>NC_092815.1:195197531-195536031 GCF_023375885.2 Dermacentor andersoni
CAAGGCGCGGTGGAGATCTGAGGCAACTCGCCGAGACGCTGTACATAGACCTAAAAACTGTAAGGTCAATTGCAGGTTCAGACCGTGAAGTGTCTCTGAAAACGAGAGCTCCATCAGAAATTTTGGTGCCGACGTTGACGCCGTCGTAACAAGGACTGTCGATGAGAACCCAGCGTTCATGCTGAAACAGATAAAGTGAACCGTTGAACAAGAAATACCTGGCCTTAAAATCAGCACCAGTTCTGTTGACGGCCTCCTCGACGCACACACCTACTCCATTAAATTAGCGACCCAGAGGCCGGTGGACCGCAACCGCTCCGACGTGAAGAACAACCGCAAAGAGTATGCGCAATGGTTACAAACCAATGCGTCCCGGGTTTGCCGCTTTTACGTCGACGAAACAAATTACAATATGTGGTGCTGGAGTCGAAGGCAGCCGGATAGGCGGCCTCAATTTAACGCCGGACAATCCTGGTAATATCGCCAGTGTTGTTGGGACGAGGAACGTCGGCACTGGAAGATGTCGCTGGGGTGCTGGGCAGACGGGAAAACTGCTGGTCAATACGTCGGCTTTTAGCGAGTTCCAGGTGGCGGCAATCTTTTATAACTGCATCCACCGTCGCCACGTTGTTGAAAACGAGCAAGTTGAAGGCGTCATCGGCAATGCCTTTGAGGATGTGGGATACCTTGTCTGACTCAGTCATGTGTCCATCAACTTTGCGGCACAGAGCCAAGACGTCCTGAATGTATGTGACATAGGGCTCTTTTGACGTCTGCACACAGCCGGAAAGCGCCTTCTGCGCGGCATGTTGGTGACCGTAGGGGTTGCCGAACAAGTCTCGGAGCTTTTGCGTGAGCGAATCCCAACTGGTGAGCTCATCTTCGTGCGTCCGAAACGAAACGCGAGGTGTACCACCGAGGTAAAAGACTACGTTGGCGAGCGTGATAGTAGGGTCCCGCTGGTTATTGCGGCTGACGTGTTCGTACAGCCTGATCAAGTCTTCGACGTCTCCCCCATCTTTGCCCGAGAATACGCCAGAATCACGAGGAACAGGGAGAGTGATGTAGGTCGTCGAAGTGGCAGCAGGTGTCGGAAGCGGCTGAGTCGAGTTGTCATCGCCGGTAGCCATGAAGGAAGGCTCGACGTACCGTCCACTGTGAAGCTCCGTGACGAGGTGCAGGGAAGTCCACTTCCACCAGATATGTTACGTAAGAAGACGCAGATGAAAAGCTATATCTATATACAAGTATATTTACAACGTAATACGCCGCACTTGGCCAAGAGGCAACAGCCCGCGCTAGCCTCCAATCGTCGTCATCGTCTTCTTACTGCTCGCCTCTTCGTCATTGAAAATACTATTCCGTAGCAATATTATAGAATGCTCTGTAGAGACATGATGAATTCTATCAACCTATGAAGTGCAATAAGAAAAATTTAAGTACGCCACAATTACTGTGAAAGCAGGCTATAAAATGCTTACAAGTAACTTAAGCTTCGCAACACAGTAAAGCATAAAGGCTAGTAACATTATGCAGGAGAATGGCGCAACAACCATCAAAAGCACATTTAAGAAAAAACTTAACAATGATATCCACAAATTTTGACACAGAAGAAGAAAACGCACAATAGAAAACGCACCACTTCTACTTTTATTGCGCTAAGCAGTTAAGACCTTGGTATCAGGGTATTACTCTTACATAAAGCTTGCTTAGAATATCATGGCTGCTTGTTACATCGCGTTCAAAATCCGGGAAAGGAGCGAAAAATCAAGAAAAATTACAAATTGATGTGCGTCGACACCAAGAAACCGACAGCTATCAATTTGGGGCTCCAACACTATACCAAAACCACATTTAATTTGGGACGAAGAAAGTTTTAATGAGTAAGTGACAAATTTGTACGTACATAGAAAGTACTGGGTCGGAAGCCTATGTAAGGGAATGGGGTAAATTAAGGAGAAGAGTGAAATCACAACCAATGTTGGGCAAATTGCTGAAAAGACTTTAGCATCGTGTGGGCTCAACCGTCGTTATTGGCTGTTGTTAGTTCTTTAAAGTCATGATGTTCGGCTTAAGATATTCATACACGATGTGTTTGTAGCCGAGCGAATCCGAAAACGTGTACTTTTGATTGGTTGAGTGCCTGTTTGGCACGTTGAGCAAGTGACCAGTGTTGTAGGGGCTGCAGCGTACTATTTTAGTGAGTCCTCATTTTCTTCTATTTGCATAATGTACTTCTCTGGCACTTCACTAGAGTAGTACAAGTTGTTGCGGCGTAAGCATTTCTTCCTAAGATGGCACTTGGCCAGGACGTCCTTTATAAGGGGATAGCCGGTGTGCGCCTTAAAGACTAGTAACTGGGTGGCGCATGGGAGGTTAGGCAGCAGTGCGTGGCCATTCTTTGGAGTTTGCGCCACGAGAGCATATGGCTTTTTTTGTTTAGGCATGCTGATGCATTTGAACGAAGGTCTGGATCGTTTAGTGTGGGTAGGATAAGCAGTGCAGAATGGTGCTGTCAGTTGCCTCGTTGTCGCTCACCCGTTTATGTGAAACGTCAGTGCGAACGATACCCACTTCTCCTGGTACCCAGTCCATCAGCACCTCCAAGTTTTGTTTCCTGTGGAGCCAGCTGCTCCAGATATTTATGTCCCTTAGCATGTTTTCTACACCCGGGTAAAAAACATACTCAGGGACATAAATTTGGGTACGATTACGAATACGATTAGTGTTATGTGGAAACCCAGTTGAAAAAGACAACAGGAGTTCCTGCCGCAACTACAGAAATTTCTGTGGCGACTACAGAAATTTCTGTTGTACGACAGAAGTTCCTGAATTTTCTGTAGTTGAGATACACATTTATGACTTTACGACAGAAATTCTGATGTCGCAACAGAAATATTCTGTCGCGCAGACCAAGAGTTCTGAAGTCGCAACAAAAACGATTTGTAATAGTTCTCAAGTTGTGACAACAGCTTTCTATCGTGACAGCGATTCTGACGTTACGAAAGCAATTTTGACGTCGCAACAGAAACATTCGGTCGCGACGGCCAAGAGTTCTGAAGTCGCAACAGAAATGTTCTGTCACGACAACAATAGTTTATGAAGTCGCAACAGTGAATGTGACGTCGCAACAGGAACTCTCTGTCAGGACTACACATTTCCTGTCGTGGCGTTAGAAGTGTGCCACTTTCTGCCGCAGCGACATAAGTTCTGACGCCGCGACAGAAGCGCTTTCCGTCGCGATGCTTTAAAAGTGTATGTCAGTTTCGCATCAGCGATGTACACTGCACTTCTCTCTTGCGCGGTATTCAATCGTGCTTCTCTGAAGCCCGCAGTGCTGGTAGCACAGACATTGGTATTAAAGTCGACGTGACCAATTGTTATAATTGTGCCGTGACGACGAGGCACCAGCAACGCCCTGCCGGCCTCCTCAAAATCAGTCGCTGATCAGTATCATACCATCTGCGGGAATGGCTGCGTATACGTTTTATTTTATCTGGCAGGACGTGCCACACAGGCTTCTGGACTTACATTTGCCGTTATACTGACACATTAGTTAATTTCTCAGAAATATTGCATAAGCTTTTCCGAAGCGAAAAAAAAATTTAGGGCTGTTCCACAAGGTTGCGTGAAAAGCTGTCTCGCTCGAGTCTCATTATTATTGTACAGCACTGCCGGGAGAAGCCAGTATGCTGCCAGAATGAACACTCACGCACGAAATGTTTATGCGGGTATTTTGTATTCAAGACACGAATTATATGCGGGCTCAAAAGTGTAAAGAGGGAGAGACAAATGTCGAAATTGGCAGTAAGAACCCTAACAGTGTCCCCAGTCACCGTTGTCTATATCTGAATTTCTTATTTAATATTGACACAAAGATGTGGGGCTCCTGCACCGCAGAACGGCGCGCGCTAAGGTCTGCGCCATGAAAGACGATGAAGTGCGCAAGGTGCACGCTCTTCTTCTGGCCCGCCATTAAAGAGAAACGTCTATCTTGTAACACTCCGTCTCCAATCTACGTTACATTTTTGTGGTGGAGGTGTGGGGTACATGCTACCACTGCCAGATCGAACACGGTCTATGAGCCCAGTATGAAGTGCGGTCGAGCTGACTCCTGTGCACGTACAAACAAGCCGCCAGCTTCAAGGACGGCCACCTGAGCACGAGCCGCTACCCAACCAAGTCAGAAGGATGAGTACGTCGGTTCCATCATCTTCCTCGACCGCGCCGACCGAGGTCGTCCTCAACCAGGCGCGAATCCCCACGTCCTTCCATGGGGACACCTTCGAGGATGTAGAGGACTGGCCCGGTCACTCTGAGCGTGTAGCAGAATACAACGGCCGGACTCCAGAGCGCAAGCTATGCAACGCCTAATTTGCGCTCGAGGACTATGCGCGGACATGGTTTCAGAACCGTGAGGCGGCCCTATCGACATGGGACGAATTCCGGCGGCAGCTAATCGGCACATACGCCAGCCTCGATCGCAAGGAGCGAGCTGAATCTGCAATCAGGCGAGCGTACATTGGCCAAACGAAAGCGCCGCAATGTTTGTTGAAGATATGTGCCGACTTTTACGACGTGCGGATCCATCCATGCCGGAAGAAATGATGCTCAGGAACTTGATGCCAACCAACCTCAACCTCAAGGATCCTTCAGGCAGACAAGCACGTTGGAACCTGCGCCTACAAGAGTACGACATTACAGTTGTCTACCGATCTGGAAGGAAGCACAGTGACGCTGAGTGTTTGTCACGCGCAACACTTCCTACGACGTCATCGGACCCTGACCATGACTTGCCATTTGTCGGTGTTATCGACGCCATAAAAATGGCTGAGCACCAGCGCGCTGACCCTGAGCTGCTGCCGCTCATCGAGCACTTTCAAGGAGTTGAATGTGTTTTACCCCGCTCGCTAGTGCGCGGCTCAACATCATACCACTTGCACAACAACGTCCTTTACAGGAAAAACTGCGGTAGCGGCCCAAATACGTACCTCCTTGTCGTGCCGTCGGTGCTGCGCCAAGACATTTTGCAAGCGTGCCATGATGAGCCATGCGCGGAACACCTGGGATTCGCTAAGACATTAGCTAGGGTACGACAGAAGTATTACTGGCGCCGGCTTTATTTTTCTGTGCAACGGTACGTGAAGGCCTGCCGCAATTGTCAGCGCCGCAAGAAACCACCAGTCAAACCGGCCGGCTTTCTCCATCCTGTAGACCCTGCTCAAGCAATGTTCCAACAAATAGGAAGGGATCTACTTTGGCCATTCCCACTGACCTCTTCTCGCACAGATGCATAGTCGTCGCTACCGACTACTTAACCCGGCACGCCGAAATCGAAGCTATCCCTCAAGCAAACTCGTATGAAGTGGCCAAGTTCTTTGTACGCCACATCGTCCTACGACATGGTGCACCGTCTGTTGTCATCACTGACCGCGGTACAGCACTTACAGCAGAACTTATGCAGGACGTTCTCCAGCTGACGCATAGCTCTCACCGCAAAAGCACAGCATATCACCCTCAAACCAATGGATTAACGGAACGTCTGAACAGAACGCTGGCTGATATGCTCTCCATGTATGTCGACGTAGAGCACAAGACGTGGGAACGAGATTTTACCCTATGTGACTTTCGCGTATGACACTGCTGTACAGGAGACTACACAGCTTACGCCGTTCGAACTTGTACACGGGTGTCACATCACGTCAACACTTGACGCCATGCTACCTCTGGCTGATAATAGCCCGACCAGCGAACACGCGGAAGAGTTTGTACAAAGAGCCGAAGAGGCACGCCAGCTTGCTCGGCATCGTATCCGGAGCCAACAGCATACCGACACCCTTCGATACAACCAGGGTCGACGCGACGTCCACTACAATACCGGCGCCTGCGTGTGGGTCTGGACGCCCGTCCGTCGCCGTGTACGCTCGGAAAAGTTGATCCGCCGGTATTTTGGTCCCAACAAGGTTACACGCAGCCTCAGTGACGTGACCTACGAAGTCGTCCCCTGCAGTTCTGACCCCGGTTATCTCCGTCGTCGTCCTCGCGCTGAAGTTGTTCATGTAGCACGCATGAAACCATACTATGCGCGTACGTGAACGCCGAGATGCACCTGAGGAACTCCATTTCTTATGTCGCTGAAAGAAGATTGTGACGCGACCGAGACGGTCGCTTTTTGCATGGGGGCAATTGACACAACAACGGGGGGCTCCCGCACCGCAGAACGACGCGCACAAAGGTCGGCGCCATGAAAGACGATGAAGTGCATTAGCTGCACGCTCTTGTTCTGGCCCGCCATTAAAGAGAAACGTCTCTTTTGTAACACTCCGTCTCCAATCTTCGTTACAATATGGATATCGTACAGCAAAATTGATGTTCTAGCACTCCACGATGTACCTGTCGGTGGCAACAGCACTTTTGCCCTTCTAGAGATGTGGCAGTTGACACATTGTAGTAAAAGAGCATCTTGGCTCTTGAAATGCAAATGTAAACATCAACGCAGACAGAGATTCTTACTGTTGACATAGCCAAAAAGTACACTTAGAGGCATGTTCCGCGTTGTGCAGTGGTAAATTGCTGGACTCGGGATCCTCAGGCCCCAAGTTCCTATCCCGATGGGAAGTTTTTTCTTACTAAAAAAATTACATAGCTTTAAGAGGTCTATGTCAATTTTTAATGAAATATTGATCAAGAACTACAGAACTGTCGACTACAGGATGTCACACTACAGACAACAGAACGTCAGTCACCAGAACAACAGAATGACAGACAACAGAACGACAGAAACAACGCACGAATATACGAAAGACTGGAATTTCCTCTTCTGTTTTTTTTTTTCAAGTGGGAGGTTACGAGGAAAGGTGTGTAAATTTACTTCAGAAAGCAAAATTACACCCTTTTGGTAGTACCTCATCATACAACAATAATCATCATCTGTCTTGTCCGCATCTCCTTCCTTTAACGCCGCGAGCCCGGTACTTCCAAGTCACGAACGGCATAAGCGTTATCAGCATGACAGAGCATTTCCGACAGGAAATTAGCGAGCGCAGCGTTTTTAAGAAAGGAAACGCAAGCAAGACAGATGACGATTATTCTTGTGTGGTAAGATAAGACCTAAATGGTGTACATTTGTTGAAAAGTGTAATGCAATTTTTGCTTATTCCACCCCATCTGAGTTACATGTTTTTGCTGATCTTCAGAACTAAGTGGACCTTTGCAGTTGACGAGGCCCATCGAGAATGACAAGTGGTCTGTGATTTCTGCCGCTTCAACGTATGCCATTTTCCCATTGACATTAAAACGAGTTTGTAAGGCTTTGGAGCGTTCTGCCCGTCTTTCTGGGTGATGGGGAGATGCAATTTTTAGGGGAGAGTAATTCTAAGGATTCGCCGCTGGTCAGGGGATATGTTGACTTTGTGGTTGAGGACAGGGGTGTAACAGATGCCAGCTTCGGCGAATGTAAAGTGACCTGACGCTGTTTGAGATAACCTTTCGTATTTCGCTCTGACATGCGTCTCTATAATTGCGCCAACTCTGTTGTGGAGTCCTACAGTAAACAGTTTGATCATATAAATAATTTGGCAGAGCAGTAGCCATTGTGCACATTTTACGCAGCACAGCAGCGTCTCGAACCAGGTCCTCCCAGACGGAATGAGCCGAAGTACGTTAGTGTGTACGCAACTCTGCCAAGAGCGTGTGCCTTAACCAGCTGAAGCAGGTTCGACTCCTTCATGTCCGCATTCTTATTAATTATCCTTGTGATGAGTCTAAGGGTTTTCACAACTTTGCTATCCAGTGGATTCGTTCCGCATTGCGTCCGGTGTTCTGAATGTGAAAACCTAGGACTTTTAGCGTGGGGACCTCAATGATAGGCTTATTTCTAGCGAGAATATTGATTATGCGTGGGGACCCTAAATGCTCTGCTTGCCACTAAATCCGCGCAGGAGGATCACCTAGGATTTTTGCGGTGAAAACGCGAGTCCCTCATCACTCCCATAAGATTCCAAAGTGGCGATCGCTTCCTGCAATGTTGCCCGAATGTGTACATCATTGCTTCTGTGACTCATCGCAGAGTTAAAAAGGAAGGGTGAGAGGACGGATGATTGGGGAATGCAGCAATTTCCGCATGTGGGTGATCGACTGGAGATCACCCAAGCGAAGTTGAACCGCTCCATCACTGAGGAAGTCACCAATGCATGTATACGCTTTCGCTCTTACTCCTAGATAATATAGGTATTCGAGTATCGCTTGGCGGGCGATTTTATCAAAAAATTTGCTAAGGTCAAGGACAAGGATAGCTTTGGTGCTTGCCGCGGAGACGTGTTCTAGGATGTGAAACGTAATGCAGGGCATCGCGTCTTCAGTGGATAGCCTAGTACGGCAGCTTATTCGGGGGGGGGGGGGGGGGGGAGGAGGTTGTTATCCTTAACGAATTTCTGCAGTCTGCTGAAAATAACGTGGTTCATAAGCTTACCAGGCAATAGGTGAGGGATATCGAGTGGAGATTATCTAATGATTGAGCTTTGGCAGGTTTCCTGACGAAAATGACTGGCGGTGCTTCCATGAGTCGGAAAGCAGGCCCGAACCACATTATTCATTTTTGATTGCTGTGATGAACAGGCTGGATTTACCATTTAAGCTGCGGAGGGTCCTGTTGGCGGCCTTGTCTGTCCCAGGGACAGACTTCGTCTCTAGTTGAAGAACGATCACCCTTACCTCCGCTTCCAACATGGGGACATTCGTGCAGCGGTTGTCAGATATCGTGTAGCGAGGATGGGAGCTGGCCGGATGTGCAACGATATATTTATCCTAGATGGCTTTGAGGGGGTCCCAATTAGTGCCATGAAACTGAATTAAGAGACGGATTCGTTGTTCACGTTACGCTCACCTACATCAGGAGGGCACTGAAATGCATCAGAGAAGGTGCCAGGTGCGGATGAAGGCTAGCTGCCCTTGCCTACTGTTACAAACTTGATCCAACCTTCGCGAGGTTCCTTTCTGAGCTTATTATGCTATCTGCTAATCGAGCTGCACTGCCTTCAGTCGAAGCTTCCTATTTAGTCGTTATTTACGCCAGCAGTTCTGGATGCTAGTGCGCGCTTGGCAAAGATGGACGAGGTACGCATCCATCTCGTTGATGCCCGCGGATTCCAAAACCTCAGTCGTAACAGTGGAGACATCCCCCAGCAGGGCCGAGGTCCAATCTTCTAAATCCGAAATGTGGGTGGGTGCGTTTAGATCTCTCTATATGCGGAGTTTATCGTAGTCCAGCAGGCGGGTTTTTTTACCGAGGCACTTGACCGGGCCCACCTGCCCTTGTGATCGTATGACACGTGGTCACTAGCGAGGGTTGCCCCCATGTTGGGTACGAATCTATTGAGGGATGCGACGTGAAAAAGTCGTCTTGTGTGTATGTCGTCACACTCATGCCCCCACGCGAGTGGGGTAGTTGTGGTCCGCGATCAGCGTCACTTGTTGCTGCTGCGCCTTCTTGCAGAGGTTGATACCTTTGGGCGTAGGCTGCCAGTAACTCCAGTGCATATTGAGCGACGTTATTATAGCCGGTAGTTGTGAGGTCACTATGCTGTAGTAGTTGGGGAGTTTTTAGCGAACAGCGCGCCAAATGTATGAGCTCAATAGCCCGAAGGGCTATATGATTTCACTATAAAGAGGCTATGGTCGCCTTGCCTGCGAGGAACGAGTTCTAAGAGAACGTGTTTTATGCGTAAACCTTCGTCAAAGCTGTGTGGTTGCATTGGAACACTCCTGTTTACGAGAGTAGCCGCGTTATCAGGACTTCCAGTGGTAGGGACGGTGTAGCGTTTGTAGCGGGCAAGCGCCGCTGTCCTTTAGCTTCTTGTAGGCCTGGCTAGTAGGTCAGGATGATCACAGCTGCTGACGAAATGCTGGACGTTTCCCCGTTTAGGGCGTAGCCCCTGGCATCGCCATATATGATAGGTGTGGCGTGGTCATTTTCAGGGTGTCAGCGTGGTTGCGGTGGCAGCACACACTAACAAACAATGGGTATTGCTGACACTTTTCGAAGAGTCTCGAGTCATCACGTACACGACACACTTTAGGGGAGAGATCCGAAATCTCTTTCAACAAAGAGTACCGACTCTCTGTGTTTGATACAAGCTGGTTTCTTAACTACTCACACAATAGTCATGCACGCTCTGTTCCTGTAGTCTCATGGACCCTCTCAAGACGACTGCAATACTATTTCTGAGGGGTCACATGATCTCTGTTGAATGATTCTGGTAACTATTCATGATGAGTCTGGTGACTCCAGCAGCATGTTTCAAGTTACTCTTAGTGCTTGATGGAACTCTCTTGCAAATAGAGTTAAGTAACTAATTTGTGTAAGTCATTCGACTCTTTGTTGGTAGTGTCGAGCCGCTTTTCAATTAAGTCAAAACCATTGAGCACAGTGGAAAGGGACTTCTCAAAATGACTACTGCGAAAGGACAACATAGAATAATAAAAAAACCATAGCTAACTTGTCACATAGCAGCTGGCAGGTTACCAACAAAGTGAATATTTCATCGCTCGTTGTTAATGTCTTCTGGAAGTGCCAAACGTATCAGTCAGCAGAGAATCACAATGAACACAAGGCAGTTTTCTTTACTGTTAAACTGAGATCAATGGCCAAACAAGGAAAAGCGTCTGAAAGAAACTTCCAATATGCGCCTTGCAGCTGCATATGCATAACACTGCAATGCCACTCAGAACTATAATGGCAGCCCAAATAGTAAGCCACTCAAGCAAAAGTTCAGTTCATCACAGCACAAGTATGTTATAATACGTCAAATGGTTTTTAAGCTAAACCTTCTTCACTGTTCTCACAGACGTATCTTTATTTAAAACTTCGGATTGAACCTGCTAAGCAAATAACGTACATATAACAAAGGGCCACGTTCATGCAAAAAAAGATATCCAGGTAATGAAATGCAATAAGAACAACATTCAAAATTAGATTACACAATCTATTCATTCGAAAATGCTGCCTAAAAGCAACTGATTGGCAATCTATAATCCGATTGAACAGTAAAAACTGCTGTATCACGTTATGGTACTCTTGCTGGCACGTTTCCTACACAACTCGTTCATGTTTCTTAGCTTGAGATGGACATTTATTTATCTATTTATTTGATCATTTATCTGAACATTGGTCTGAAAAACAGAATTACTAATTGTGGATCAATTTTATTCTTTCATACAATGTGCGAAAGTGCGTAAAGGCTTCATAGCTCACATTATTACGGAAGACAGCTATATTTATATTTTATGTTATTTATGTTGACAAACTTATATTTTCAGGGCTACATGTTTGATAGCTGACACCGAAAATTTGAGCGATAGCAATAAGCAGTGATACAGAACTTGCCATAAGGCAAACACGTTGGCAAAATATGTAGCAGGTAGCTGTATTTTGGTGGAACAAAGAGAGCGCGTGAACGAAAAAGACAAGGAAGCTGAACAGGGGATAAGGAAACTTTAGCCAGCTACACACGCAGCTGTAACAATACAATGCACGCAGTGCATAACGAGTCAGATGACACGAAGAGAAAGTAAAGACGTGAGGAAGCGTTGTTTTACACATCAAAAGTCATCCTATAAGAGCAGGGAATGTACTAACTTTAACCTAACCTCAGTAAATGCATGAATAAGTTACAATAGGTGTCAAATTTGCCTCTCAATTGTAGAAAGTTCTTGTCAGTGTCGTTGTTTTTATTTTCAACTTAGCTAGCATGACTCACTCACGTAAAGCCTCCCTATGGCATGGCACACAGACAAAAACGAAAAGTCAAGAAAGGGGCTGACAGATGGAATAGCGCACTGTGGATTAAAGGTTATAAACAGGGATAAGGTGCCTCACAAAGGCGGGCCAGCGTTTCGATAGGAGGGCCTATCTTCGGACCTAGACTCCTTGTCACCATTTTAACATCTTCAAAATTACTCGAAGCATTGATGGCACGCTACTAAAGGCAACTGATGTCTTTTTGGGTCTGTTTTGTTACTCGCGCACTGGTCGCCTGACTGGCTCTTTTAAAGCCACAAAAACATGCCGCCAACGACACCCCTGAATGCTCCCTAACCTCTCGCTTCTACAACACCCCCCTATGCTCTTCTTTTTCTTTTCTTATTCTTTTTTTTTCTTTTGGTGTCTTTTATTTTTCACCTTTTCTTTTCTCCCCGCTGTTCTCCCCTCGTCTAAGGAACCACGCTCACAGACGTCAGGCGACAGTGCTCATTATCTTTGAAGTCTCTCCCTTTATAACCAGCCGCAACCGACCACAAGCGCACGTGACGTCACTGCACCAACCCTTTAAAACTAACACGCCGAGGATGACGAGGCCGCCTTTGACGAAGTTAGGTCCTCCTATCAAAACGTTGGCCAGCCTTTCTGAGGCACCGTATCCCTGTTTATAACCTTGATACCACAACATGCAGAAA
Source organism: Dermacentor andersoni (assembly GCF_023375885.2). Taxonomy (NCBI): domain Eukaryota; kingdom Metazoa; phylum Arthropoda; class Arachnida; order Ixodida; family Ixodidae; genus Dermacentor; species Dermacentor andersoni. The sequence continues at coordinate 195,209,985 of NC_092815.1, forward strand.
GCGGTGTTTCTATAAACACTTAAATTCTTCTTTTTGTCTTTATGATTATCGACCTTTTTACAGTGTAACGCATACACGCAATACATAGTGGGCAGGCAAATGGGAATAGCTGTTCTCTATTTCCACTTTTCTCTGGTATACCCCTAAGGTAACATTTGTGCAAAGGCTTGTCTACCCAACGTATGTTCCCACACATTGTGTGTTGTTTAACGAGGTTACTTGCCACGATGATCAATTAATGCTTAACTCTGGCCTTCAAAACGTTCTTTCCTTGTGCAGTCGGTGGGGTATGGAATTGAACAGAGAAAAAACTGTTTATATGTCCATAACAAAAAAAATAAATAAAATGTCGTTTGTCTATAACCTCGGCTCTGAACCGCTGACCAAGGTCAGCCAATATAAATATCTTGGAATCACAATAACCAGTGACTTCAGCAGGAATAGCCACATTTCTAACGTATGTAACTCGTCTTTCAGGAAGCTTTGTCTTCTCAGGCACAAACTAAAGCACGCTCCCTCTAGTACTAGATTACTGGCTTACACTTCACTCGTCCGACTGAAACTGGAATATGCATGCATTGTGTGGGATCCCTATAAGAAAATTAACATTAACACTTTAGAGATGGTCCAACGCAAAGCTGTCAGGTTTATTTTTTCTAAATATAGACTGAGTGACTCTCCTACTAGCCTAATGAATCAACATAATATCCAAACGTTACAACTACGCAGGAAAATACAACGACTGAAATTTCTTTTCTTGCTTAAAAACAACTGTTTGTCCCTCCAGCTACAGGCTTATGTTAAACCACTTACAGCGCGCCGAACACGGCATCGTCACGCTGATTCTTTGACGCCTTATAACACCCGAACTAACCTGTTTAAGTTTTCATTCTTCCCTCGCACTGTAACAGATTGGAACAGCCTGCCATTATCACAATTGATAAACACCGATTCTATTGACCGCTTGTGTCTTTGATACTGGGGGTGTTTCCATATCGGCAAGCCTTGTTACTGTTTTCTTTTTTACACGTGAACATTGTATAATACATTCCACGTCATCCTTATTCTATTATTTTCAGTATTTTGCAACGAGCGCTCGTTCAACTTCTGATGTATTCTTTTTCTCCCCTTTTTTTCCTCTCTCGATAGCGGTTGCCATTGCTCAAATATTCGTGTGATACTATTCTAATGTTTGTCAAGTTGCCTTCCTTCAGTGTACCTTCTCTTAATCTTATTAGTCGTCGCTTTCATTTTTTGTTTTCTTATATTTCCATATGTTGCATTGCTTTTGTATTTGCTTTTCATGTCTGTATGTATCTTTACGTGCATACGTAAATATTTATGTATTCTGCCCCTCCTGCTTGGGCCCTCAATTGGGACTGCAGTATTGTATAAATAAATAAATAAACAACAGGAGCAAATAACTCACATTATTCTTGCATGAAATAAAGGATTTTTTGTGCTTAACATTCCACTGCTGCTCCTATTTGGAGTGTTTTTGCTTTGTTGTGTACTCGAGCACAGATGCTCTGCGGTTCATTTGATGCCAAAGCAACACTCCCACCGAAGCGGGATGACATATTTTAGAACTGCAAGTAAACCTTTAGATATATGGGATAATGGAAAACTCATGTTTTTGCTTTGTATCGTTTTCCTCTCGTCGACCTTTAACTTTAGGCACTTTGCTACTTTTGCGCAGCTGCAAACAGGTCATTGCCCCAATGCTCGGTTAAGCGAACACAGAGAAAGGTAGAAAGCTAGAACAAATACTCATGTGTGTGCCCACTGTGCACAGGGTGGATATGTTTCAATGTGCGATGGAACTATTTGGCAGATAAACATAACATCAAAGGCAAAATAAGTAAACTCGGAGCTTCATCATCATCATCATCATCATCAGCCTAGTTACGCCCACTGCAGGGCAAAGGCCTCTCCCATACTTCTCCAACTACCCCGGTCATGTACTAATTGTGGCCATGTTGTCCCTGCAAACGTCTTAATGTCATCTGCCCACCTAACTTTCTGCCGCCCCCTGCTACGCTTCCCTTCTCTTGGAATCCAGTCCGTAGCTCTTAGTGACCATCGGTTATCTTCCCTCCTCATTACATGTCCGGCCCATGCCCATTTCTTTTTCTTGATTTCAACTAAGATGTCGTTTACCCGCGTTTGTTGCCTCACCCAATCTACTCTTTTCTTATCCCTTAACGTTACACCCATCATTCTTCTTTCCATAGCTCGTTGCGTCGTTCTCAATTTCAGCAGAACGCTTTTCGTAAGCCTCCAGGTTTCTGCCCCATATGTGAGTACTGGTAACACACAGCTGTTGTACACTTTCCTTTTGAGGGATAGTGGCAACCTACTGTTCATGATTTGAGAATGCCTGCCAAACGCACCCCAACCCATTCTTATTCTTCTGGTTATTTCAGTCTCATGATCCGGATCCGTGGTCACTACCTGCCCTAAGTAGATGTATTCCCTTACCACTTCCAGTGTTTCGCTACCTATCGTAAACTGCTGTTCTCTTCCGAGACTGTTAAACAGTACTTTAGTTTTCTGCAGATTAATTTTCAGACCCACCCTTCTGCTTTGCCTCTCCAGGTCAGTGAGCATGCATTGCAATTGGTCTCCTGAGTTACTAAGCAAGGCAATATCATCAGCGAATCGCAAGTTGCTAAGGTATTCTCCATCAACTTTTATCCCCAATTCTTCCCACTCCAGGCCTCTGAATACCTCCTGTAAACATGCTGTGAATAGCATTGGAGATATCGTATCCCCCTGTCTGACGCCTTTCTTTATAGGGATTTTGTTGCTTTCTTTGTGGAGGACTACGGTGGCTGTGGAGCCGCTATAGATATCTTCCAGTATTTTTACATATGGCTCATCTACACCCTGATTCCGTAATGCCTCCATGACTGCTGAGGTTTCGACTGAATCAAACGCTTTCTCGTAATTAATGAAAGCTATATATAAGGGTTGGTTATATTCTGCACATTTCTCTATCACTTGATTGATAGTGTGAATATGGTCTATTGTTGAGTAGCCTTTACGGAATCCTGCCTGGTCCTTTGGTTGACAGAAGTCTAAGGTGTTCCTGGTTCTATTTGCGATTACCTTAGTAAATACTTTGTAGGCAACGGACAGTAAGCTGATCGGTCTATAATTTTTCAAGTCTTTGGCGTCCCCTTTCTTATGGATTAGGATTATGTTAGCGTTCTTCCAAGATTCCGGTACGCTCGAGGTTATGAGGCATTGCGTATACAGGGTGGCCAGTTTCTCTAGAACAATCTGACCACCATCCTTCAACAAATCTGCTGTTACCTGATCCTCCCCAGCTGCCTTCCCCCTTTGCATAGCTCCTAAGGCTTTCTTTACTTCTTCTGGCGTTACCTGTGGGATTTCGAATTCCTCTAGGCTATTCTCTCTTCCACTATCGTCGTGGGTGCCACTGGTACTGCATAAATCTCTATAGAACTCCTCAGCCACTTGAACTATCTCGTCCATATTAGTAACGATATTGCCGGCTTTGTCTCTTAACGCACACATCTGATTCTTGCCTATTCCTAGTTTCTTCTTCACTGTTTTTAGGCTTCCTCCGTTCCTGAGAGCCTCTTCAATTCTATCCATATTATAGTTCCTGATGTCCGCTGTCTTACGCTTGTTGATTAACTTAGAAAGTTCTGCCAGTTCTATTCTAGCTGTAGGATTAGAGGCTTTCATACATTGGCGTTTCTTGATCAGATCTTTCGTCTCCTGCGATAGCTTACTGGTTTCCTGTCTAACGGCGTTACCACCGACTTCTATTGCGCACTCCTTAATGATGCCCATGAGATTGTCGTTCATTGCTTCAACACTAAGGTCCTCTTCCTGAGTTAAAGCCGAATACCTGTTCTGTAGTTTGATCCGGAATTCCTCTAGTTTCCCTCTTACCGCTAACTCATTGATTGGCTTCTTGTGTACCAGTTTCTTTCGTTCCCTCCTCAAGTCTAGGCTAATTCGAGTTCTTACCATCCTGTGGTCACTGCAGCGTACCTTGCCGAGCACGTCTACATCTTGAATGATGCCAGGGTTCGCGCAGAGTATGAAGTCGATTTCATTTCTAGTCTCACCATTCGGGCTCCTCCACGTCCACTTTCGGCTAACCCGCTTGCGGAAAAAGGTATTCATTATCCGCATATTATTCTGTTCTGCAAACTCTACTAATAATTCTCCTCTGCTATTCCTAGAGCCTATGCCATATTCCCCCACTGACTTGTCTCCAGCCTGCTTCTTGCCTACCCTGGCATTGAAGTCGCCCATCAGTATAGTGTATTTTGTTTTGACTTTACCCACCGCCGATTCTACGTCTTCATAAAAGCTTTCGACTTCCTGGTCATCATGACTAGATGTAGGAGCGTAGACCTGTACAACCTTCATTTTGTACCTCTTATTAAGTTTCACAACAAGACATGCCACCCTCTCGTTAATGCTATAGAATTCCTGTATGTTACCAGCTATTTCCTTATTAATCAGGAATCCGACTCCTAGTTCTCGTCTCTCCGCTAAGCCCCGGTAACACAGTACATGCCCGCTTTTTAGCACTGTATATGCTTCTTTTGTCCTCCTAACCTCACTGAGCCCTATTATATCCCATTTACTACCCTCTAATTCCTCCAATAACACTGCTAGACTCGCCTCACTAGATAGCGTTCTAACGTTAAACGTTGCCAGGTTCAGATTCCAATGGCGGCCTGTCCGGAGCCAGGTATTCTTAGCACCCTCTGCAGCGTCACAGATCTGACCGCCGCCGTGGTCAGTTGCTTCACGGCTGCTGGGGACTGAGGGCCGGGGTTCGATTGTTGTATTCATATAGGAGGTTGTGGCCAAGTACTGCACCAGGGTGGCCAATCCTGCTCTGGTGAGAGAGTGCGTTACCGGTTCTGGTCACCGGGATCAGGCCGCACTCCAGGCCTGTTTGTGCAATTTTCTCAACACACGGTTTTTTTTTTGTATTTTCCGGTGGAGAATAGCGCGGCACCGGGATTTGAATCACGGTCCTCTTGCACTGGAGACGGATACTCTACCGTCCCCGTAGGAGTTAAATTAAAAATTAATTTATGGGGTTTTACGTGACAAAACCACTTTCTGATTATGCACGCCGTAGTGGAGGACTCCGAAAATTTCGACCACCTGGAGTTCTTTAACGTGCACCTAATTCTAAGTACACGGGTGTTTTCGTATTTCGCCCCCATCGAAATGCGGCCGCCGTGGTCGGGGTCCGATCCCGCGACCTCGTGCTCAGCAGTCTAACACCATAACCACTGAGCAACCACGGCGGGTCCCGCAGGAGTTGTACGCCTCATTTAACCTACAGTGGTGCCCTATTTGGTCAGTCAAGGTGGACCAATCTGAGCTCGGTTATACCGCATGGATGGCACTCGGCTAGAGAACCTGGTATTTATGACCTGCACATGTGAGTGTGAGGCAATACATATTTGAAGATATATATCTTTCTTTTTTTTTAGGAGGGTTCTCGTACAGTGATAAAATAAAGGAAAAGACATTAAAAGAAAGAAAAAAAAAGAAAGAAAAAGGGGCGGAAAGAAAAAGGAACATAACAAGTGATTTGAACTCGTAACCCTTCGATGTTGCCCGGAAAGATAGCTCAGTCGGTTGGTTCGTCAGGCCCCAGGCTAATTTCAAGCGCCACAGCTCCTGCTCCGAGCCTCACACTTACGTGGAAAGAGACTCATGTTGTCCGCGATAGTCGGTTTACTTTCTAGGAAAAAATGGCCGCTCGAGGAGAAGAGCGAACTCGAGCGGCTTTAGAGGCTAGGAAAACTGCCTTAAAATATTTAGACTTGAGGGAAAGCTTCGTTAACAAACTATAACACGGCAATCAGCACTCGAATACGACGAGAGAAATTACTGAGGCGTGGAAAATTCCCTTGAAAAAAATCTGGTTTGCGAGACAAATGCTTGTATGTATTGAACCTCTTAAAAGATGAGGGGTGAAATATGTGCTCACCGAGAGGGCATCGTCAGCACGAGACATCCACAAGGCACCTTACAGAGATGTGGAGAGCTTCGCGGCCGGAACGAAGCCTCCCTTCTCCGCCGGCCAAGAGGGGGAAACGCGCTTTCCGATCGCTCAAGGTTGCGCGGACAAAGCATAACTCTAGCGTCTAGGAAAAGCTTAACCAGGTGCGATGGCGGCACGCATAGCGTGGGAAGCTAGCCGCCAGAATAACTATACCAAGGACTGCTGCTGATGAGGGCGAAATACCTTCGTGTAATTATAATAACCCTAATAGGACTACTTTCGAAAAAAAAAAAGAAGGAAACGGCCCAGAGGGCTATACTACGAAAGCTATGACTGATAGTTTTCTGTTTATATATATATGTATTCATCTCATCTATGGGATCGCATGCGCGCGCTGTTGCTTTGTCTCTGCGTGTAGTAGAGTTAAGAGAGCCAGTTTAAGGGCGGAGAAGAAGAAAGAAAAGAAAAGCAAAAACTGCAGCGCCGTGGTTTTAAAGCGCCCCCGTGGTAGAGAAACGGAATGCGATATAAGCGTGCGTAGCCATGATACGCACACGACAAACTGCCTTAAAATATTTAGACTTGAGGGAAAGCTTCGGTAACAAACGATAGCACAGCAGCTTACTCTACTATTAACAGGGATATTTGTGAGTAAATGAACTTTCGTGACTCTCAGTGATAAAGAAAACATTTTTAGAATACGCGTCGAGGCAACTAATTCACTCACGCTCACAATGGAAACAAAAGAAAAGCAATCAAGATCACGAGAACTCCAAAGTTTCAACATAAAAGTATGACACCTCAGACACCTTGTTTATGTATTTACCGACGATGAATTATATCTGATGAATTATCTGCTCCTACAAGATGACACGCAATGAGTAAAAGCCTTGGGTGGCTATAAATTTTTCTCTGTGGCGTTCAGCTCTTGTGAGCAGAGTTGTGTGTCAGTACCAATTCTGTTTTCATGGTCCTGTACTATTTGCGTTATAATTTCTAATTTACAAATCGCCTAACTATTAGATCTCTAAGCTGTATTTTTAAACAAAATAGGCTAACAGATTTCACTTTACATTGCTAAGGTAAGGAGGCAGGTGCATTATCTCAAATTTAAAAAAACAGCTGTGGGACAGAACAAATGTCGAACACTCTACGAGTTACCACTATCTTTATTATTAGATAGAATGTACTAGCTCTTTTTGCAATGAATACCTCTATTGCCAAGAATCGTAGGCTGAAAAAAAAATATCAGATAATTAGAAAAGTTACAGACATTAGAGCTATGTGATAATTGCCAATGTCTTCTTAAACAACATGACAATAATTGAAGTTTTAATTTTTTCAGCAGAATACTGACATTATGAATCGGCACTTCAATGCGTTATTGAAGCTAATCAGTGCTGATGTGTGGCAGTCTGCAGTAGTCCTCAGAATGGCAGCCCTGAGACATTTGTACAAATACATGGCAGAGTATGTTTTGTTTTTCAGATATTGCTTTGCAACAAAAGGTTTTCTAAGTTCTCGGTGTGGAACAGAAATCTATTTCATCATTGCTTTTTGTTTATGAAATTGTTGAGTTAAGGGGACATGCTACTCCAAAACCTTGTTTAATAGTTGTACTAGAGGTTTCAACATTCAGCCAATTAGTTCTTGAAGCATATTTCTATATTTCATTAGTTATTGTTTAGCTGCTACACTTATTGAGTAATTTCCTCTACAATGACAAACTCTTCGTAGACAGCAATGTGTCGATATCTATGCAAAGCGCATGTAAAATGAGTGGAAGTATGGAAGTAAAGATTAGCACATTTCAATTACTTTTTTCACAGTCCCACGAGAATAGCCTTGTGGCCTTATAATTTTTCGATACTAACGAAACTTGGCATACATACTCTTCACGATATGTAGAATGCTGATATCGACTTAAAATTGCAATATCTCTAAAAATTTCTTAATGTGTCCGAATTTTTTTCTCACTTTCATTAATTGTACAAGCTCTTTGGATATCGGCATTTTGCGGTCTACAACAAGCTAAGATAAAGGACGATGCTCTTTGTGAAAATTTGATACACAATTGTCTGCGAAAATATCTTGCCGCTATACAGGACATAACTAAAGGAAAATATAGCCACCAGCACAAAAACCAATTACATATTTAAAATGTAATTAAAAGCTATATGAATGGCAGCATTTTAAGATCACAAGTACCAATAATTAAAAGAAGTTGTTTCTAGGAGCATTACCCCTTCATAAGTTGCTGCCAATGTATTCTACCAAAGCGTTAGAAAATACCTTGAGGGAGACCAAAGGGAGTTTCAGAAATAACACGCCCAGGAATTTGCCTACAAATCCTCATGTCCTCGTTGCATTCTTTGTACTTCTTTGCGTTGTGTTGTATGCTACGGTTACCGTCCCTTAATAATAAGTGTGCAAAACGTAAAACACCCGATTATAGAATGAATTTTAAGCCAGTAAGAAACTGCATGCAAATGCGTGCTATCGATAATAATGTGGCAGAAAAGAAATATTTGTGCTCACTATAATGAAACTAGTCATATAAAATATATCATTCCAAATTTGGAAATGACTACACAAGGAACCTTGCTGGTTGTCACATTAGTTTCACGAACAAAATCTTCTTGTGTTTATGTTTCATAGTTTAATTCATTTCCCTCTTGTACAGGCATGCTGGCTTAGAATCCTCAATTGAGGAGACTTAACCAGGCCTGGACGCCAATATTTAAATCTGAAATAAAGAAATTCATCCAGCCACCACACGTTAGTTCTATTTCATCAGAAGACGCGTTATCTACGGGCATATAGTGTGCAAAATTATATTAACAATATCTTTACCGCTACTCATGGGGTAATAAATTCTGAAATTCTGAAAATTAGGAATTATGCTTGCCACTCATAGTACTGTCATAAACGTTAGTCTGAGAAATGCAATACTCCTAAGGTGTAACACAACGAGTGCGACTATGAAACTAACGATGCCGTTGGCATTCATTCAAGCCTATTGGTCCTGCTGGCAGATGCGAAGAGTACCTACCATATGTTACATGTTGTTTCATGCCTGAACCCTTGTGCTGCAGTGCCACTGGTATCATTGTACTGAAAGGAAGTCACATTATTACAAGACTTATGAGGGGCGCCCAGGTTTCTCTAGTTTATTACTGTCAGTCAGTCAGTCAAGAACTTTATTGAAGTCCTGAGGAGTTTCAATCCGTTGGAGATCCCACGCGGGGAACTCCTCCGGCACTAGTTTATTACTGTGTTATTTTTTGTGCTTCTACATTCCAGGCTCTTTCAAAAATAAAAGACGTTTGAAATAAGTACTACATTTTGCTCTCAAACTGATTTTATATCACAGCCCTTGTTAAGTAACATTCTTTCAATACTTTTCAGGGCTATAGAATATTAAAGGAAGAAAAAATGCCATATGTCAGCAATCTAGACTTTTGCATCATTAGATTTAGCAATCTATCAATTATATACACAAGGAAATATACATTACAAAGAACTGGGCATAAAGACAAGTATAAATAATAACATCAAGAGTTGAAGCTGAAAATTCTAAGAGAAAGAAACTATTAAAAACTAGGCACTAAAACACATTTGAATTATAATGACAGGAGTACTTGCAAGGAATCCTAAGCGATAAATAGAATCTCAAGCTCAGGAACATTCCACCCCAGTATTCGCTCATGGTTCGATAAGTTGTCACCGCTGGTGATGATGTTTGGATAGACGGAAGCTGAATTACAACTGTGGAATAGATGAAACATGCAGAGTGGTCGCCAAAGGTTGCACGCCGGTAGCACAGCAGCATTCCTGGACCTGTGGACTCATTTGACATTGGCGCATGGAGCATGGATATGCGTTGTTTCCTAGAGGCCTGGCTCGAGTTTTGGCGAAGCGTGAGTGAAATTTCGAGATAAATAAAAAAATATACAAGTCCATATCTATGGGCATCAAAATATTCTTAGCCATAGGGCTAATCTGAAGCTTACCGTCTACACACATGAGATAACCAAACAGACACGAGCAATCAGACCCAATGTATATAAAGGTGCAAAAAGTGTAAACAAATGTCAAGAACTGCTGATAGGAAGGAAATATTGTCATGTGGCCTTGTGTGGATCAATAATTTCGCCTTAACATAATGCCAAGTGCATGTTACTTGGCCCTCCGTGTGTCCCATTTCGGTAAGTAGTCTATTGTCTGCCTACTGTGCCAACCTGGCGCTCGACCACTTTGGCATACGGTCCTCTGCACTACATGAAGTCGCACTGGGCTGGCTCTTTGACGTCCTTTTGTCCTCGCAGCTGCCTTCTTGCGTTATATAAAGCGGCTGCCTGAAAAATATTGTGTGCAAAAGTCAACACGAGCACATGGTGTAAACAACATCAAGACAGTCAAGGTCATGTCACTAAAAGAAAGTCTTAGCTCTATGTCTTCCTACTGAAATGCATGCGAAACATCTAAATAGCTGCAACAGTCAACTGCTAAACTAACTTCAATATTTAGATTTAAACAAAAAGGAAATAACGGAGAGTTCATCCTCGTTCTGCACCAATGTTGAAATAGTCCTGCTAATAAATAGAATATTAGTAATTACCAGATGTCAGAGATCTGTCATTAGTCTGGTGTGTCGCAAACACCACTTGTCGCACTTCCTAAGCACGTGCCCAGTGTGCCCCCCGCACTATCTGTAGTTCTTCCACTGCTCAAGTCATAATTTGAGGATCATATCTGCAAATATGATGCTCAGTAGGCATGAAAATATGGTCTTCTAGTTCATTGGATATGACTGGACGTGCCTATAATAAAGGGCAACAAGGTTTGTTATGGCAAGCTTACCCACATTTCAATAATAACAAGAAAGTTTACTGCGGCCTGCATCTAACCTTACTAAAGGGCATAAACTTATTTTCATTTATCATGTGCGCAATGGAGCTCATTTTGACAGACTCGACTACTGCTGCAGTTTGAAGTCCATCATTTTACATTCTTGAGGCATAGAGAAGTTGCAGTTAGACCGCAGTTATTAGTTTAATAGACCAACTATTTGTTTTGTGTACGACAGATGACTGGTAACACGGAATTAAAGCAACGTCTTATTTTGATACTTTATTTCTCTACTCAAAAATAATAAAGCGATAAACACATTTTGATCTGCCATGCAGTATCAAGATGCACACATTACGATTGTAACCCTCAGAGGAAGGGTGATTTCGCTGTTCATATGACATAACTCTGAAACGCCAACTCATAATAGCAAATGCACAGGCATGTCCAAAGCACTAAGCCTATGCAAAGCGCCCCTGCAATTGTAATTACCCACAGCAGCCGTTATATTCGATGCCGATGCATAACTTACTGCTTGACAATTAACAGAGTTCGTAGACATAAGCACCCTTTCAGATTCGCACCGTGCTCGAAAACTGCAACAGGAGACATAAAATCAGACATATAGTAACACCGTTACAATACATTAGGAAAAACAGTTCAGTCTTAGGGCTAAACACCATGAGAGCAATTTAGTGCGCGACAACGACAAGCGACGGCTTCGAGCGACAAAACGGGCTGTCGCTTGAACATGTTGCTCGGTTCTGGAAATCTAGAAGTCGTTGCTCGTCTCCCAGAAGTGCTATGAGCGGCCAGCCAATAGCGCGAAGCAGGAACTGGGTGTACATCGCTCAAATGCTACCGACTGTCGCGTGGAATGAGCGAACGATTGAATTTTTATACGTGCAAGTATAAGAACCTACCGCGAGACCTTCGGAAATATTTTGCTACATTTACAGTAAAATACATCAACTTAAATTACTAAAGCACGCGTCACGCTAGTTTCGACGCGTGTTTGTAGCCCTCATACCGGCAATACCGGGAAGCCGTCGCTCAATGTCGTCGCTCGGACGGAGAACGACTTGTAGGCGACGAGCGAACGCAACAGCCATCTCCATCGCATCGCTTGTAGCTGTCGCGCGCAAGATCACTTATATGGGGTTCATACGTTATTCAGAATAAAACATGGATTCCTCAAGCGTTTTCAGTAAGTTCAAGATAATTAGCCCAACTGACCTCTTGCAGCATGCAGTTGAATGCCTGCGGCAAAATTTCTAACTAGCACTGGTGGTGCATGGGCAATCTGCTTCAGTGGTCGCAGATTGCCCATGGGCGAGACATCGTAAAGCGCGCGGCTTATTTATAATGATAGCATGCTGCCAGAAAAATGACGCCTTCTGTTATGCGACTCCTTATTTCAACAGCATTCTGTACACAGTTGACTGCCAAACTGAATAAATTCAAACACACAAAACGCACGCTAAGCCAGCTCTGCATAGGCTCTGAATCATGGGCTGGTGAACAAACCATTTTAAGCGTCCTCTCGCCTCACGTCTTATTGAACATGCTATGGTTCTGGCAGCGTTTGTGATTTTCAAAGCTCTTACAGACAGCGGGAAGTGATAAAATCACATGGAGTTATCGCGACGACTGGCTTTTTCGATTGACATCGAGAGACACAGCGCGCGATGCCTAGTCCGTTGTCAATTGCGTCGGCTAAGCGCCGCAACGATTTCCTGGCGATAGCATGTCATATACGCAGAATGTGCAACTAAGTTAGAATTCACTTGCTGTGGAGGGTTTGTTATATCCAACGAATGGCGAACGACTGTCGTGTTTTCGCGGCGACGCGAGATGGCTGACACACGATCTCCCTTGGATGGCTTCGTTGCTGCTCGCTGGACTTATCACCTTTCTCCGGTGCTGTGTTGTTCCGCTGAGTTGAGCGCGCGCGCGGTGGAGCAACTCCGAGTGAAAAAGTAGAGCGCTCGCTACGCGTTCCTTTGAACTCTGGCTGCCTGTTCTCTCTCTCTGAAGGGGAGAGTGAAAAGCACATTTCACTCTCTCCTTGGTGACGGAGTGAACAATGCATTTCACTCCACTCGACATCTTGAGAGAGTAAAACAGTGCTTTGAAGAATAAGTCGGCCTCTTCACAACTGCGATACCCTCTCTAGTTTTTGGAGTGTAGGTGAATGCTTTAGGTTGCGCTTCAGCATACCAATAAAACTGTTAGCTGAAGCCAAAGTTCGAATGATTGGATGGTATCGTGTTAATTCACGCATTTTAGAAATTTCAACATAATTCTAAACGGGGTTACGTTCGATGAAACTATCATATAAATCATATGAGGCAGGTATCAAGGGTGACCGATTAGAAAATGATATTACTTTGGCTTTAGAGAAGTTTGTGGTGCCTTTTATGAAGATTAGCCCAATGAATTGATGGTATTCATATGTTTGCCGAGTCTTGCAGTCAGGGCCAATGTAGATAATACAATACACTTTTCAGTGGTAAAAAAATCACATATTAAATAAAACACTTGACGACGAATCATTAATGAAGAATAAAGGTGAGCGAAGTACCTAGAAAAATCCCCTTAGGCACACGAGATGAGACGTATGTCCACAGACAGTTGTAATCGTTTACAGAGAGGAACTGCTGTTGACATAAAAGGAAGTACCTAACGCAAGGAGCAACAATGCGGTCAATGCTATGTTGGTTAACCTAAAGACGATTCTGCGGTGACATACGCGATCAAACAAACACCCTCGTAAAGACTGAGAATCAGTGCCTGATAAGTAGCAACGTGCGTGATAAGTAGTCCTTTAGAAACCTTTGGAGGAAACTGGAAAAGTAAAAATTTATTTTCTCAAAACTTGCTTTCTCCTAGTACTTCGTCTTCGTAGTTGTTGAAGTTCGCTGTTTAAGCGGGTAAGAAATTTAGCTGGTAATGATGTCGTGATTGGAAAGTCCCCAAAAACTTCACTATATGAAAAACTACATCCCCGAAATTTATTAAGATAAGGTGAAGAATACTAGACGCTCTATCTGAAGGCTCAGTAGGGGTGAGTAAGCGGTTGCGCGAGTGTGAAAGACAAGAACGTATTACATAATGTACGTGCAGTATTCTGACCACCAGACATTGTTCGAGTTGACTAGTCTATGTTGGAGAGATTACTGTGTCATAGCAAAATTATAATAGAAATTGTAAAAACGTATTTTAACAACACGTACTGCCATCTTGTTATTGCTTGTTACCAAAACACCTTCTTAGTTATTGAAGTAAGTGTATTCTTCCACAAATATCATTACGGGTTTCTTGGATCATTTTCATGCGAGACGGAAATTATACTACATTCTAATGATTTATACGTAGCCCTTAACACAGGTGTTGCAAGTAACCGCATCTTGTTAGATTTCGCATGAAGTGAACCAACATATCATTCTACTACAATTACATCACTTGCGTACTGGTCTCTTGTTTCTCCAGTGGATTCAAGAATTGATTTATAAATGACTTATGACATTGATTCGTCCGAGGTACCCGTGGATTCGAGAACACGTCAAGGTTCTCTTCTATATTCAGTGCATTTTCTAACTTATATTAACATTTTAGCGGTAATTAGAAATTCATCTTTTTTCCTAAATGTTGCGCTTTCTACCAAAACGCTACCGTTGCCACCAAGCCGTTCTAATGGACCGACATACCGACGGTGCGACCTCATTTTTCTACATTTGAGACAATGAGTTTTATGCAGCCCAACATATTTTCCTAATTGCTAGTGCTATCTTAAGACAATCTCGATTGAATGCATTCTGCCTCAGAAATATATTGGCATTCACATTACACAATCATTGTTGTAGTCTGAACATGCAGACGATGGTTAACATCCAGATCAAATGGTATGCTAGGTTATCCAAAGGATACCTTCCCTGCGCCATCGTTGCTACAGGAACGGTTGTCACTCATCCTGAGCTAGAATATGCTGCATCGGTGTGAGACCCCGGTCAGGTAACACTTATCTACAAGCTTGGTGTTGTTTAGAGTGGCTCGGTAAGCTTTATACTGCCGTACTGTCACCACACATATATTGTAACGAGCACGAAAGCTTGCCGTTAGCTTTCTTTCCTTACCATGCACAGAAAATATTCTTGCTTCAACCTTTTCCAGTTGATGTATTAACACAATAGCGCACATAAATCGCGCTAAATATAATCTCTGTCTTTAATGGCACTTTAGCTCTACTTTTATAACAGCGTAACGTACAGCGATTTTATTCTCTGCCTAAAACCTGCCCGCTCCAACCAGCATGATTACACAACCTGATAAATTCCGCGAAGCACTCAGCAGTTACTTTTAACAATAATACATTTGTGACCTTTTTTATGTTTATTTATGTGCCCTGATAAGTGTGTGTGTGTGCGCGTGTCTTTAGTGCAATGATTGGCATCCCACCGCATTCAAACATTCTGTATCCTTTCCTAAAAAAAATCTGTAATCTCATATTTTCTCTTTTCGACGATCATTTGAATTCCAAAGGGCAATTTATGCAATTGTAAAATGTTGTGCGAGCTTGTACTCTACACTGTGTGAAATGCTTCAGGCTACGATAAGTAAATAAACATAGGTGCACTCCGTATTCCTCGCACCTTCTCACGCACGTGCTAGCGAAGTTGTGAACGGGCTGATCATCAATGCCTCCTATTTATGTAGAGAAGGCCTTTTGGTTTTAAAGATGCCTAACAAATAATAGGCGCTGTGCTGACGACAGAACGCCTTCAGGAAGAGCACTAATTGAAGCGCCGTGTTCTTACACTCTAAAAGCAGTTGCACCCTTTGGGGTGTATATTTGCCACACAACCATAATCGTCATCTGTCTTGTCCGCATTTCCTTTCTTTGATGCGAGGAACCCGGTAGTTTCCAGTAACGAACGGCATGCGCGTTATCAGCATGAGATAGAATTCCCGATGGGAAAGTAACGAGTGCAGCGTTTTCAAGAAAGGAAATGCGGGCAAGACAGATTGTGTGGCAAACATACACTCCAAAGGGTGTGAAATTTTCTTAGAGTGGACTCAGGCCTGACGACGGAGGCATTCGGAAACTCCAAGAAAACGGCAAAATATATTCATCTAAGTCATCCATAACGCGCGCTGCTTGCCAAGGGAAATCGAGTAAGCAGTCTGCACTGATTTTACAGCAACCGCTCTTATGCGTGAAAGAAACGTAGTGTTCGAGACAGAACGACCAACCAGATAAATAAGCAGTACCAGGGTCCCTCTATACTTTTCGCCTGGTCACAAACTTCCGCGTAAAGCTGTGAAACCTTCGTATGGTACCCGCAGTGAGCGCACCGCGGCACTGCCTCAAGTAGAAAGGTACGGCAGCAGACGCGGAACGGACGACACAGACGTTCTGTGCGTACGGCAACTACTGCGCAAAGGCCAGCTGCCGTTATCGGTGTGTGATCAAGGTCGGCCTAATGTGGGATTTCCCACGTTGTTTCTCCTTTTCTCTACGTCGCGCCCCGTTTCCTGACAGCGATGCATTACGAAAGCAACAATTCCTAGTTATTGTTGTGTGTCTCCTTGTCGGTCCGGCTAGAAATCCGTCGAACAAGAGATATCCTTACTTTCTTTTCCTATGGCCGCGGACCTATGAGAGAAGTGGAAGTGAGCGGTTCCACGGCGAGTGACTATCGGTTTCGCATTTTAATGCAGAAATGTTCGCGTGTGTGAAAAGCATTTTGATACCGAAGACGTTATTCGTTAACGGAAACATTGTGTCCCTGCAGTGGGAATGGCGAGAGCTTAAAGAAGATGCCATTCCTAGGATTTTAAGTAGCCTGCCGGCTTTCTTGTCTAAGCCACAACAGCGGCCTCATCTAGTGACACGTCGTCCACCTCAAAAATGGCCGCTGGAGTTCTCGCCGCAGTGTGCAGAACCAAACGGTTCTGCCATCCCCAAAACAGGAAACCTATTCAGCCGGAGAGAAAGTGGACGGTAACCCTGTCGGTAACAGTAGCTTTGTTGAAGGATGGTGGGCAGATCGTTCTAGAGAAACTAGCCACCATGTATACGCAATGCCTCATTACCTCGAGCGTACCGGAATCTTGGCAGAACGCTTACATAATGGTAATCCATAAGAAAGGGGACACCAAAGACTTGAAAAATTATACACCGATCAGCTTACCGTCAGTTGCCTACTAACTATTTACTAAGGTAATCGCCAATAGATTCAGGAACACCTTAGACTTCTGTCAGGCAAAGGACCAGGTAGGATTCCGTAAAGGCTACTCAACAATAGATCATATTCACACTATCAATCAGGTGATAGAGAAATGTGCGGAATATAACCAACCCTTATATATAGCTTTCATTGATTACTAGAAAGCGTTTGATTCTGTCGAAACCTCAGCGGTCATGGAGGCATTACGGAATCAGGGTGTAGACGAGCCGTATGTAAAAATACTGAAAGATATATATAGCGGCTCCACAGCCACCGTAGTCCTCCATAAAGAAATCAACAAAATCCCAATAAAGAAAGGCGTCAGACAGGGAAATACGATCTCTACAATGCTATTCACAGCGTGTTTACAGGAGGTATTCGGAGAGCTGGATAGGGAACAATTGCCGGTAAAAGTTAATGGAGAATACCTCAGTAACTTGCGATTCGCTGATGATATTGCATTGCTTAGTAACTCAGGGGACCAATTGCAATGCAAGCGCACTAACCTGGAGAGGCAAAGCAGAAGATTGGGTCTAAAAATTAATCTGCAGAAAACTAAAGTATTGTTTAACAGTCTCGTAAGAGAACAGCAATTTACAATAGGTAGCCAGGCACTGGAAGTGGTAAGGGAATACATCTACTTAGGGCAGGTAGTGACGGCAGATCCGGATCATGAGACTGAAATAATCAGAAGAATAAGAATGGGCTGGGTCGCGTTTGGCAGGCATTCTCAGTTCATGAACAGCAGGCTGCCATTATGGCTCAAGAGAAAAGTGTATAATAACTGTGTCTTACCAGTACTGACCTACGGGGTAGAAACCTGGAGGCTTACGAAAAGGGTTCCACTTAAATTGAGGACGACGCAACGAGCTATGGAAAGAAGAATTATTGGTGTAACGTTAAGGGATAAGAAAAGAGCAGATTGGGTGAGCGAATAAACGCGAGTTCTTGACATCTTAGTTGAAATCAAGAAAAAGAGACGGGGCATGGGCAGGACATGTAAGGAGGAGGGAAGATAAACGATGGTCATTAAGGGTTACGGACTGGATTCCAAGGGAAGGGAAGCGTAGCAGGGGGCGGCAGAAAGTTAGGTGGGCGGATGAGATTAAGAAGTTTGCAGGAACGACATGACTGCAATTAGTACATGACTGGGGTTGTTGGAGAAGTATGGGAGAAGCCTTTGCCCTGCAGTGGGCGTAACCAGGCTGATGATGATGATGATGATGATGATGATGATGATGATGAACCCTGTCAATAACCAGATCAGAGTCTCCAGCGTGTACGTTTGCCTGCTTCTGCAAGAAATACGCCTGATTTTGAGACTGCAGTTTGTCTTTTGGTATTCCTTTTCAGATGACATACAGACGATGAAGAAGACTGTATGCGCGAATGTAGCGAGCCAAACAGTGCATGAACGTTGCGACAGTTCTGATCTTCAGAAACTGAAAATCCAGCTTTGCAGTTTAATGCAGTATCGTCCCAGATGTCAGTTGAAGCTCGCAAAATCAACATCCCTACTGACCGGGAAAAATGAATTTCGTGAGACTACAGAAAAGCTGTCAAACAGAGAGATGCTGAGCTTAGACCAATGCAGCTTCAGATTCAGATTCGCTATTTTTCTCGAATTTCTTTCTTCAAGAAAGGTACAGAAGCTAAAGGAATGGCAATTCCTCACAGAGGCCTCTGTACCGGTTACACATAAATATAATACATACATAGTAAAAAAAGTTCGCAGCATGTGTCAATTTTCATTTATACAACAAAAACAAGAATAATTATGTTCACAATTCCCTCTTGAATACGTGTACGCTTCCTAACAATATAACTACGAGAGCTTCGTATGCACAGTGTTATAATCAACTTAACAATATGTGTTGCAGACAATATAAAGAAAGATACCTAACGTACAAGGAAATCTTTTGTTTAGTTGGATAAAGTAAAAGTTGATGCATTGATTAATGCATCAACTTTCAGTCAGAGTCCTAGCTGTTTCTTAAAGAGGTTTCTACTAACTTCGACGTCCAAATCTCTTTCCAGTTTATTAAGAAGCGATGTTATTTGATATATCATGGATTGTTTTCCATAGTTCGTTCATGTTATTGGCATGCGTCGCTTTTGTTCTCTAAAGTAGTAAGATGATCTGTTAATGCTGCAATTTATGTATAATTTTTCATGGTGCACAAATTGTAGTAGCTCGTAATAAAATATTTGGTCAGCTCTTAACATATTATGTTTTAAAAACAAAGGTGGTGTTCTGAGGTACCGTGGGTTCCCTTTATAACGTTCGTAGCAGCGTAGTACTCGTTCTTGTAATACAAGTAATTTATCGTAATTACCACGTGTTGTTGTTCACCATACTAAATTTCCACAACGTAGTTTGGAGTAAAACAGTGCGTAATACATAGATTTCATTAGCCACAGAGGAACAAAAGCCGCCACTTTGTATGAACACCCCACACACTTTGGAAGCTCAACTGCTAGACTATTGATATGAGCATTCCAGGATAGGTCTTCTTCAAATATTATTCCAAGAAATTTTTGTGTTTGGACTCTATTAATAGACTCTCCGTCAAATGTAATTTTCAACTGTTTGTTTATAATTTTATGAACTGCATGAAATACAATGTACGTCGTCTTCTTTTATTTAATTGCATTCGATTGACCCTTAGCCGGCATGAAAGAACTGACAGATAATGTTTTACATTTGTTTCGAGTGATTGTGCCTCTTTAGATGCGAAGAACATGTTTGTGTTCTTCATGAAAGCAAGCTTGAAGTCCATGATAGCATCTCGGTAAGCATACATTTCATAACATTTGTTAACTGCGGCGGATGGGGTTGGGCTGCCTATACCAGTACCGTTGGGATCCAGAAAGTTCCAAAACAATAAAATGATTCTGCTTGAGCGATCGAGCTTATTATCGCACTAATTTGACTAGTTGGCGTTGGTCAGTTTCCATTCAGAGCTTGTCGCTGGAGAGCTTGCATGCTCAATAAAGACGTTTTGCTGACCCCCGTGAAGGCACTTGTATAAAAGACCAAGGTTAAACACCATCTGTCTGCTGCTCGCGAGTTGTGCTGTGAAAATTGAAGGTTGGCCTATGACCGTGAGTTATATCGGTCCATTTTGTTAACACAAACAAGGAAGTGCATATGGTTCTTTTTTCAGGTACAGAAAGGAATGGCTCTATGATTGCAGCTGAGACTCAAGTCGACTGCATTTTGCACATCTTAACATAAGATAAGTTCCTGCAACTTCCATACCCTGGCAACCACTACTCTTACCTCAAAAACCTATACGTTGGTCTTATGTTGGAGGAGGATTAGTTTGCCACCTTGAAAGACAAACTAAAAGTTTACCCTGAGAGACAACGGCGAGATTTAAAAATGTACGTGTTTTCTGTTTAATGCGTTTTTTAAAGCTCTAGCGAAGTTTTAAAATAATGGTCGTATGAAAAACGCAGACATTATTGTTACCATTCCAGTGTCCACAGCAGCAGCCGCTATAGATAAGCAGCAATATAAGAAGTTATGTACATAATTAACCACTTTCGTTATTCATGCACCTAACTGCGCGAATTAATCTTTCTCAGTGACGATGTCCATCTGGACACGCGAATGACAGTTACCTCACCTTGCTCTAACATCAAAATTGATCTCATGTATCTCCAGCATTACATTGTAGCCTAACAAACCCCCGTAATTATTTAAGACTACAGATAAACTGCCTAAGTCAGTGTTCCTTTTATAGGAGTCCTCATGACGGACGAAAGGAACGTCCGAAAGAGCCGTCAAATAGAAGAGAAGAATACTCCTTGGAAACGTTCACTTCCCAGAACGTATCTATCATGCGTACCCATTTACCGTCCACCGCATAACGACAAACATGAGGACGCCTTCCGGGGAAAAATAAGCGTTGAAGGCTTCGCTGACCAGCAAAGAGCCGACCCACAGCTGAAAAGCGTCATCGAGTACATGGAAGGCAACACCGACGTTATACCTAGGGCATTTAGGCGAGGATTACCTTTATTTTCCCTGCCAAACAACGTCCTCCTAAAAGAGCACTTCTAGCCTGTTCTTGTACCTTCAACAGTGCTTCCAGAGGCTCTGCACGCCCTACATAACGGCCCAACAGCTGGGCACCTCGCATATTCAGTACGCTATCGAGGATACAAGTATTAGGGGCCATGCCTGATCGCCAACGTTGCCCACTGCGTCAGGACATGCCAAGACTGCCAGCGACGGAAGATACCACAAATTAGGTCACTGCGATTGCTGCAGGCAATCGAGCCACCTTGCCGACCGTACCAGCAGATCGAAATGGACTTGTTCGGCTCATTTGCGACGTCAGCATCCGGAAATAAAGGCTAAGTCACACAGTCGCCTTGAAGAGGTCGCCTGAGCATTTGCGGCTTGCGACCAAAAAGCGACAGAACACGACCAATGCTCGCCCCAGCACTCCCGGCTGAGAGCGACCTGCAAGTCGCTATCCCAGAGATCATCGTTCTCAGCGAGAATTTTATAGGGATCTACGCAGCTCACGCGCCCTTCGCTGGTTTCGCGTTCCAGCAGCAGCCATGAATTCTGATTCGTGTAGAGAGCAACACGTGGTCACTGTGCTGATGTGCTGTGGCGTGGTGTCAGCTGTGGCAGCGCGGAAGCCTGCGAACAAGCGACGCTAGTGCGTGAGCCCGTGCCTCCGTTCGCGAAAGGTCGCCGGCCACGCTAGCCGCCACCTGCCCGAACTGCGCGCGCATGACGAGGAGTATTATTGAGAGTAAGTTTTAATTATAAGTTCGCCTAGCGTGGGAATTGGTGCATACTTTTCCTGCATTCTTTTGTTGCTGTTTACGCTCCTGAGAAAGCTACCGTTTACATTCGACACGTTGCTGGCACTGTTGCGCCGCAGGATCGCGAGGCGAGACACCAATTACATTCCTATAATCTGTCATGGTGGCGCAGACTTTCTAAATAGATTCCTCTAGTCTGCCATGCTGGCGTGGACTTTGTATTTCGTGCGACGCAGGAGAACGCCGGATGAAAAGACACGCTAACATAACTTTCCGTGCGCCGCTGATTTGTTTAGCACTTTTGCGACTACGGTCACGCGACTGAAATGTCAAGTAGCTAGCGACCGGTCCAAAATAGTCGCTTTTCAAGAAGAGCAACCATTTGCGACCATTTGTGACCAACTGTGAATTAAGCTTAAGTGGATCGCCGTGGCTAGCGAGTACGTTACCCGCAACGCCGAAACAAAAGTCCTTACCAAAAGCATCGCGACCGAAGTGGCGAAATTCTTCGTCAAGAGCATTTTTATGACATTTTGCCTCAGAAGACCTGGTCAGCCACATAAGTAGCGTTTTTACGCCAGAGTTTCCTCAAGCCATCCCACAATACAGTAAGACAAGTAACCACAGGAGAAAGGCCTACGACCCGCAGACGAATTGCCTTGCAGAATGACTGATTAAGACCCTCACCGACATGCTATACATGTACGTCGACATCGAACTCAAAACCTAGGAAGCAGTCGTTCCCTACGTAACGTTCGCATTCAATACGGCAGTGCAAGAAACAACGCAAATTAAGCCATTCAAGCTGGTTTACGGAAGGAATCCAACGACGATTCTCGACGCCATGCTCACCACACCTACCCAGGAAGAGAGTCTCGACGTCACCGCCTAACTGCACGCGTCGAAGAAGCACGACAACTTGCCTGCCGGCGCATCAAAAGCCACCAAAGGAAGCACAGCCGTCGCTACATGGAATACCAGCCCAGCCCTACCATTCCGGCGAAGACTTGGTGGAAAACATTTGCGAAATAATTTATTATCCAACGTATTAGCTCACTGAGTTATTAGATCCTGCCAGACGGTGTTTCGTGATCACATTGGCTTCACGCACGACATGAAGTCGTTCTTATGATCGCCCTGTCAGATGTGAGAGACGTTCAGGCGTATATTCCCATGACAAGATGATTTGCCTCGTCCCAGAAAAGGGTGGTACGGTAAGCCTGGACCTCAACCTAGCTGTGAAAAGCGTTCAAGCGGGTGTTCCCATGTCGACATAATTGCACTCTTCTCCTAAACGGCGTCACCCCCTTTTCCATAAGCTGGCACAAAAGGATGGGGGAAGAGAAGGCAAACCGAAGGGCATGAACTCAACGACAGAGCCTGAAGAATGAACTAATGCTTCCGCACGCTGCCCGGGAAGACGTCGGCAACCACAAGATCACAAGGGGTAATTAAGGCCGTTTTATCCGTCGTATGATTGACCTCTCAAGTGTCAGAAGCGTTCAAGCCCGCATCCCCATGTCGACATAATTGCCTTCTTCTCCGAAACTGTGTCCCCGCTTTTTCCCCAAATTGACGCAAAAGGATGGTGGAAGAGAAGGGAAACCGAAAAACAAGAGTTCAACGGTAGAAGCTGACGAAACGACTAATTCTTCCGCAGGCTCTTGAAGAAGACGTCGATGACCACAGGGCCACCAGGGTTTATTTAAGGCCCTGCTGGCCCCCATGTTAATCAGCACCACTCGAGAGTCAGGATATTCAACCATATGCCAATGAAGTGAATACAATCTTTTATACTTTTTTTTCATCATCGCTAGCCCGGTTTCGTCGTCGTTTCCTGTTTCTTGCGGTGAAGACGCAGCTCACCCGGTCGAGATCGTATCATCGTCCACATCGTGCGTCTTCAGCCTGTCTATACCTTCTGACGGACTTCGGGACTTCGGGACTTCGCATATGTGTTTTTTTAGTTACCACGGCTACCTTTGCTTTTCGCTTTTGCGTTTGGTTTCAGCATCGGGACGATGCTTTTTAAGAGGGAGAATTGACGCATGCACTTATTTATCTCTCTCCTGCGACCACTTTTTCACCGACCAACAAATATTAAACGTTATCCACCTAGACGTATCTGAAGTTTCACGAATGTTATCGATGGTTCTATCAGTTGTCTGTCGTCACCGAACCTTGCGTAATATGATCGTCTGCGCGACTCCAATTCTGTAGCACTCTCCGGAAGGCACACGGGCGCCAGCGATGAGTCGTGTATGTAAGCTGACGCGCTTGACCCGCACATCGGATTTTCGATAATCGGGGACGGTGCTTGCCGCTATCTTTGGGCTTATATTGTAACCTTATTTTCTAGGCAGAAGTCTGGCCAATCTTTATTTTGTGATCCATAGTTTTAGTGCAGTTATCACTTTCACTGCAATGTTGGAATAAGAACATAATCGCAAAATGCTGCGGATTTCTTACGACAATATTGGGTGATTCAAGATCACAGGCTGCTGCAAGCTTCGAGAGTCTTAGAAAAAACTCACATTGTCTAGGGAAAAACGAGAACGAGCGTTTGACGATCACAGAAGCAGGTTTTTATTCTCCTTGAAGATTATTTCATCTGGCTGTATCTGCTTATAACTGGACCGTTCACAAGCAGCGGCAAAGCTTGTGACAACCGCTGTCTAGCCTGTTCCTTTGAGCCGGGAACATGGTCAGAATCCGGGTCAAATATTCTACAAACGCTTCCCTACGTCACGCACTTCACTATCCAGACCAAGGACGGCCGTAACCGAAGCCATAAGTGGAGGCGCTCGTGTAGGGAGAGGAGAAGGGGGAGGATCCACCAATGATGCGGT
Source organism: Dermacentor andersoni (assembly GCF_023375885.2). Taxonomy (NCBI): domain Eukaryota; kingdom Metazoa; phylum Arthropoda; class Arachnida; order Ixodida; family Ixodidae; genus Dermacentor; species Dermacentor andersoni. The sequence goes on from NC_092815.1 coordinate 195,234,722, forward strand.
ACTGCGGGCCAGCGGGGAGGGGGTTCGCATTGTAGACCGCGTCGGCACTGGCTCCAGGGGCGGTTCCAGGCTCGTTGGTGTCAACCTTCGCGCGGAATCCGCCAGCATCAGCGATGTACTTCACCTGGCGGAAGATGCCGTTGGCGTCCGTGTAGCCATACATGCCCGTCTTTCTGTTAGAGGCGTCGCCCTGTTCTTTGTGGAAGGACTTGGTGCCGTACTGGTCGACGTTGTCGTAGCCGAAGCTGTACGGTTGCGGTGGCTGCATTTAGAAATTTCATATGAGTGGCACATTTCTGTAGTTTAGTACAAATATGACGTGAGGAACAGGAGCATTTATATCTAAGGCGTCATTTGGGCACCGAACCGCTTAAAAATGTTTTTTTTCAAGCTTGAAAGCACTGCTTCCTGCTAGACATCTTCATGAAAAAAGAAGTTTTGTACTGCGGAGCAGTGAAGTTAATTTTAATCCTGCAACATTCACTAATTCTCGGTACATATTATCAGCAATACCTACATGCATATTAAACGCAGAAAATATACGTCTGTTTTGAGGATGCAGTTTGATTACAATAATTAAAACTATGTTATTTTTAAACGAATGAGCCGGCAATGAACATAGGGAAAGAGCCTCCAGGATTTTCGCGCTTGTTTTTGTTTCACTAACACATTTACGACAAAACACATAAGGCTTCGAATATTTATTACCACGTAGAGAATGGTTGGCGGTAGTGGCTGATCATACACAGTAATTTTCGACATTGCACCTTCGGCTCTCCTTTGGACTTCGCCGCGACATACCAGTATAACTCAACGGGCAGCGATATCAAAAATTTGAAATGATCTACCTTGCTTCAACAAGCTTTCTTTCGCTATGTCGAGAGCATGTTTCCTTTAATAGGGTGGCCATTTATGACAATTAGTGCTGCATTATAGGAGCGATTTGATCCTCACCAATGCTGTCGCAGCACCTAAGTACGAGCTATGCGCAGCAAATGCATATGGTATTAGAAAGCAGTAGCCTCTCTTGCTAACATCAACCGTTGTAACTCATGCAGAGTAAGCTCTATTTCATTTATTTCATTTGCGCAAAGAAATTTAATTATGTGTTTTACATGCCGAAACCACGATCTGATTATGAGGCACGCCGCTGTGGGGGACTACCGAATACTTTTGTCCACCTCTGGTTTTTTAATGTGCACCTAAATCTAAGAACAAGGGTGCCTTGGCGATTCGCCCCCAGTTTTCATTTGTTTCAAGCGTAAGGCAAAGCGTTCACATGTGCTTAGTACCACTAAAAAAAATTGAATTGTCACCCCGGGCCTGCCAAAGTGGATGTCCAGCAAAGCTGCTGAAAACCACTACTACAACTGCTGAGCTACTTCTACAAATGCTTTATTGCTTTAGAGTATTTGTAGTAATGGTAATTTAGAAGAATGAGAGCAATAGTAATTTTGACAGCACACGGGCACTGGTCGAATTGCCATTCTTTTTCCCTTTGCCGCTCCGCGTATTCACGCTGCTTCTCGAGAGTCCAAAGTGCGCGTTGCCTACCCATAGCGGTGCTGCAACAATAATGAACGCAGTTCCTAGGCTGCTTCTTTATATACGGAACACTAGTGACGCCATTCAACCCTTCGCAAGCTGCCGTCACCGCGGCAGCTTGCGCATCGGTGATATTTACCGGGAAACGCATGCAGGGAGTGTTACTTGTTTCGGATTGTTATCAGGAGCGCTTTATCAATTATGTGGTTCGGATGCTTGTTTAGTGCGCGTTCTTTATTGAAGCGAATGGCTTTTCTGCATGTTGTGTGTGCGATTACAAAGAATGCATGCTCTTTTCGCTCCCCTTTGCCGAGTGATTCACTTCTGCCGTGGGTCGGCCCGGTATTGCACCATCTCCGGGATCGGCCCATGTTTTTTTGTCCCCGGTCAACTAGACGAGAAATGCTGACCAAAAAGTGGATAACAGCTTCGCTGTAAACTTGGCAGTCACTTAAATAACCTGGCGTGATTGAAATGAGAAAGCTTTCTGACTTCTCTAAGCTGTGAGCATCGAATACTTCTTAAGCACTAAAACTAGCTTACGTTCCGTTCTTCACTTTCCTTTCTCTGCGTTCATAAATCACATGACCACAGACATTCAGAACTCATCGCGAAATAGCTACATGTTCATATTGTGATTGATTCATTGCTTTTCATTACGTGACACGTGACGTAATATCATGCATGAGCATCTCGGAACCAATTTCACGTCCAGTTATCATGTCAGCATGACAGGTGAAGTTATACATTGTCACGTGTGCTTAACTGTGCTCGATCCACCTTGCTCTAATATGTGCCACCTTTAATTCCCTTTAATCCACCTTAACCACTGGAATGAACCTTATTGATGTACACTAAAGCACCTTCATTCACTTTATATCCTCTTCGTTGACTTTACTCTAACTTAAGTCACCTTACCGTGACGTTGCAGCTGGGTGGCTGCGACGTGGCGTGTGCAATCTCGCACACGCCAGGCCGTGGAGCCAGAACGAGCCACAGCCGTGGAGCTGCCGTGGCGTCGGGGAAGCGTGCGCGTCTCGCACCAGAGCGGCCGAGGCTTGACTTCCACTCAAACACAGATGTAATTAATTTTCTTTTGAAAGCCATTAGTTTACTTAGATTACAGGAACCCGCGTGAGAAGTTTGACGTCAATCCGAGCATTTCTTGACGTGCTTTCACTCTTTACGCCGTAGGCCGATTTCGGTATCATCGCTTGATCACGCCGGGCTATGTGCCTCATGGGACATCTAATGCTTTCGCATTATTAATGGGTAGTACAACTCTAGGGATCATGGAATACATTTGTGCCGCCGCTTCTTGTGGACCTATCCCTTAAGATGACATTAGCATTTTTTTCCGCTTCTCTGGGATGTGACCACGCACGCCATATTACTCAAATACACATTTAATGTCTCATGAGGAATTATTTTGTTTTCTTGACAGGAGCCTGTAGAAGTTTCAGCGCGCTATAATTAGCAGAACTTTATTATCGTTGCTTGTTTTTACACTTTTGTTGCTGGAGACTCGTCGAAAAAAGTCACCGACCATTACGATATTCGCTAACACAATATTTAAGCACACATCTATGCGTGTTTTCATTTCATTATATATTGGATGGCGCGGACGCGCCGTCTCGTGCGGCACATTGCAAACGGAGCGAAGTGGGGTGCGAATTCTTCGCTAATCGAGAGATCCCAAGATCGCGAGAGGCAGCGTGTGGGGGCCGCGTGGGTACGATCCACCGCAGCCACCGCGGACAGACCTCCGCTCATGCAGCGCTTTGTTTCTATGTATGGTTTTGGTGAACGCGCCCGCCGCATGGGCATCGGTGAATAGACGACGGCGCGCTACTCTGGCGCCATCTCGTAGCAGTCGTCGCCGCAAAGCCCGTCTTACGCGGCACCACACTTTTTATTTCATGCTTTTTCCATACCCTTTTCCTGCGCTTTCCTCCCCATGCTCTCTTGGCTATCGCCGTCTTTCATCCTTCGCTGTGCTTTTTCGCTGGATCACGCCAACGTCAGCGCCAAACGCAAGAACAGGAGCATAAGAGCGGCGCTCAATATATATATTTCTACTTTTGGCTAGGCTTCAAGTAGTCATCCCCACATTTTAAAGAAAGCTCATGGATACGATGTTCCAATAAATGTATAATGACGAATTTCACGTTGGCCTAGTTTATTATGACAGAATTGCCAATCGGAGCGACCTAATTTCATGCCATTAAGTCTGCACTACATTTTAGGAGGCACTGAGGTACGTCACTTCATTTAAAAAAAAAGAGGCTCATAAGTATCGTAATATAAATCGTCAAGGGAAAGAAGCGCCGGAAAATCTATATTGAAGTCACCTGCGTGACTCTCCTTGCCCGTTGTATGGAACTTTCTACGTAGAATCTACGGCTATACCCAAAGTTTCATTCTAGTGCTGGTAGGCTCACAGGGGCTATGCAACGGTGTACTAGTTGTGTGTCTGGATGTACTTGCGTGATGCTGTACCTGTCGTGCGAATGTACTTACGTAGAATGCACCAATGGCGCCACCAAGTCCACCACCAAATCCGCTGCTAAATCCGCCGCCAACTCCACCAAATCCGGACTGACCGCCGCCGAGTGTCGTGGAGACGATGGAAAGGGCGAACACCTGTGAACAAATCGCGCAGTATCCCACATGATGTTGCTGTGCTTTCGTATAATAGACAGAAAGACGTAGTGAAGAAGAACTTCAGTTTGGCTTAGTTGGTGTTTGCTGCATATTATATTGTAACCTCCCGCTGGGGCCTTGAAAGTATTGAAATAAATAAAGAAATAAATAAATAAATATTGACCGCGAATAAAGATGGGGACAGCGGAAGAGCACACAGGAACGTTTTCTGTGTTCGCTTCCGCTGTCCCCGTCTTAATTTGCGCTTAATATGATATGCATATAGGTAGTCAACACTTTTGGTACAACGTAATCGGCTTGGCTTAGCGTTAGCATTACGTATTTGGTAAGCTGAAGAGCATGCCACAAGGAATGTCCAAAATAGTTTATCTGAGCGTAACAATAACGCAAGGGAATGCAGAACAAGACCAGCAAATATACATAAATAGAAAATACAAGCCAAGTAAATGCCCATAATTATCGAGATAATCCGCTGCTATCCGGCATTACTCGAGCGATTGCTTCACTCAGTCAAGCCATTTTGAGACCACAGAGTCTTGGAGCGTGTGGATTTTCAGTTGTCTCGTTGGGTGTCCTATTGCTGACTCTCCTCATTTAACGATCGTTGGTTTCTACGGCGGCATAGCCCTCTGTCACGCAGTGCGCGGAGCACAGTCCCCACGTCGGTTTGAATCGGACAGCGCGAGTTTTTTAACACGTGACATGTCACGCCGGCGCTTCCGCACACTTTGGTCGTCTCAAAAGTATCACCTGCTACAGAACCGTCGCAAGGAGATACAGGTTATCACACCACTTGTACGAAAGTACCAGCAAACGTATGCAGCATTATCGCAGCGTTATGCCTCGGAAATTGGACGATGCATGTGCGTTACCAACCCTTCCCCCCCCCCCCCCCACCCTTGACCAGTGTTGCAGGTCATATGCGGCATTTTTGTTGTTGTTGTTCAGCATAGAGCGCCTATATTTTGGACAAAATTTGGAACACAACCTTTAATATTTTTAATTTCTTGCTGCCGTGATAAAAATATATGTTAAATGTAGGATTCAGTTGGGTTTGAAATAGACAAACAGTGAAACACAACGACAAGGCTTTTCGGAAGCGGGTGCGGTTATTTCGACGGACGCCACCATGTTTTCCCTATGTTTCCAAAGCTACTCTCGCCTGCGTTAGTTAGCCTAAAACGCCAAAGATATCGTAAACACGAAAGAGCCCATGCACCGTTTTTCTACCACGCAATCGCGGCGTGGATCAACCAGCTCTATCGAAAATTTCGTCGTCATTGCTATATCTCGTGCGAAAAATATCTGTTATGTGCGTCGATCGCTACTGTATCGTGATATGGCTGTATTTATGTGGAGTAAAGCTGCCACTGCTGCATCTACTGGAGCTAATTGCCATAAGTTGCAAACAGTGTACGCTCACTCTTCTAGCCAAATGTATGGCTGGGGTGCTTCCTTGTATTGTGCGGCAAAATACGTGTCGCGTTTTCTTTGAAGATGAAGAGGTAGAGTGAAAATTGGTGGATTGCGATTAAGAGCGGATTGCGATGAAACACGTAGTCTAAATCCCGCGATCTCCACAAGACAAAATTGAAGTCACAGGTCTGCGCGGCACACGAAGTACACTCACAGTGTAAGCTGGGGAAGCGGCTTCATGGTACATGCCGTGACAGCTAGGGGAATACGACACAACTGCAAACGCAAATTTTGCACGTACCGACGCTATGCGGAGCGCATCTCACATAACGTGGCAAGCGGCCTGACACGGTGCAACTGCTACATGTCGTGCCACCGAGTGCAATAATATGCAACTGCCACGCACAGTGTGCACGTATAGACCCTACGTGGCACGCATCTCGCATCACGTGATTCCTGGCGCGCTAAGACGCCTCTATAGGGGGACGCTTCCGCAGCCGCTAGCAAGGGCGTTGGCGTGGCGAAGTAGTAGAGCAGTTGACTCCTCCGCAAAGGACTCGGTTTCTAACCCGGCCGGAACTGGGAATTGTTTTTTTTTTCTCATTCCTAGCGCGAGCAGCAACGGACACCGGCGGCGCCGGCGGACAAATTGCCAACTGAAATGGCTATTGAACTGAGCCCATAACAGATTACGCTGTAAAATCTAATGAAAATAACCATAATAAGAAGACAGAAAGCAAACCACTGTCATTTACAGTTCCCGAGCTCAGTGCAAGTGTGCTGGGTCTATTCTGAACGTTGTAATCGTTGAAAAATATATGCCGCAGCTTGCATGTTATAACAGCCAACGCCTGCGACCTATGTACAATATATTTCTTACTAGCGGTATGATCTGCAGGCAAAAATTATGAACATGCACCCGAATCGCCGTGCGTATGGCTGTGCATATTCGGGCAGTTCCCCCAAGCTGAGAACTCTAAAGAATTCTACGTAGGTGCACCCTCCTCATCATAGTTGCCGCAACTGATTTTAAGTGCGGTCTTCTTACCTGAGCGAAGACAGCGGATGCAGAAGACATCATGACTGGGAGTATGGGTAAACCTGGCGGACACTGAAGCGAGCACGCAGCGATTCGCAGACTCTTGCTTCCAAGACGTGCTACGTCTTCGGCTTTATAGTGCGCACAGCGTACGTTGCACTGGGTAACTTACCGACAGTGGTGACTGACGCACCGTGCCGCGGTGCCGCGTTTTATACTGCCATTTGTCCGCCGCAAGATGGCCAGCGCTTACGCGTGGCCTCCTTGACACTCGAGCCTCACGTTTCCTGTTGTTGTTCTTTTGCGGCTGCTGTCTTCATGGCCGCAGCGGCTTTCACCACCGCGTTACATATCGCTTCGTTCTCACGTGGAGCCGAAAAAAATAACGCAATGGTTACTGCGCACAGCGAGACAAAGACACGCGCACGCACACAAACGATAACAAGGTCAACCGCATTCTTAGCGTTGGTGAGAGTTCATAGCATAGTCCTGTGTTATTTGAAGAGGTATAACAGAAATTGTATAACAAGTAGGAAGACAGAGCAAAACACATTATATGTTGAATGATTTTCAGGTCATAAGAAAAGGCGCTTTCGTTTAATTTTTTAAAGGGAGATATTACGGTGCTGTCATAAAAAATGTTAAAAACCACATCGAATTCGCAGTCACAATTTGTGTAATATACCCGCCGCGGTTGCTTACAGGCGATGGTGATGCGCTGCTGAGCACGAAAACGCGGGATCTAATCCAGGCAGGAGCGGCCGCATTTCGATGGCGGCGAAATGCAAAAACGCCCGTGGTCCCGTTCTTTGGGGGCACGTGTAAAATCTCCTGCTGGTAAAAATTACTCCGCAGTCCCCCGCTAGGGCATGCCTCATAATAAACTCAGGGTTTTGACACGTGAAATCTCAGAATTTCGTTCATTGTATTGACAGTGGAGAAACATTATAATGGCCACCTTACGAAATTCAAACACTGAAATGCGCTTACCTCTAAAGTATATGACAGCGTCTTGGCATGCATTTTGTGTTCAGCCCGTAGGGCATAATGATATTCAGTCTTATCGACAATATAATTTTCAGCTGTTGTCTGCGCATGCACTACGGTTAAAGTTCTGCAAGAACAACGCACTGAATGTTTACTAGCCCTCCTGAATGGCAATGGTAAGCACAGTCACGATCAAAAATTTGCGGGCCGGCGCACCAGCGAAAAAATTAAAATGTATTCATACACAGCTCCGTGGCCTGGAATTGGTTTAATGCATTGTGCTGGTCAAATATGGGGGCTTACGCGTGCACTCATAATTTCAGCCGGAATGCCCAGGCTGCGACATAAAAGAAATATCGCAGCACCTTTGGTTCCAAACCTTTCGATCGCGACTGTACATGCCTCTATTGTCTAGGAAGTCAATGCGCATGCGTTTCCTGATAAAAAGGTAGATCTAGGGCGCTATAACGTCAAACTATTCCAAACTTTTCTATTCCAATGGTGCTATCAGCCCACCGCGTTTGGTCAAAAACTTTATTGGACCACCCCCACTTCACCTGTCTGTCATGCGACGTCAGGAAAACCGCGATCGCTCCCCTTCTGATATGACGTGTACATACTGATTATGCATAATTTGACCGAACAAAACAAAAATAGTTATTTCTGATTCGATGCGTTTTCGCCAATAACCCTCGGCTATGCCCCTGCCGGAGAGCATTGGTTTATTTGCGTGTAATAAAGCTTTTCGCGTGGCCGTGTAACGTTTTCGAGAAATGTCGGCATGTTTACGACCTCGTTCTGCCAACTCTTCTTTGCTGATGATCCGTTTTAGCTTCATTCTTAAGCTTCCGTTGCATGCCGCCGCGATTGTAGACGAGCCATCGCAAGCTAAGTAATAGAAAGCGGACCAATCTCAAACGTCGGCACCACCCTCTTCATCGAGTTATCGATATTCAGTGCAGTGGCTCGCCCCCATCGAATCCTTCTCACTTGAGCATGCTCCTCGCCTCTTGTGAGCCAAGCATGCTCCTCGCCTCTTGAGCCTCTCCTCGCCTCTTGTGAGACAAGCCGCTCAGTGCAGGCAATGTTATTCGTTTTTCAAGCATTTCAAGCAAACAAAAGTGACCTCCTATGAACGAGGAGAGCATTTGATTGGTTTGCTCAGGCAACACTGCGGATGACCGCCCGATGCTTGCGTCGGCGGTTGAGCAAATTTGACGTCAGGAGATTGGAATAAAAACATGTTGGAATAGTTTTACGTGTAATATACTATATCATAAATGCAATTGAGGCGCAACCGTAATATTGGAATGAACCAAAATTGTCAAGATGTAACTTTTGAGAAATTTATAAAAACTTCTCTACAACCCAGCACAGTCACATTTGTACGAGCAGTATTAGGGAAAAAATGTAATATATCACAGCTTGCAACTGGTACAGGCTTCTCTTCAAGACAAGGGATGCTGCCACAACTGTGACGTAACTAAACATGACAGGGGAAAGTTGCTTATTCTAAGTCATGAAAGAAACTATAGTTGTTATATAAACAAAAATTTCTTGTAATGCCCTGCGGCTGCTGCGTACGTGTTAAAAGTTTTGCTGTGTTGGAGGCGTCCCTATTATCATGACATTCATCACTGACTTAGAGTTTGTGCTCTTTTGCCAGCCTGAACTAGTGCAAGCATTGTTTTCATGACTGTTTTACAGTCTCCTTGCATGTGTTCACAATATGACAGTCTTATTGTGCCACAGCTACAGGTGAACACATAATTATTTTGTAGGGGTAAAGCCGTCATCCACAATAATGTCCGCATAATAAACCATGGCGATAGCTCCAGCAGCACGGCGTATAATCTGGATGGACATTTCATGTGTGCATTAAGTGTACGTGTTGCAAAACGTAGGATTTCGCTATCATTCGTGGATATGTTTATGGAGATATTACTAAACGCAGCTTACTTAGTATGCTACATATTTATGCAACTTTATTCCACTTGCTGCATATTTTTGTTCGTCTGCATTATGCACACATTGTAGTGTCCTGTATAAAACTACACCTCTCATGTCTTGATGTTTAGTATTTTTTCTCACATCATTGGCTTGGCTGCAAGTTAAATTATATTTTTGCTTATTAGACAGTAAATTTCCCATCTTATTTTGGTTTTATTTCATTGAATCTGTTTCCTAAGATGAAGCATAAATTTCCAATATCTTTCTTTGTGCTTATGCTACGCGCATGTGCAGTTTTTGTCCATGTAAAAGAATTCGAAGTGTAGTGTGCCATATATGTGTCATAGGAATAATCACGCAGCATGAATACCATTGTTTAACATTGATATTAACAATTATTTCTGTCTTGTTCTTATAATACCTGTCACTGGCAAATGCGCATTAGATTTGCTCGAATTTCTTGAAATTAAATAGCAAGACCAGTCTTCCCTGTGCTGGAATTACTTCACTAGTGAGGTATTTACTGGTAAGCTTGCTGTGTTTTCTCTCCCTTTGTTTATTTTCTTTGCAAGCTACCGCCATTCATGCAGGTAGGCATTGTAGCAGTTGTGAGTCCATGTCTACTGCAGCAATGTCGAAACGTGCTTGCACACACTACAGGATGCCAACACACACTCATCACTGTTTTTGTGCATTTCTGAGAAGCAGCCGTGTCCACTAGGCAAACTTGCAGTGTCCGTTTGAGTTTGTCGGTCAGTTCATGTAAATTTTCTAGATATAACTTCCACAGAGAGGGAAGGAAGACAATACAACGTGACTTCGGCTAAGAACTGACTGTTTAAGTTGATGGAAGGACTGTAAAAAATATCACTGGATGTGCACTTGTATGTAATTATTTATATATCTATTTATTTATTTTCAGGGCCCAGAGGCACTACAGAAAGGAGTGGGGGAACCATAACAAAAAAATGTGCAAATAACATTGGATTTAAGCAAAGGCATGTTGAATGGCATTCTTGAAGTTAGTAGTGTCCGTGATGGCGGCGATGGCAGCGGGAAGATGGTTTCATTCCGTGCTTGTTTGAGGAATGAAAGAATCACTGTAAAGATGAGTCTTACATAACGGCACGCCCACTTTAAAGCAATGATTTGAACGAGACGAAACATAAAAGGGCTGTGTGAGATGAAAAATCGGGTAAGTTTAAGATATTTTTCATTGATGTCAAGACTTCCACGAAAGTTCGTCTGGTCAGGTAACATGATGATGAAATTGCTGTCACTGACCAAGTCCAGGTGAAAATAACACAGACACGTTTCGGGACCCGTACGGTTTCCACTACGACCTATTGTCGACTTAACAAGGTCACCGCTGCACCTGTTATCAGGCTGCCTACACCAAGTGCTCGCCGCCAGGACAGCGACGTACATTTTGAATTCTTCAGCCTTCGTGCAGACAGTGCGTGACATTTCCCTGTATGAAGACGACATTACAGTGTCATTTGACGTGAAGTCGCTCTTCACTTCAGTGCCTGTTGACCTGGCCGTAGCTACGTGCAGAAATGTCCTGCTGGCGGACGACATGTGCTGCTGGCGACGCTCGTTGGGCGCCCCCCTTTGGAAGTAGAGGACATTTGCGAGCTTTTGGACTTCTGTTTGAGCAACCCCTACTTCACTTACGACAAACAGTTTTACAGGCAGATCAACGGAACTGCCATGCGTGCTTCCATTTCCGTTACTACCGCCAACTTGGCCATGGAGGTCATTAAACAGAAGGCCCTCACTGACTTCGCTCCCGCGGCGCAGGTTTTCATCCGCTACGTAGACGACTGCTTCTGCATTGTGCGAAGGCAGGACGCTTCACGCCTCCTACGTCTCCTCTGCTCAGCAGAAGCAGCCATACAATTTACTACAGAATACGAGTGTGACCATTGCCTCTCTTCCTTGACGTACTCGTGCAGCGAAGCGGAACGAGAATTTCATTTCTCGTGCATAGGAAGGCGACTCATACCGGTCGGTACCTAAACTTCAATTCATGTCACCCAGCTTGCCACAAGCAATCCGTTGTCTCTCGTGACGCGGGCCACACGCATCTGCTCAAGTGACTACGAAAAGCAGAATCAACTGAAGACAATTCGTCATGAATCATTCAGGAATGGGTACCCCAAGAAGTTTATTAACAAAGTGGAAGCTCGTGTCCTCCAATCAAAGCAGTCTCAAGGCAAGTCGTTCACGAAACGCGCTGACGTCCCATGTGTGCCTGGCGTCAGCGAAGCTCTTAGCCGCGTATTCTCAAGATACGATCTTAGAAAAAAACACATGCCATCCAACAAGCTCAGCAATCAGGTTGTTAACGTGAAGGATCGGCTTGAAAGCAAGAATTACCCCGGTGTCATCTACAAAGTGCCATGCGCATACTGCAGTTGAAGTTACATCGGCGAAACCGGCAAATTCACGAGAAGATTAAGAGAGCTCCAAAGGGACGTCTTCAATAAGAAAAAGGCCTCGAATGCCCTTGCCGAACACGCCGATAATCGCAGTCACCGCATCGTTTGCTAAAACACAGCTATAATAACCAAGGAAAATAATCCGCTGACGCGACTCTTGTTAGAATCCTTATTTATTCAAACTACGGACAACAGTATCAACAGGACTGATAGGAATCTGCCTGCTAATTACACCCGTTCTCTACGTCACATTTTGACAAAAAGATGAATTGCGGCTCTTGCCCGCTTTTAATGTGATCAAGAAAACCGTACGGGTCCCGAAATCTCTTTGTGGTATTTTCACCTTGACTTGGACAGTGACCGCAATTTCTTCATCATTTTTCATTGCTGTAACGCTGGAATGACGCGATGAGTTTGATAAAATGAATTTAGCTGCACTAATTTGGATTGATTCGAGGGCAAGAGAGAGTGGTTGGAGTGGGATTCCATATGGCGTATGCGTATTCGAGCTTTGATCGTACCAATGTTCGGTAAAGAATTACTTTAAGTGATGAAGGCGCAGATGCAAAATTACGACACAGGTATCCAAGCATGCGGTTAGCATTATTACAGACGTGCTCATTCTGGGTGTGTCATGAGAGGTTACTTGTGATATGAAGACCGAGATAGTTGTACGAGTCAACAGGCGTTAGCATATTACTCTTAAGAAAGTATAGGCGCGTGTCACTGCATTTTGAATGTAGGGAAATTTCTGTAGCTTTACATTTGGCACAATTATGCACAATTTGAGAGGGAACGCGGAAGTTGTAATACAAAGGCATGAAATCACGATAAATGGGGTTTGCATAAAAAAAGTAACTAGACACAGGCTTATTTCTATCTTTTGTCATGTAGAAAGGACGCCTTTCTTCATGCATTGATAATGTGTGCCGGGTAACACACCTTGATGTTTATGTGGTATGCGTGACTGATTTCTCTTGGCAATTTTCAATCGTGGGTGAAAACAGACAAACGATCATAATCAGGCCTGAAACCCCACTGCAGCAATGCATTGCCAAGTCGGCCGAGCATACTGGTCTTTTGAGTGAAATGTGGTGATCTCATAGGTACATATTTAGGCGCCGGTCAGTCGGCCTTATGTACATTCGACCACATATGAAAGGAATATAGTACACTGCCTCTGACACGCACTGGACAAATTTGGTGGTATCTTTAACGAAGGAAGCCTGACTTGCCTTCTTGCCTTTCTCAATACAGTTGTGAATCGTTGTGCATATACTGCGAACTTTATCTTTGCTGGAAATATATGTGCTTAGCAGTCCACAAGTTATTTCAGAAGGGCACCTAGGTAGTGGAGGCTGGCTTAGTTAAAGATACCCAAAACTGATCTTGTCTCTTCAAGGGGTAGTGTAGTCTATTCTTTTGATCACATCTCTATATCGTCAAATGTACATCAGGCATGCAGACAGGCCGGTGCCTTAGCATGCGTCTAGGAGAGCACCATAATTCACTCAAGGGTCAGTGTGCTCGTCCCACATGACCATGCATTGACACTGCAAACTGTGCGACGGATTTAGATCGTTTATCTATTTGGTTCGCCTATGGCGACCGACTCATGCAACAAAATCAGTGAGGAACACCACATCCCAAAATGGGACCTGTGTCACCAATGCCCATTATGATTGCATGACAAAGAACACTCTTTAACGACATGGAATAGCAGAAGGCATGCTTCTTTATTCAATTTTTTTATGCAAGTATTGTTTATCAAGCTATTACACATCTGTTTTTAAACTTTTGCCCTCCTTCTGTAAGAAGCGCTCTGGTGTAAACGATCAAAAAACACCAGACATGGTGTGGTGTATTTCTTTATTGGGATTTATGCCATCAAACCATAGGCCAGGGTAGGGAAGAAGCAGGCTGGAGGCAAGTCAGTGGGGGAGTATGGCATAGGCTCTAGGAATGGCAGAGGAGAGCTTTAGTAGAGTTTGCAGAACAGAATATTCAGCGAATAATGAATACCGAAAATGGACGTGGAGGAGACCGAATGGCGAGACTAGAAATGAAATAAACTTCATACTCTGCGCTAACCCTGGCATCATGCAAGATGTGAACGTTGTCGGCAAGGTTTACTGCAGTGACCATAGGATGGTAAGAACTCGAAATAGCCTAGACTTGAGGCGGGAACGGAAGAAACTGGTGCGAAAGAAGCCGATCAATAAGTGAACGGTAAGAGGGAAAATGGAGGAATTCAGAATCAAGCTACAGAACAGGTATTCGCTTTAACTGAAGAAGAGGACCTTAGTGTTGGACATATGAACGACAATATTATGGGCATCATTAAGGTGTGTGCAATAGAAGTCGGTGGTAGCTCCGTTACACAGGATGCCAGTAAGCTATTGCAGGAGACGAAAGATCTGATCATGAAACGCCAATGTATGAAAGCCTCTAACCCTACAGCTAGAATAAAAATGGCAGAACTTCCGAAGTTAATTAAAAAGCTTAAGACAGCTGACATGAAGTATAGTATCGATAGAATTGAACATGCTCTCAGGAACGGAGGAAGCCTAAAAGCAGTGAAGAAGAAACTAGGAATAGGCAAGAATCAGATGTATGCGTTAAGAGACAAAGCCGACAATATCATTACTAATATGGATGAGATAGCTCAAGTGGCTGAGGAGTTCTATAGAGATTTAAACAGTACCACTGGTACCCACGATGATAATGGAAGAGGTAATAGTCTAGAGGAATTTGAAATCCCAAGTGACGCCAGAAGAAGTAAAGAAAACCTTGGGAGCTATGCAAAGGGGGAAGGCAGCTGGGGAGGATCAGGTAACAGCAGATTTGTTGAAGGATGGTTGGCAGATTGTTCTAGAAAAACTGGCCACCCTGCATACGCAATGCCTCATGACTTCGAGCGTACCGGAATCTTGGAATAACGCTAAAATAATCCTAATCCATAAGAAAGGGGACGGTAAAGACTTGAAAAAGTGTAGACCGATCAGCTTACTCACAGCTGCCTACAAAGTATTTACTAAGGCAATCGCAAATAGAATCAGGCACACCTTACACTTCTGTCAACCACAGGACCAGGCAGGATTTCGTAAAGGCTACTCAACAATAGACCATATTCGCACTATTAATCAGGTGATAGAGAAATGTGCGGAATATAACCAACCCTTTTATATAGCTTTCATTGATTACGAGAAAGCGTTAGATTCAGTCGAAACCTCAGCAGTCATGTAGGAATTACGGAATCAGGGTGTAGACGAGCCGTATGCAAAAATACTGAAAGAAATCTATAGCGGCTCCACAGCCACAGTAGTCCTCAATAAAGAAAGCAACAAAATCCCAATAAAGAAAGGCGTCAGGCAGGGAGATACGATCTCTCCAATGCTATTCACAGCGTCTTTACAGGAGGTACTCAGAGACCTCCTGGTACTCAGTTACTTGCGATTCACTGGTGATATTGCCTTGCTTAGTAACTCAGGGGACCAATTGCAATGCATGATCACTGACCTGGAGAGGCAATGCAGTAGGGTGGGTCTAAAAATTAATCGGCAGAAAACTAAAACAATTTTCAACAGTCTCGGAAGAGAACAGCAATTTACGAACAGCAGTTTACTTCCACTGCCTCGCACTTCCAGTGCCTCGCACTTCCAGTGCGAGGCACTGCAAGGAGTTAGGGAATAGATCTACTTAGGAGAGCTAGAGACCGCGGATCCGGATCATGAGACTGAAATAATCAGAAGAATAGGAATTGGCTGGCGTGCATTTGGCAGGCATTCCGAGATAATGAACAACAGGTTGCCATTATCCCTCAAGAGAAAAGTGTATAATAGCTGTGTTCTACCAGTACTCACGTACGGGGCAGAAACCTGGAGGTTTACGAAAAGGGTTCTACCTAAATTGAGGACGGTGGAACGAGCTCTGGAAAGAATGATGAATGTAACGTTAAGGGATAAGAAAAGAGCAGATTGGGTGAGGGAACAAACGCGAGTTAATGATATCTTAGTTGAAATCAAGAAAAAAATGAGCATGGGCAGGACGTGTAATGAGGAGGGAACATAACCGACGGCCACTAAGGGTTACGGACTGGATTCGAAGGGAAAGGAAGCGCAGAAGGGGGCGGCAGAATGTTAGTTGGGTGGATGAGATTAGGAAGTTTGCAGGGACATGATCATCATCATCATCAGCCTGGTTGCGCCCACTGCAGGGCAAAGGCCTCTCCCATACTTCTCCAACAACCCCGGTCATGTACTAATTTTGGCCATGTCGTCCCTGCAAACTTGTCCCTGCAGGGACAAGATGGCCACAATTAGTACATGACTGGGGTAGTTGGAGAAGTGTGGGAGAGGCCTTTGGCCTGCAGTGGGCGCAAATAGTCTGACGATGATGATGATGACCATAGGCCAACACAGGCGTGACCTAGTAGGCTTGAAATGTACGAGAACTATGCCAGTAACTGATTGAAATTTTCTATAGTGACTGGCACTTGCATGTCTGGAGGATGCATTGAGTTGTCCGTACACGAGTACTCTTATGCACATTTCCACGCTAAGTAATCAGACACTGCTGTCATTTGCCGAGTGGAAACCGATACAGCCGAAGTAGTTCACAACATGTTAACCCACCACAGCTGATCTACGTTGCATGTTGGCAAAGTCATGAGAAATTCCTGCGCGCTTTAGTTACTGCTGCAACCAAAAACCTCACAGTGGTTCCTCAACAACATTGTGTGACCATAATTTTTTTGCAGAACTAGCTATAACATCTCCAAATCCTTCTGGAGCAAGTGACACAGTGTGTCTTTCTGTGATTGATTGCCACGTTTTGTTGATTTTCTGTCCTTTCTACCATGCAGGTTGCACACGCACTCACTTCAAGAAGACGACCCTCCACCTCAAGAACAACCTCTCCTCAATGATAAGCAGCGAGTATAAATGGAAGGAAAATATCAAATAATTAACCCGACGGATGCTATGCTTTCCTTCCATTTAATCTCCTCGTGCATTCAAGGTAGCATTGATAGTCCCAATATATATTGTGTTAACGTTCTTTTATATATATATATATATATATATATATATATATATACAGTTCATTAGGCAGTCGCAAGAAAATTGCTCTAGTGTGCACATCAGGACGACATTGCATGCCCACAAGAAAAACACTCAGAGAGACCTTATTTAATGATGTTGCCTGCGCCTGACCGTCTTGGGTGCTTGACGTGTTGAGTATTGTCTAACATGCAGCCTATGTACGGGCCCACGTACATTTAAAAAGTGCTGCACCGTCGCTTGATATATATGTAGCCTACAATGACGCTGCCGAGTACGCCGGGAAGCACTGAAGCAAACACTGCAATCGGACCTTGACACGTTTCCGCGCGAGTGCGGCAAATTCGCTGCACAACTCGCGCACTAAATATGAGCCGCGGCACTTCGCCTGGATGCAGCATAGTGCCCCGCGCAAGTCGCGCAGGACCACGCCTTTCGGCGGAAACAGCGTCACCTAAAGAAGAAGGCCGAGTACCATGATGAGGCGCTTGAGGTCACCATCGACTAATCGGACGAATGGGAATTAGTGAAAGAGAGTAATATAATGAAAACTGTCGAACATTTCTTAGCTAAGCTTCGATAAAAAAGCGATATGTTCCGCGTTGCTGAAAGCGTTGGCGTCAATACTGATGGCCCTTCAATGCAGGGAGCCGGGAATTTGTGATAACATATCTGCACAACATAAAAGAAACTTTAGATCTTACCTGAAGAGCCTTATCGAGGTGCACTTGGACACATGAGAGCGGACTGGTATGGAACCGATGCCTACAAAAAAGGGTAACCCGCCGTGGTTGCTCAGTGGCTATGGTCTTGGGCTGCTGAGCACGAGTTCGCGGAATCGAATCCCGGCCACGGCGGCCGCATTTCGATGGGGGCGAAATGCGAAAATACCCGTGTACTTAGATTTAGGTGCACGTTAAAGAACCCCAGGTGGTCGAAATTTCCGGAGTCCTCCACTACGGCGTGCCTCATAATCAGAAAGTGGTTTTGGCACGTAAAACCCCATAATTTAATTTTTACAAAAAGGGTACTGGGAGTCCAAAGAACGCACGCCTGCCGAAACCGCATTGAACCCATTGAAAGCGATGGAGTAGTCTTAGCCAGTGACGATAGTATCGCGCCTGCGTTTTATCGGTAGGTTGAATAAAATCTTTGCATTCCAGGTAGCTAACGCGCACGAATTATAAACAATGTTTCTTGTAGGTGAAACTACTCTTGCATGTAAGAGGTCCTGTTCTTCAAGTCTTAAAGACCAGTGAGGTAACTGACTAGTAAAGTGCCCTACAACAGCCAAGCCAGACAGTGGGCGGCAATGATTATCCTGAATTTCCTGCATTACCAATATGTTCCGTACTTGTGGGTGGCACCTCTAGGCATTCCAACTAGATGATCCTAAGGTTCCGCTCAGCCTTAGCAAAGGTAGAGATTCTGTAGGCGATACTTTTCTGTAATTCGACATGCAGCTTCACGTGTGCAGTGTCGTCATCTGCACCACTAACATCAGTTTGGTAAGCTCGGTAGTCCACGCGAATTGCGTGTCCTTGTGAAGGAGTAACGTACAGCTATGAGCTAGGCACGAAGAAGGCCTATTGAAATGGCGAAATAATAGACACAATCCCGAGAGACTGCGAATGTCTTACGCCGTTTTCGGTTCTTGCAATTCGCAAGCTTCTGCGAGCTTCCTAGAGTCCGTGCACATACCTTACTTATCACGAAATAAACGAGCAGCAGCACATGACGATCGCTGAAGCAGAACTTTATTCGCAGTTAAGATTCCTTAACCTGCATGTATACAGTCGTAACTGCAGAGTTCACAAGAAACGCCACGGCTTCTGACAACGGCTAGCTAGCCTGTTCCTTCGACAAGGGAACAGCGTCAGAAGCCGGGTCAAATATTTAACAAACGCTTCCCTACGTCACGCACTTGACTATCCTGACCAAGGACGGCCGTAACCGAAGCCAAAAGTGGAGGCGCTCGTGTAGGGAGAAGAGAAGGGTGAGGATCCACCAATGACTCGGTACTGGGGGCCAGCAGGGAGAGGGTTCGCATTGTAGACCGCGTCGGCACTTGCTCCAGGGGCGGTTCCGGGCTCGTTGGTGTCAATCTTTGCGCGGAATCCGCCAGCATCAGCGATGTACTTCACCTGGCGAAAGATGCCGTTCGCGTCCGAGTAGCCGTACATGCCCGTCTTGGTGTTGGAGGCGTCGCCCTGTTCTTTGTGGAAGGACTTGGTGCCGTACTGGTCGACGTTGTTGTAGCCGAAGCTGTACGGTTGCGGTGGCTGCGTTCAGAGATTTCAGATTAGTGCGAAATGCCTATGGCTAAGCACAAAAATAATGTGATGATCAAGATCATTTGTATCTAAGGTTTCATTTGTGCAGCAAGCTTCTTCAAAATTTGCTGTTTCAAGCTAGAAGGCGTTGCTTGGTGCTAGGTATCTCTCTGAAAGATACGTACTATTGCGGCGCAGTCAAACTAATTTCAACCCAGCATGATTTAAAAATTCTCGATATATATTACCAACAATTACTAAGCATTATAGGTAGAAAATATACACATATTTTAAACTTGCAGGTTGATTATGAATTTCCAAAGAAATCCCCACGTATTCTACATGCGATTTACTGGAAATTCAACGTCAGTCCCTGGTGTTGAATGATGTTCACGACTTTCCTGCTTGTGTTTTTCTCTCGATTACCTGTGTTTCCAGCAAAACATATGATGCTTGTAAATTTCCTTCCACATAGAAAATGATTAGCACCGGTGGTACTACGAGGGCCGGTACGAAGCATCTCTGGTTGAAATGTAGTTCACCACTTTTTCGCAGAACAGCTGGTCATATTTATTAGTAAAGTATCAACCCCCTACTTTGAATAACCGCACATATATAAGACAGTTCTTCTCTTTTGAAACCTTACGATGGCTCCAACGGCAACTCTTATTTGTCACACTGTGAAACCGCATTGTCGTTTCATTAATTCCTTACACCAGGACCAGCGTTCGCATTTCGACAGTACGAGTAATCGCAGGCTGCAGAGCTCGGCAGGTCATGAAATAAATTTATGCGAGCTACTATAGAAGTCAGCATGGAGATTTTTTTTCCGTTTCGTTTTGGAAGTGACAACGCTTCACATTTTACTGGACTTGACAGAGCAATGGCTCATGAGAATTTCATTCTGTTTACGCGACGGGTGCATGCAGAGGTTAATTCTCTTGACGATATTAGCTATGCAACGTTATCTTCAGTGCTGTTTCGTTACTCACGCTGCTATTGACCCTCGGAATGTTTTGGTATTTTAATTGGCGTTGCTTCATGTATTAGTTTAACCTCCTAATAAAAACCGAGGCCACAATGTTAGACTGAATGTCCAGCTAACACTTTCACTTCCTCAAACATTGTTATACATAGCTGCTGATCCAAGAAAGGTAACTACAACTTCTTGCGTGAGGACTAGTATTTTGTCGCAACAAGGGCACGTGGATTCCTGCAGAAAGGGTAAATAAATATCGCGATATATTTCATCAAAGGAAAGAGGCATCGCACAAGCCGCCTGCCTGACTTACCCTATGCGTTGTATGTAAGCTTTTGGTAGAAGCTACACGCTATACACCAAGTCTTTTTCTAGTGCGTGTGGCCTCATAGCGACGAACAAACGACGCTTTTGTATTTTATATACGTCTGGAGGTGCTCACGTAATACTGTGCTTGCGTTGCGAATGTGGCACCGTAGGAAGTGCCAGCGCCACCAAGTCCACCGCCAAATCCGCTGCCAAATCCGCTGCCAAATCCAAACTGACCGCCGCCGAGAGTCACGGAAATCATGGAAACCACGAGTACCTGAAAAAGTGCAGATCAGTCCATTTAATGCTACCATCAGATATGCTGCAGATCGTGGCGCAAACCATACTTTTTAAGTAGTTTAGCCGAGCGGAATGCGAACGCTAGCGAAAGCGGTGTAAGTCATAGGAATGTAAATCAGTAGAACGCGATAGACAAGCAAATGCACATACATATCAGGATAATTCCACGACCGTTAGACATTCGTGAAACGATTGAGTCATTGTGTCGAACATATCCATGGCCACAGCAGCTTCTTTATTTTTTTCTCGCGGTTTACTGCTTGGGTGGCCTCTGGCCAACTGTTCTGACTTAACATTGACTTATGTAAAAGAACCGCTTATCGCTTTTTTGTCAAATGGCACGCGATGCGCCGACGACACTTCACGTTACCGCAGACATTCTCATTTTTGTCGGCCCTTTACATGTCGTGTTGTGTTTCAGCAAATAAATGGTGCCTCGATAATCTCATCTGCTATAGAGGCATGCTAAACAGATGTAGGTTGTAGCACCATATATAGAAAAGAAAAAAGAGCAAGCAAGAATGTGGAGCAGTATGCCTCGGAAATAGCGGGGTGTGTGCGACGTAACATAGTTCTTATCAACATCTGGAAGGTCATGTGCTCGCCCATTTGTGAAGCGTGCAGCGGGCTAATAATGAAGACGTTACGAAAAAAACACCTAGGGTGGCTAGCACCATGCTCTCCAGCTCACAAATCTAAAAGAAGCGCAAAACTCGGTTGGAAGTGAATGATCCCAGCAGTGCAAGACAGCGACAAAATTGATCCTAAGCTCGTGACACTCCCTTCGACGGCCGCTGCCATCTCCTCAATATTTTGCCAATGTTTCCCTTGTGTGTGTCAGCATCGAACGCCAAGAGCAGCGTACACACGTAACATCTTTACGTCGCTTTTGTATCACAGATTCATAGTTTGGATCACGCAACGTTCACGCGAGAGATAGAAAACAACCGTCATAATTTAGCGCTAAACGCGAAGCATTCCTTGCCGTAACAAATTAAAAGACGGCTATCTGCAGCAACGTTAGTAGTGTTGTTAGCTGCATAAACTGCATGGGGATTTGCTTATTACCCAAATAATCATGCATGGTGTCACGCGTGTGCAAGCAAACACGAGCCCATGATCAAGGACACCGGCTGTCAGAATCCTGGCATCCTCAAGAGCGGCAGCAGCGTTGAGGAAATTCCGCTTCGTGGCTGCCTCTCGCTTCAAAGCGAATTGGGCTCGCGAGAACACAGCGCATGCCAAGCTGTCAGCTAGCCTTCGAACCCGCCGCAGATTGCCTGCAAGATGCGACGCGCGCGGCGGCCGCCAGAGTAGAAGCGAAGACGCGCGCTACTCTGTCCCCCTTACCGCCGCCACTCCTAACGCGTGCACATCTCCCTGCTCCCACGTTGCGGGCGAGACAAGTCGATACGCACCCTCCCCGCCTTCCTCCCATGCGGGCGCGAGAAGACGCTGCCCCACCAAGCAACCATCCTTCTCGCCTCACCACGTATGGCCGCGATGTTACCTCACTTGGACTTCTACGGACAGTCACTGCAACGTCCACTACGATGCGTTTATCCATCTGCAGTGTCCAATAATTTGCTATCATAACAGGAGCTTTCGTTGTTTGTGGGTCTAGCGGTAGAAGATGCTACTACTTTGCTATACGCTGTGGCAAAAATACCCACCATGTACTCCAAAGCCGTTGTAGCTGCGCGATGGTTGCATTTATGGTGGTAGATATCCGGCACCGCCGTATCTGCAGAAGTTGTTTTGCTATCTGTCACGGGGCGCACGCAATCAATTCTTGCCAAATGTGTTGTTGGCATGTGTCCTTGTACAGAAAGGCGAATTATTTTCCGCGTTTAATATAGAGATTTCCCCTTCCCAATGTTTAATGAAGATTAGAGTTGCGCTTTGCATAAGTTCGTTTGCCACGTATAGCATGGGCCACTGCTTCTAGATTTCATCCTCATCCGCTGCCTCTCATCCTCTTTACTAGGTTCAGAAAAAAGAGCTCGTCACTTGTACTCGTGATTCCGGCTACGAAATTGGCTTTTAATGTAGATTTTTATGAATAGTAGCACTGTCCTCTTGGAGAACATTGGTAATTGGTAAAATACGGTTGCCTTATGTCGTGGCATTCCTTCTGGCTCTTCTGGCTGAACACACTAAATATATTCGCTCAGAAAAGGAAGTGCGAGAAGTGGTGACTGCCATTAGTTCCCGATTGCGGTTAATTTTGTTGTCTAAATTCCGTGATCTCCACCAGACGAGGAAACGTGCACTGCTACCCACCGATTGCACGCTCTCTGAAAGTAGTTAATACAATATACTCAGCGAAAAGCTGCATCTTGCACGCTATCAGAGCAACCGGCAGGCAACCTAGGTGAAATATTGTTCCACTTTGACGCTACGACATCCAGGGTGGAATTGTGAACATGTACACATGAATCGGTAGGCGCACGGCTTCGCACACTCGGGCTGCTTTATCAATGAGCAAATAAAAAATGTTTACGTTTGCGTACCTGCCTTGACCATACGCGCAGCAAGTAAATTCGAGCGTAATGCACTTACCTGCGCGAGGAGAGCTGAAGTCGAATGCATGTTGACTGGCAGTGCGAGGGAACCTTTTGGACACTGAAATGTGCGCGCAGAGATCTGCAGACTCTTGTTTCCAAGACGTGCTACTGTAGCTTTATCCTGCCCAAAGCGTGCACGGCAGTGTGGAAGTACTAACAGTTGTGACTGAGGCGCCGTGGCACGGCCGAGAGTTTTATACTGTAATTCCTCTGCCGCAAGGTGGCGAGCGCTTGCGGGTGGCCTCCTTGACTCTAGAAGCTCACGTTTCCTGTTGTTGTTGGTGCTGACTTCGCAGCCGCAGCGGCTTTCGCCAATGCGTTCGTTCTGTCGCGAAGCTCAAAAGAAATACGCAATAATTACCTCGCGCAGTAAAAAAAAAAAGAAATAAAACAATTAGAATGAACAACCAAGCCAACTGCATTTCCAGTGTTCTGCGTTCAACGACTCAATCCGTTATTATTGGAGCACAATAAATAAACGTAGACTAGCAGTTTGACGAGCGAAGAAGACTAAATAGAAAATATGCAGAAGGCTATTAGGTCATCAAGGGCGAAATTCACTAAGTTAACTGACTGGCCAATTTTGCCGCTAGAAACACTTTACAAAAGAAACCTATTCACAAAGCTTCAACTATTCGTAAGATCCGCAAGATTGCATTGCCGGCCATTGCAAACACGAGTACTGTAGTCGAATACAGGCACGTATATAATGGTGGCGCAGGTGCGAGCTTCAGTACTTTCGCCAATAGTAAGCGTTAGTCGATTCATAAACCCTAAACAGCCGTCGCAGCTTCTGGCATAAGAAGACATTTCTACAGTAGCGGGAAGCAGTCTTACGAATATAATTATGTGCAGCTGCGCCGCTCCAGCTGACAGGGTAAGCGTTGGAACGCTCTGTAGCAGCCGATTGGTCAGATTCCACTACTGAAAGCTGAGAATGAGTCATATTAAAGTGGAATGAACAGTTTTAGTGCATACATGTATCTTGCGTGCGCTGCTGTGGAAGGCAGTAACATTATTGCTATGCTGCGAACTTCTGATGAATGTCTGATAGGGTGTTTATTCATGCGCACCATTAAGGAATTTTTCATACTCCTCGTGACAATTTATTGGGTAGTAGAAAATAGAAGGATAGCTTCCCTCCCAGACAACCATAAATTTTGACATTCATATGTTTTGAGAACTTTTTTTATAGTGTGAGCTTTCTATCACTCATTCAGCTGCGGATCATTATTCTTCCTATAGCTCTTTTGACGCTATAATTCTCCATGCAAGACTAAACATCTAAACAAATGCCTTAACGTTTCTCATTATCAAAACTTCTTGCTGTTGTAAATTCGCTGTCGTCTTCCGTGCTGTTAGCTTCAGTATTTTATTAAATAGTTCATTGTTTCAATTCACCACTTATTTGAAGCGACTTAGTTTCTGTGCTCATGGTTTTGCTCATTCTTTGGCTTACAGTGTGAGCGCACGTATGCGTACCACGGCCGCTAACCCTGTCTATGACATGAAGCGAGACGTCATAATCTATGACATATAAAAAAAGAAATAGCAAATAAAATCACGTACCGCCACTGATATGAAAATAATGTGGACTGATCAAAGAAGTATGATGCTGTGAAATAAAATCACGAACCGATCAATTAGTTATAGCAGGATTCCACACGCACGCACGCACACACACACACACACACACACACGCACGCACGCACGCACGCAACCCCCCCCCCCCCCCCCACACACACACACATTTAAATCTGTGAACATAAGGACGCGTATCATTGGAAACACTCATATATAACGCTCATAAAGACACCCCTACATTTTGTTGTGCTTGCGCAACATCAGTACCAGACAACAGGCCATGGGAAGAGGAGGCGACAAAGTAAAGCGACAGCTGATGATAGCCATCATCCTCTTATGATCGACTGGAGATGCTTATTCTAAAAGCCAGATTAGCATCAGCCTTGGGCTAAATACGTCACATCCTTCTGTCAATCGATTCATGCGGTGTTCTTTCTATCCTTTCCTTTTCTCCAATAAGACCGTCTTCATAGGTGTTTGTCGAATGAACGCAAGAATCTTCGCCCATCCGGTGGCACCCTTAACGTACTGCGCGCCTTTGCGCTGTAGTGAGGTGAGCACGACGGTTGAAACTGCTGGCCAAAGTGGCCTGGTATCGTGAAGTGAACGATGTGAAGCGTGCTCAATGATAAGCGCGCTCCCTAAAACGCTTCACACCAGCAAAATCAGCGTTTGCGTCGCTCGAATTATGCTGCCTTTTCTCCGCTCCCGGCTGAGCACAGTTCGAACTCTCTCTTTCGTTCTTTGGACGAAGCTGCATGTGCGTGTAATTAGTAGTGCAAGTGTTTATCGTATGAAAATGTGCTGAAAGACTGAACGAACTTCACATCAAGGCCATGGTAATTGCCGTGTAAAGGCCCAGTATCTACGTAAAGTCACAGCGCACGTATCCGCAACTCTCAGGCTTAGAATCTGTATCAGTGATAGTTCAGCTGTGGCTTCACGTGTTTTAATTATCTCCAAGAAAAGTTGAAAAATGCTTATCGAGAAAGAGGTCAGGCAAGGAGACACAATCTCTACAATGATAGAAGAAATATTCAAACACTGGGAAGGAAGTGGAGCGACGATCAACGGTGAATATCTCAATAACGTGCAGTTTGCCGATGGCGTTGTCCTGTTAAACAGCGCTGGGCACACCTTGTGACAATTTGTTGGGGACCTTAACCCCGAGGAGTGCAAGAGTATGTTGAAAAATGCTCTGCACAAGACAAAGCTAATGTTCAATAATCTGTTCAGCGAAAAAGAATTGCTAATCGGCAATCAACCTCTAGATTGTGTGCAGGCGGAAATTTATCTACGTCAATTACTCACACGGAGCCCTTATCATTAGAATAAAATTTATGGAAGATAAAAAATTGGAAGGAGTGCATACAGCTGTTTTATCCAAACGGTACTGGGAGTTCACCATGGTGTTTAAAAAGATAGTCTACAGCGACTCTTTTCTCCCAGCACTATCATATGAAGCCGAAACATGGATGATAACAATGAAACTTAAGTAGAAGTTCAGTACAGCTCAAACAAGCGATGGAACCACAGATGTTAGACTTAACATTAAAAGAGAGGAAAGGAGCGGTGTTTATCCGTGAGAAAACTGGGGCAGTGGTAATTGAAATTAACAGGAAAACTTGGATCTTTGCGGGCCACGTAATTCGTAGGGCAGGTAACTGGCGGTTGCATAAATATACAGGGTAGGCGCCAAGGGAGAGGAAGCGTTGTATACGACAGCCGAAAATTAGTTGGGGTAGTGAAATAAGGAAATTTGCTGGCACAGCTTGGATTCAGCTTGCGCCAGTAAGTTGTAATTCGAGATAGCTGGTAGAGTTGTTCGTCCTCTAGCGCACAAAAGAAAACGTTGACGACGTTTTACAACATTCAAAAATCGTCCCTAACATCAACGGACTGTTACTCGGTCGCTGCAGTTCACTTCGTAGTACGAGGATGTATTCGCATCTGTAGAGAACGGCGTAGGGCGCCGTTTGGATATCTCCACCCCCCGCTCGGCATCGTACTATACGTGCAGCTACTGCTCTGAACCAAATGCGTAGTGTCGCAAGATAGACGACTGGAGCCGATTTGATCCGATACAAGCTAGAATGTTGATCCACGGTTTTCTTCGAGTGCGGTGCAGTGGAATATTCTGACGAGCACCTGAGCATCGGGTTGACGTTGACTGATTAGCTCTGACTTCTATGAGGCGGAACTCGGGCTACGACAGAAAGCGTAGTTAGGGGCTCCAGGCACTGACGTCACTACCCCATTATTTATTACCGGTCTCCATCTATGTCCACGCGTTTTTGTGCATCGAATCCGTAGTTCCGATTTATGTAATGACAAACCCGCCGCGGTTGCTTAGATGCTATGGTGTCGCGCTACTAAGGACGAGAACGCAGAATCAGATCGCGGCCGCGGCGGCAGCATTTCGATGGCGGTGAAATGCGAAAACTCCCGCGGTGCCGTGCATTCTGGGTAGGTGTGAAATCTCCTGCTGGTCAAAATTAATCCGGAGTCCCCCACTGGGACATGTCTGGTAATAAAATGGTAGTTTTGGCACGTAAAATCCCAGAATTCTGTTCATTGTGATGACAGTGGAGAAACATTAAAAATTTCCACCTTGAGAAATTCAAACACTGAAATGCACTGACCTGTAAAGTCTATGCCAGCGTTTTGGGATGCATTTTGTGTTCAGCCCGCAGGGCATAACGATATTCAGACTTGTCGACAATCTATTTTTGAGTTGTCTGCGCATGTCCCTATGGTTAACGTTCCACAAGGACAACGCGCTGAACGTTTACGAGCCCTCCTGAATAGCAGTATTAGGCACAGTCGCGATTAAAAGTGTGCGGACCACCACACCAGCAAAAAATTTTAATGTATTCGTGTGCAGCTTCGCGGCCTGGAATTAGTTTAATACATTGTGCTGCTCAGACACGCTGGCGCACGCATGCACTCTTCATTTCAGCCGGAATGCCCAGGCTGCGACAAAATAAAAAAAAATCGCAGCACCTTTGGTTTCCAAATTTTTGATCGCGACTTTGCATAACTCTATCGTCTAGGAAGTCAACTTGCAGGCGCTTACGAGTGAAAAGATAGATCTAATGTAATATACTGCATTATAAATGTAAATGAGGCCAAAGCATAATATTGGAATGAAGTAAAAATGTCAAGATGTCACTTACGAAAAATATACAGAAAATCATCTACAACTCAGGACGGCCTTATTCATACGAAAAAAAATTAGTTATAGAATCCTTATTCAATTTCACGCAACACCAAAAGAGTGAAAAATCCTCATATTCCCAGTTTTTATTCGTCACACATCTTAAAGGTACAAGAAAGCCGGCTGGCATGGATAAAGCCCTTAAAATATTCAAACTTTTGCGACTCGCATCATTTATTTGGTGTAGGGTTCATCTTCATATGCCTAATTTAAGGCCGCTTCCCGCCGAAAAATAATGAGAAACCTGAAGAACTAAGTAGTGGTTTTCTTGCAATCTATCGATACTTTATACTCGTCGTAACACGTCTTCTTCTTTTTTCTTAAAGCCATTTTTTATGTTTCCTAACCGGTGTTCGAAATGTGTTTCTAAGGTCTGTTGTTTAAAATATGCCCAATCGACAAAAAAAAGTTCTGTAAATCCTGGGTCAGTTCTTTAAAACGTCATTGTGCTTTGCACCATAGAGTGACAGATATTATTTATTAGTTTTTACAATTCTGTAAATAAATTTAGGAAATCTTGTTTATGTACTTGTGGAGTGGCAGCCACATATTCCCATGTTCTAACGAGTTGCAGTTTCACCTAGAAGAGGAACACACCACAGCTGGTCCTTTAGTCAGAATGTCATAAAAGTCCGCGAACTGCAGTTGCTCATCCTCTTATGATGCCAAAGGATAGAAAGTTGAGCTAGTTGGCACGGTAACATATTCTTGGATTCTTGGAAGTGTCTGTATCCCTTCGCGCTACAATCCAGGAATATGTTCTCATCCTCTTTGCCTCGAACCTGGATGTCGAGGCGGTAGTGTGGAAGTATTGATTTGCAGTTGACAATGTCTGTTCCTTTCGTAGCCAGAACTGTTGCATTTCGAAAATTCTCATAATGCCACAATAAAATTCAAGTCAGTGACATTTGGTATAAGCGTGGCAATAATGTTTTTAGGAAAGATGTTTTCATAGGATGAAAGCGAAACCAAGACTGATGTCATCACACATGTTGCGAACAATCATAGACTTAAGAGTCTTGGAAACCAGAAGAGGAACACCGTGAGGGTAATGATGCTCCTGATAAAGCAAATATTTGTTTGAAGCAGTTTCCTTCATTTTTTTGCGGTAGACAAGTGAACGCACTTCACGAACAGTAGCAGAGGGAACCAACGTCTCGCGCACGAGAGACGACAGTTATGAATATAGCGTAGATACGTTTTGCATATACGAAGCACGGTTAGAATCGATGCTACGGGAAGCATTTCCAGCTACCTCGCTGCCTGGTACCATTGACGCAGTAAGCGCGAATTTTTGAGGGAATTTAAGAACTTAAGAAGCGCGAAGAGAATTTAAGAACTATGGGCCCCAAGACTTTGAGGTCCCAAGCCGCGGTGCGTTGGTTGCTCTTCGATTCGGAGCATGAGAGTTTTAGAGTTGGGACAAGAGCAGAGTTGGGTTGCGCTCTGGGGACGAAGCAGCGGTGAGAATATAATACGTTTAAAACACAACAAGCGGAGTCTGTTACAAGCAAAACCTAAACGAAATCATTTTTCTAACAAAATGAAAGTCTCAGAATATTGACTATTTCTTTTTATTTTGAGCAGCAAGCGCCTTGGGGCCATATGGACCTAGTGGGCCACAACTGAGCATGCGATGAACGCAAGGCAGTCCTAGGCGACAATTCTAAAACGCTTGATATGTCAACTATGCACCCTCAACCTATGCTTTTACAGTGGAACTGCAAATGTCTTCCCTCCCATACATCTTTCAATGTCCATGCATCAACACTCTATGAGG
The DNA here is from genome assembly GCF_023375885.2 of Dermacentor andersoni. Classification (NCBI taxonomy): domain Eukaryota; kingdom Metazoa; phylum Arthropoda; class Arachnida; order Ixodida; family Ixodidae; genus Dermacentor; species Dermacentor andersoni. The sequence continues at coordinate 195,264,836 of NC_092815.1, forward strand.
AGGCAAAGCAAACCAGTAAAGCATGTGCTGACGCGTAGCTTAGCAAGATGAAACCAAAGAAAACACCCAGTGCATAGTTTCACACAGTAATTACCACAGGAATGGAGGAAGGAAAGTGTAGGAGATGCACGATGGACGGCTACCGGCCGTCTATTGTCACCTCAACTGTTCCCCCAAAGCCGATCGCTTTCAAAATAAAGCCCTCGTCACCGCGCTTTGCGACAGTATGGTGGTACCGTTGGCAGGGTAGTACCGATCAGTACCGCATGGTGGCATGGTGGCACAGCCCCTAGACGCAGCGTGTGTGATCAAAGGCGGTGGCAGGCGCTGCACGGGGTTCCGAACGCGTTGCTTGAGCAAGCGGTGCTCGATGAATGTACCGGTTTGCTTCCTCGTACGGGTGAAGTAAGGTGGTAAGGGGAAGCACCCCTCCACTCTTAACAGAGTGCACTATAGTGCCTCTAAGAACCACCTCCCAATGGATGCTCAACGTATTCTTGAATGGTGAGCAGGCTTCGGTCTTCATAATTTTTTTTTTCGTTATCCATTCATAGGAAGCAGTTCCGCAGCGCAATGTCAGGCCTCTCAGCCTTTGTGTTCAAAGTGTTATTCTAAAGAGTATGAAGAATGCTTAAGGATTTCAATCCACAAATTTGCGCGTTGTCGTTGCCCATAGTTCTAATTAAATATTCAGAAAAAATGAAGATACGCCGGAGCCAGCAGGGAGGCCCAGGCACCTTCCTCATTCGCTTGTTTCGCAAATTCACACAAACACCGCCGATTTCACGAACTGGCCAGGAATGCTTGCACGGAAAAAACGTGACGTCAGGGCCTCTCCCATTTTTTCTTTCCTCCATGATTAAATAGAACTCCGGTGCTAGTGTCCACGGGAGCCCGCTTGGGAGTTGAGGGAAGTACATAGATTTGCATAAACTCTCTCCTTCTGGCGTTAAACGGCTCTTGGACATTGTAAATTCGTCATTTTGAACAAAATACTGCGCAATATATAAAATAATGAACCTTAATAAAAAAATACGACAGCATAATTCGAACAAAGAACCTCTAGCACAGAAGCCCGTCATTGAAACCCATACGCCACTGACGCTTTTGTCCTTTTATCATCTTGGTTGCAACACTACGTAAACAGGTACAAAGCAGGTCGCTTTGTGCTAAAAACATTATTACATCATTTGGATAGACTGTACTGATTTAGCGGTCTTCAGGGAGGCTATGCGACCAAAGTGTCAGACTCCTGAAACCACTTGCTTTAGGGCATCGCGCGAGATATTCAGTAAGATGTTGCCTCGCAGGCGTTGCACCTACGCGGGAATTACCGACATCCATGCGCGTTTCCCACACTCTGCTCATACACAAAAGCATTATCGTGTCAGCCGGCACGGTCCCTGCAGCTGCGTGTGACGAGAACCGAATACCCGAAGGGCTTATCGGCAGCTCTTTTTTTCAGAGTTCGTTTGAGAACATCCCACAAGAACACAGAGTCATTATGCTACTAACGCAGGCATAAACAAGCGGCTATAGAACATCCTCATAAATTATTTGCCGGCAAACCAGCGTCTTGAGGCGCTTGGTGCGTTTCAATTTGGACACCTCGACAGATTGAGCCGCTATTACTAATCATTTTGCATGTTCGCAGACGCGGACACAATTTTACAGACGCGGAGGGGAATACCCGAAAGTCATTAAACATTTACACTTAGTCGTTTCTTTTGTCCTCTTTTACAGCTCCGCTGGAATTCGTAGAGTGGACTGCAATTTTTAAAGGGAAGCTTTCCTTGCCTCCCGACTACTTTTTACACGTATAGGGTGACAGAAGGAGCGTAAGTAAGCTTTTGAGTTGGAGTGGATGTGAGTAATTAATGCGCGAGATACTCACTATATGCCAAGAAGCGGCGCTACTCTCTTTGTCACCGTATAATGGGTGGTATTCATTCGGTCATACGTTCCGGGGTTGAAGTCCTTTCTGTGGAGGCTAGCGATACAATGCTGGCGCATGAGAGAGAGAGACGTCAACTTTTTTATTGACGCTAGCAATCAGGGGGGCGGACGCAGTCTCCCTCAGCCTAGCCGACGGCCAACATCCCCTGGCTCTCATCGACAGTGTCGGCTAGCTGGACCGCGCACCCTTATGAAAATGGACAATGAGTTTCTGATTCGAACGTTGCGTATTCCTAATGAGACGTCATATATTCATAATAAATGCACCGTCGAATGTTATTTGGCATCCCAAGTACATCAGAGACTCAAATGCAACGCACCCCAAGATTTATCATGAGAGGAGTAGACAGCTTTATTGTGTTATTGCTAATGTCAAACCGCATCATATTATAATGTGTACGACGCCATGTTGCGAAAAATTCTTTTAATGGAGAGCAATAAGTGGCTCATGAGGCGGAAAATCCGGCATTGTCGGCGTGCGCACACGATGTACAAAAACGTTACAAACCCTCGACCTTTCACGGGAGTTGAACCCATTACGTATGGTGTTAATTAAGACTACGAATTACGACCTTTGGTATTAAGGATCAATTAAGACAGAGTTAGCAAAGGCACTGGAGCCCACGACCTTTGCTGGAAGTCGAATCCTTGACCATTGGTGTTAATGAAGCCGACGTTGATTAGGACACAAGTAATAATTATATATTTCATTAAGGCACTCGAACCCGCGGCCTTGGGGGCAGTCGAACCCACGACATATGGTGTTAATGAATGCGATAATAATTAAGGCGAATAATTCTGGTGCCGAGATGGGCTGGTGCAATAGTTTTTGATTAGAATAAGATTACTATTAGCTGGGGACGTCGAAGAGAACCCTGGCCCCTTGTCGGAAAAGCAAGAGCGTGAACTAATGGAAGCAATATGTTCGTTACCAAAGATATTGGCAGGTCAATACAAAATAATTAAACAGTTAGAAACACTGCGAACTGAGTACAAGCAAATCGAAGACAAACATGGGAAACTAACGTCAAAAGTTGCCAAATTAGCAGAGGATTTATCTGTTTTGCCTGCGCTTGGGCACAGACAAGAAGTGCAGGCGCAAAATACCCAGCTCTCAAAAGCTATGCGAAACGTATTGATCAATCAGGACGAACTCGAAAATCGTTCACGTAGGAATAACTTAGTGTTTTTCGGCGCAGATGATGAGAACGAGAAGGAAACATGGGAAGAATCAAAACGGAAGGTTATGACTGTCTGCTCGGTCAAACTGGGTATTACTGTTGGACCGTCAACAATTGAAAGGGCTCACAGGATGGGGAAACATAATAACGGTAAACGAAGGCCCATTATTGTGAAGTTTTGACTATTCAAGGACAAACAGCGTCTTCTTTCTGCGGCTGCGAAATTAAAAGGCAGCAGAATGTCGCTAAGTGAAGACTACTCCCAGAAGGTTCGGTGATGTCGAAGCAAACTGATTGCTTTTGCGCGAGAACAGAACTCTGGAGCTAGATATAAGCTGGAGTACAACAAGATGACTTATGAAGGTAAGACTTATACTTACGATCGTACAACAGATTCCGTACGGGAGTACATTCAATAGAAAACAAAGCGTGAGCCGCCGCGGCTCAGAACATACACGGCAGATCGCTTGTTCCCCATCGTTATCAATTGTAGGAGCATGAAGAATAAAACAGATGTATTCTCTAGCCTGCTGCGCATTTCACAACCAGATATTGTCATCGGGACAGAATCGTGGCTCGACCCTGGCATATCGGATTGTGAAGTGTTTCCATCCGAATACATAGCTTATCGAAAAGACCGTAATCACCAGGGAGGAGGTGTGTTCATTCTTGTACATGACAGAATCAGAAGTGTACCCTTATACTGTGATGTTTCTCCAGAATGTATTTAGTGCAGAATATTGCTTTCTGGTGGTAACAGCATTGTGGTGGGATCGTTTTACGGGATACCATCTTCAACAAGCATAGAACCATTTCACAGCCTTGCACGATCACTGCCGGTCTTATCATCGGAAACTTTTCTATTTGGGGGCGATTTTAAAATGCCTGAAGTTATATGGCGTGACCGCTATCCTGTAGTGACGAATGCCTCGGTACTTCACTTGGCCTTCATTGAACTAACACGGAACAATGAACTTGCTCAGTTTGTAAATTTCCCAACGCGTTACGGTTCAGCTAAGGACAGTACGTTGGAGTTGTTGTTTAGCAACAATGACGATTTAGTTGAAGCAGTTACGGCAGCACCAGGAATAAGTGATCAGCAGGTCGTAAATGCAACAATAGTGTGCAAGAAGTTACAGGTTAGCAAGAATTGCCCGAGAAAGATGTTTATCTATGAACAGTGGAAATATAATGCCATAGACGAATAGTTACACTTATTCCTGCCAGTATTGCTGGAATACAGCAGTCAGTACAGCATAGAAAGATTATGGGCTCTGTTCAGGGACAAAATCCTGTGTTTGGTGGCTAAATACATTTCCTCAAGAGTGACATCATCTAGACGTGGAATGGATAAACCTTGGATTAGGAAAGAACTGCGTCTGTCAATAAGAAAGAAGGCCTGAGTATACAAGGCATTCAAGATAGCACCAACTCAGAACTTATATGACAAGCTTAGAACTCTAACTAAAAGCTTGAAACTAGACTTAACGCAGCAAAAAGAGCATACTTGTCGCTAGTTGATAAAATAAGACCTAATCCTCAGGAGCTATGGCGATATATCAAAAGTAACAGAAAAGACCTTGTTGGGCGTTCGTTATGACACACGAAAAAGCTGATTGCTTTAACGAATATTTTCATTCCGTCTTCACAGCATGTCGTCATACGCCGATACCTGAATTACACGAACAATTACCTCAAATGCATGACATCGTTTTAACTGAGGCTGGAATTAGGGCTCTGTTGTGCAACATTAATCCTCATTCCGCTCATGATCCGGATGGTATATCAAATCACGTCTTGAAGCGCTGTTAACACAGTATTGCTCCTATATTGGTTGAAATGTTTACCAAGTCAATAAATTCTCAAAAATTACCTAGTGACTGCAAAATTGCCAATGTAACTCCTATATTTAAAAGTGGTTGTCGTGATTTGGCAAGCAATTACAGACCGGTGTCTTTGACATCTCTTTGTTGTAAAACACTAGAACATGGTATTTACTCCTGTCTTATTAGGCATCTTCATGACCATGATTTTTTCATCCCGACCCAGCATGGATTTCACCTGGGATTATTCTGTACCACTCAACTTACTGAATTCATACATGACGTTGCACTCGGCTTTAACAATAGTACAGAGATGGATGCTATTTTTATTGATTTTGAAAGGCGTTTAATGTAGTCCCACATGACTTACTTTTACAAAAACTGTCATTTCTTGGCCTTCCTGATTCACTTTACGGTTGGCTTAAAGAATATTTGTATAAACGGCAGCAAAAAGTGGTTCTGAACGGTGCGACGTCAAGAACACTTAATGTTTTATCAGGTGTGCCTCAAGGGTCAGTCTTTGGGCCGTGGCTGTTCCTCATATTTATCAATTACTTAAGTGAAGGCTGTGTTTCAAGTATCAGAGTGTATGCGGATGATTGCGTTGTGTACCATCCTATGTCAAGTGCCGAACATACGAGTGTGCTGCGGTTTGATCTCGAAAAAAATTGTTCCTGGTGTGCTAAATGGAAAATGGATTTGAACGTAGCAAAGTGTTATCATGTTAGATTTACAAACAAAAAGAAAACGGTGCCAAGTTCATACTCTCTAAATAATGCTTTAGTGCAAGGCGTTGACGAAGTGAAATACCTGGGCGTCACTTTAACTGCGGCATTGGACTGGACATCCCACATTGACATAACAAGCGCTAAAGCGTGCCGCCTTTTGCACCTTTTCCAGAGGAACTTCAAGTATGCGCCCAAACCATTGAAGGAAGCTTTGTATCTTACAAATATTACGCCGGTGTTAGAATACGATTGCGCAGCATGGGACCCCTTCACAATAGTTCTTGAAGACAAGGAAGAGCACGTTCTTAAAAGGGCAGAAAAATTCGTCGCGGGCATCTACGAGTACAGAATTAGAGGTTCGCATATCAGGGAAAATCTAGGGTGGAAGTTGCTGTCCACACGCAGAAAAATAATCAAGGGAAAGCTTTTACACAACATTAACAGCGGTAACACAGGAAACGATAAGAACATATATTTAAAATGACCTCATTGTCAGTCTAAAAGACGTGACAATTCCAAGTAAATAAGGGCCTACCAAAGCCGTATTAATGTATTTAAATTTTCATTCTTTCCGCGAACAATTTCAGAGTGGAATTTGCTCCCGGATGAGGTAGTGTCTGCACCCAATTTTTCATCTGACATAGAGAACTTTACATGAATCTGTTTTGGACAATATTTCTAGTGTGCTGTTTTATGCATTGTGTAACAAATTTTATAATAGGATGTTGTTAGTACCGGATGTGTTGCCCTTCTCTACTAATTACGATGATTGTATTTTTAACACCGCAGATCATATTATGCTGTTGTTCACGAAGTTGACCTTTACGTTTGTAATTATCCCCCCTACGATAATGCCCAACTCGGGCGCTGTAGGTATTTGTAATAAATAAATAAATAAATAAATAAATAAATAAATAAATAAATAAATAAATGAGGCATTCGAACCCACGACCTATGGCGCGAGTCAAAGCCATGACCGTTGTTGCTAATGAAGGTGATGTTAATTAAGGTACAACAAATTAAGGCACTTGGACCCATGACTATTGGTGGGAATCGAATGCACGACCTTTGGTTTAATGAAGGTGATGTTAATTAAGGTGCAGTTAGTTAAGATATAGTTAGTTAGGGCGCTGGAACCCGCGGACTCTGGGGGTGTCGAACCCACGACTTTTGTTGTTAATGAAGGTGATGGTAATTGGGCACATGTATTTAGATATGGCAATGAAGGCACATGAACCAACGAAGTTGGGTGAAAGTCGAACGACAACCTTCGATGTTAATGAAGGCAATTTTAATTAAAGTACAATTGATTATTCTATAGTTAATTAGGGCAACGGGACGCATGACCTTCGGTGAGTGTGGAACCCCTAGACTTTGGTGGGAGCGGTTTAGATTCATGGATGCGGGCAGTCTAAGAGACAAAAATGAAGAAAAACGACATACCTCTACATGAGCGCCGAGTACTGCGTTATCATTAATCTATTGTTTAAATAAATAAAGGAGGTGATGCATGCTGTGCAAACGACTCCAATTTATCCGGGGTAGCCATAATACACCGACTCTTTTTTTAAGACTACAGTGAGTTCGCGCTGCCCCATTATCACTTCTGGTAAACAGTGCAGACATGTAGCGTGTGCCTGGTTCTGTGTACTTTGGTTTCATGGCTGTGTTACTTGTCTTTAAGTGGCAACCGACAATAGTGCACATTTACATGATCATGACAGAAAAAACTGCGCGCAAGCGGCAGCATCTATTTGCTGGAATGCACTGTTGCACTTGGTTGCATGCACATCGTACACCGGCGCACATTTCTGGCACGCATACAGGGGTGCTGCACGCGCACATTAAACACGCTAACACGAAATCAAGACACGGACGGGGCCACGAGTGTAACCAGCGCAACACGACCAGATTTGATGCTTTCCAATTGACACTGTTGCAACGTGCACTGAAACATCGCGTACTCCACATGTGTACCTTGGAGATAGCGCCAACAATGTACGAGGCTATACAGTTGATGGTAACGACAGGAGGAAGTTATTTAAAATGATGTGATGGCGCAGGATACACGGGCAGGAGCGGAAGACGTAATTCACGGGCTTTAAGAGTGGTGACCGAAGTGCAAATCATTCGAATAACGCCACAGCGACGGCTTTCTACAGGGATAACATTTTCTGATGTCGAAGGCGATAGTCTTGCTGGTTGCAGACAGCAGCAGTGATTCAAAATTGAAAATGCGTTATAGACTTTCTTTCTATGCCAAGCTATAGCTTACAATATCTACTTATCGGTGGCTCTTTTTGTCTCGCAACATCTATACGTAGTTCAGCGCAATGCGGCACAAAACATGAGTGTACTGGTTAATATTTTAAGCATCAAGGAGGCCGTAGTAGTCGCACAAGTCCACAGATGACGCTGGCGCCTTGCGGCCTCTTGGTGGCGCCACCCACCGCCCGTTTCAAACGGGACGCTCACATCATCCATCCATTCCGGCTGTTCTGTTTACAACGAGTCGGTCGGGTGTGTGAGCTGCAACGATATGCTTGTTTGATCGTGTGTTTTTGTGTTTGGTGTAATGAAATGTCACATAGTACGTGTCCGCATATGTGCCAGATGACAGCTTATGTCTAGTTGCAAACTCACGTATGCGTGAACGCCAGCCAAATGGGGACCAACGATGTTCATACCGTGGAGTGCGTTTCCTTTGTCTCTTGTCGTGGAAAGTTGCATGGACGTCGCAAAGAAATAATGCGTATTATTAGCGTGCCGAATCTCGTCCTCTAAGCAACGGCATGTATGCTGGGAGTAACATAGCAGCACCGGCAACTTGGAGGGCGCTTTCGCATCGCGTCGTGCCATTCAAAAGGTGAGCAGCCGTGCTTGTTAACTACACCCATGTGTGCACGCTTCTCCTCTGGGGCACATAGTAGCTCGCGAACGCGGGAAAGAGAACTTCCACGATAACAGTGAAACCTATGCTGATGCTTACTGAGCGGTTGGTGTCAGAACTTAGTCACGTAAGCTTTTTGTCATAATGCGAAATTGCAAATCTTGATAAGCGTTTTCTTTCGAGAAAGATTATGTGCGGAAATAATCGCCTTCATCATTCGCGCCTGTGCGTGAGCTCTCGCTTTTCTACTGAAGGCGCATGACAACGACTCATCTGCCTCTTCGCAGATTCTAACTGGAATCATATTTCCTTGCTTATAAATGGTTCGACGTTGTAAAAAATCTCTGCTTACAAGGTTTTCGGTTTACGAGCACTATTTGGGCAAAAATTTAGGCAATCACAGCTTGCTACTGGTGCAGGCTTCTCCTCAAGACAAGGGATGCTACCACAACTTTGACGTAACTAAACATGAGAAGGAAAAGTTGCTTAAACTAAGTCATGAAAGAAACTCTAGAGTTGTGTTGTAAACAAAAATTTCTTGTAATTCGCTGCTGCTGCTGCGCGCGTGTTCAGAGAGAGAGAAAGAGATGAAGAGGAAAGGCAGCGAGGTTAACCAGATATCAGTCTCCCGTTTGCTACCCTACACTAAGGATGGGAGATAGGGTTAAGAGAGAGGAAGGAGAGGAAATTGCAAAAAAAAAAAAACACGCACACGCGAAGGCACACACAAACTAGAGACGTTCCAGTTAAAGACGTTCACAAAGACCGGTAGATCGCAAAAAGCGCAATAGTGATTTCACGGTCTTCTTCTGTGACGGTAGGTCCTTTCGATGTTGTAAAATTTTTTTTTTCCTATAGCGGTTGGTCGTCCAGCTGGGCAAGTTCATGGCGAAGGCATTCCCTCTGTGGATTGTACTGCGGGCAGGTGCACAAAGTATGGTCAATCGATTCTTCATGGCCGCAGTGATCACAGATTGCGGTGTTGGTCATCCCTATGCGCAATGCATAGGCTTTGGAAAAGGCAAAGTCCAACCACAGTCGATATAAAACCGTGGCGTCTCCACGCGAAGCTGTGATGGCGCTCGAAGACTTAATGTGGGATCGAGTGAGTACAGTCACGTATTTCTTAAATGTGGCTCGCTCCATTGCGACATGGTCCTTTGCCGAGCAAGTAGGCGGAGCTTCCGTGCTGAGTCAGTTCTAGAAAGTGTAATTGGGACGTGGCGCTCCTCAGTATTGGCTGAGCGGGCATCTTGATCCGCCCGTTCATTGCCGATAATCCCGCAGTGACTTGGAAGGTTATATTATGACCGGCATCACTTATATGGTGTAACGTCTCTATAATAGAGAATATTAGTTGCTCGCGCGGTCCGCGTCGTAAAGGCAAAATTGTGCTGTGATAAAGGCCTCCCTATTATCATGACATTTATCATTGACTTCGACTTTGTGTTCGGTTGCCACCCTGCACTTGTGCAGGCATTGTTTTCGTGACTGTTTTTACAGTCTCCTTGCATGTGCTCAAAATATGACAGTCTTATTGTGCCACAGCTGTAAGTGAACACATAATTATTTTTGTAGGGGTGAAGCCGTGACCCAAAATAGTTTCCACATAATAAACCGTGGTGATAGCTGCAGCAGCACGGCGTGTAATCTGGAGGGACATTTCAGGTATGCATTAAGTGTACGTGTTCCAAAAGTAGGATTTCGCTATCATTATTACATAATTTTATGTAGATATCACTAAACGCAGCTTACTTAGTAGGCGAAATATTTATGCAACTTTCTTCCATTTGCTACATATTTATGTTCGTAGACAGTATGGACACATATTCTTGGTCTGTATAAAACTAGACCTCACATGTCTTGACGTTTAGAATTTTTTCTCGCATCATCGCCTTAGCTGCAGGTTAAATGATTTTTTTTGGTTATTACAAAGTATATTTCTCATGTTATTTTGGTTTTATTTCCTTGAAACTGTTTTCTATGATGTAGCATATATTTCCAATATTTTTGTTTGGGCTTATGCTACACGCATGTGCAGTTTTTGTCTATGTAAAAGAATTCCAAGTGTAGTGCGCCATATATGTGTCACAGGTCTAAGCATGCAGCATGAATACCATTGTCTAACATCGATATTTACAATTATTTCTGTCTTGTTCTTCTAATACCTATCATTGGCAAATACACATTAGATGAGCTCAAATTTCTTGAATTATAGATAGGAAGGCCAGTCTTCTTTATGCTGCAGTCACTTCACTAGTGAGGTGATTACTGGTAAGCTTGCTGTGTTTTCTCTCCCTCTGATTATATTCTTTGCAAGCTACCACCATTCATGCAGGTAGGCATTGTAGCAGTTGTGAGTCCATGTCTACTGCAGCAATGTCGAAACGTGTTTGCACACACTACAGGATGCCAACAGACACTCATCGCTCTTTTTGTGCATTTCCGAGAACCAGCCGGGTCCACAGGTGAAACTTGTACAGTCTCTTTGAGTTTGTCGGTCAGTTCATGTAACTTTTCAAGCCAAAATTTACACAGGGAGGGAAGGAAGACCATACAACGTGACCCCGTCTAACAACTGACTGTTTAACTTGATGGAATCATTAAAAAAAAATATCCCTGCATGTGCACTTGTATTGCGCACAATTTGAGAGGGAAGGCGGAAGTTGTAATACAAAGTCATGAAATCACGATAAACGGTGTTTGCATAAAAAAAAATAAGTATATAGGCACAGGGCTATTTCTATCTCTTGTCATCTAGAAAGGACGCCTTTCTTCATGATTATTAATGAGGGCCGGCTCACACATTTTCTTATTTATCTAATATCTTACTCAATCTTATTCAGGCCAGAAGCCCCATTGCAGCAATGCGTGGCCAAGTCGGCCGAGCAAACTTTTCTTTTGAGTGAAATATGGTGATCTCATAGGTACTTATTTAGGCACCGGCCAGTCTGCCTTATGAACATTTGACCACATATGAAAGGAATATTGTACACTGTCTCTGACACAGACTGGACAAACTTGGTGGTATATTAAAGAAGGCAGCCTCACTTGCCTTCTTGCCTTTTTCAATTCAGTCGTGAATCGTTGTGCATGTACTGCCTCCTTTATCTTTGCTGGAAATATACGTGCTTAGCAGTCCACAAGAGATTTGAGAAGGGCACCCAGACAGTGGAGGCTGGCTTAATTAAAGACACCCAAAATTGATTTTGTGTCCTCAAGGGGTTCTGTAGTGTATTCTTTTGATCACGTGTATATTTGGTGAAATGTACATGACGCATGCAAACTGAGCGGTGCCTCAGCATGCGTCTAGGAGAGCACCATAATTCACTCAAGGGTCACTGTGCTCGTCCCACTTGACAATGCATTGACACGGCAAAATGTGCGTCGAATTTAGATCGATTATCTATTTTGTTCACCTATAGCGACCGACTGATGCAACAGAATCAGTGAGGAATACCACATCCCAAAATGGGACGTGTGTCAACCGACGCCCATTGTGATTGCATGACAAAGAAAGCTCTTTAATGACACGGAATACCAGTCGCCATGCTTATTTATTCAATTTTTTATGCAAGTATTGTTTATCAAACAATTATACATTTGTTTTTCAACTTGTGCCCTCCCTCTGAAAGGAGCTCTCTGGTGTAAACGATAAAAAAACACCAGACATGGTGTGGTGTATTTCTCCATTGGGATTTATGCCAGAGGCCAACAAAGGCATGGCATAGTAGGCTTGAAATGTACGAGAACTATGCCGGTAACTGATACAAATATTCTACACTGACTGACACTTGGATGTCTCGGGCATGCACTAGGTTCCCGCGCACGAGCACTCCTATGCTCATTTCCACGCTAAGTAATCAGACACTGCTCTCATTTGCCCAGTGGAAACCGATACAGCCGAAATATTTCACATGTAACCACGCCACAGCTGGTCCACGCTGCACGGTAGCACAGCCAAGAGCAATTTTTGCGTGCTTTAGTTACTGCTGCACCCCAAGACCTCGCAGGGGTTCCTCAATAACATTGTGAACATAATTTTTTTTTTGCAGAACTAGCCATAAGATCTCCAGATCGTTCTGCAGCAAGTGATTCAGTGTGTCTTTGTGTGGTGCACTGCCACGTTTTGTTGATGTTCTTTCCTTTCTACTATACAGGGTGCTCATAAACTCACTTCAAGCTGACGACGCTCCGCCAGAGGAACAGCCGCTCCTCAATCATCAGTAGCGAGATTAAAAGAAAAAGAAATATCAAACCAGTAACGAGGCGGATGCTATGTTTTCTTTCATTTAACCTCCTCGTGCGTTCAAGGTAGCATTGATATGCCGAATAAAATTTTCTGTTAACCTTCTTTTGTTGAGTAATGCCTAACATGCAGCATATGTACATTCCTACGTACATGTTGTGGAAAGTGCTGCACCTTCGCTTGATATTTACAATGTTATTCTAAAACATATTGGCCACCGTCTTTCTGTTGAATACTTGATGAGCGTTTTTCTTGTGGGCATGTAATTTCTTTCTAATATGCGCCCCAGAGAAGTTTTCTTGCGACTGTCTCATGTATTCCTAATGAACTTCTAACGACGTTATGAATTAGACTGCTAACGTTCATAGCATTCCTACAATAAAATTTGCCGGCACGTGTGGTAACATTTGCTGATATGCCCCAATGGCAGTGAGACCTTATTTAATGATGTTGCCTGCGCCTGACCATCTTGGGTGCTTGATGTGTTGAGTCCTGTCTAACATGCAGCCTTTGTACGGGCCCACGTACATGTAGAAAGCGTTGTACCATCGCATGATATATATGTATCCTACAATGACACTGCCGAGCATGCCGGGAAGCACTGAAGCAAGTATTGCAATCGGACCCTGACAAGCTTCCGCGCGAGTGCGGCGAATTCGCTGCACATCTCGCGCAATAAATATGAGCCGCGGCACTTCGCTTGGATTCAGCATAGTGTCCCGCGCAAGTCACGCAGGACCACGCCTTTCGGCGGAAACGGCGTCACCTCAAGGAGAAGGCCCAGTACCATGCTCAGGCCCTTGAGGTGACCTTCGACTTACGGGACGAATGGGAATTAGTGAAAGAGTAATATAATGAAAGCTGTCGAACATTCGTTAGCTAAGGTTCGACAAAAAACCGTTATGTTCAGTGTTGCTGAAAGCGTTGGCGTCAATACTGATGGCCCTTCAATTCAGGGAGCCGGGAATTTGTCAAAACATATCTGTGCAACCTAAAGGAAACTTGAGATCTTAGCTGAAGAGCCTTATCGAGGTCTACTCGATCGCGCGCCTGCCGAAACCGCATTGAATTCATTGAAAGCGATGGAGTAGTCTTAGCCAGTGACGATAGCATCGGGCGTGTGTTTTATTGGCAGGTTGAATAAACTCTTTGCATTCCAGGAAGTGCATACGCAAGAAATATAAACAATTGTTTATTGTACGTGAAACTACTCTTGTATGTAAGAAGTCCTGTTCTTTAAGAAGTAACGACGAGTGAGTTAACTGACTAGTGGAGTGGACTACTACAACCAAGCCAGACAGTGGTAGGCAATGATTGTCCTGAATTTCCTGCCGTATCAATATGTTCCTAACTTGTGGGTGGCACCTCTAGGCGCATTCTAACTCGGTGATTCCAAGGTTCCACTCAGCCTTAGCAATGGTAGAGATTCTGTAGGCGATACCTTTCTGTAATTCGCCATGCAGCTTCAGGAGTGTAGTGTCGTCATCTGGACCACTAACATCAGTGTGGTAAGCTCAGTAGGACACTTATGATCGAAATTGCACAAAAGTGAATTGGATGTGAGCAGAAAGTTTAGTTGGCGGAATGCGAAGTAACACAAGTAGTCCACGCGAATTGCGTGTCCTTGTGAAGGAGTGACGTACAGCTGTGAGCTAGGCATGCGCAAGGCCTATTGAAATGCCGAATTAATAGACGCAATCCCGAGAGACTGCGAATGTCTTACGCCGTTTTCGGTTCTTGCAGGTGGCAAGCTTCCGCTAGCTTCCGAGAGTCCGTACAGATACCTTACTTGTCACGAAATAAACGAGCAGCAGCACATGACGATCGCTGAAGCAGAACTTTATTCGCAGTTAAGATTCCTTAACCTACATGTATACAGTCGTAACTGTAGAGTTCACATGAAACGCCACAGCTTCTGACAACGGCTGGTTAGCCTGTTCCTTCGACAAGGGAGTACCGTCAGAAGCCGGGTCAAATATTTAACAAACGCTTCCCTACGTCACGCACTTGACTATCCTGACCAAGGACGGCCGTAACCGAAGCCAAAAGTGGAGGCGCTCGTGTAGGGAGAAGAGAAGGGTGAGGATCCACCAATGACTCGGTACTGGGGGCCAGCGGGGAGAGGGTTCGCATTGTAGACCGCGTCGGCACTTGCTCCAGGGGCGGTTCCGGGCTCGTTGGTGTCAATCTTTGCGCGGAATCCGCCAGCATCAGCGATGTACTTCACCTGGCGGAAGATGCCGTTCGCGTCCGAGTAGCCGTACATGCCCGTCTTGGTGTTAGAGGCGTCGCCCTGTTCTTTGTGGAAGGACTTGGTGCCGTACTGGTCGACGTTGTTGTAGCCGAAGCTGTACGGTTGCGGTGGCTGCGTTCAGAAATTTCTGATGAGTGCGACATGGCTGTGGCTTAGCACAAAGATAATATGATGATCAAGATCATTTGTATCTAAGGTTTCAATTGTGCACCAAGCTTCGTCAAACATTGCTGTTTGAATCCAGAAGGCGTTGCTTGCTGCTAGGCATCTCTCTGAAAGGCACTTTGTATAGCGGCGCAGTGAAGTTAATTTCAACCCAGCATGATTTATTATTTCTCGATATATATTAACAATTACTAGGTATGAAACGTAGAAATGTTGCACATATTTTAAACTTGCAAGTTGATTACGAGTTTCCAAAGAAATCCACAGCTATTCTACATGCGAATGACCGGCAATTCAACATCAGTTCCTGATGCTGAATGATGTTCACGATCTTCCTGCCAGTTTTCTTATCTCGATTACCTGGATTTCTCGCACAACCTATGATGCTTGTAATTTTCTTTCCACACAGAAAATGATTAGCACCGGTGGTACTACGAGGGCTGGTACGAAGCATCTCTGGTTGAAATGCAGCTCACCACTTTTTCGCAGAGCAGCTGCTCATTTTTATTAGCAATGTGAGACGTTATCAACCCCCTGCTTAGAAAATCCGCACAGATATAAGTAAGTTTTTCTCTTTTGAAACCTTGCAATTGCTCCAGTGGCCACTATTCTTCGTCAGACTGTAAAACCGCATTGTCGTTTCAATAATTTCTTACACCAGGCAGAGCGTTCACATGTCGACAGTAGGATAATCGTAGGCAGGAGAGCTCAGCAGGTGATGAATGAAATTTATGCCACCTACTAGAGAAGTCAACATGGATAATGTTTTCCGTTTCTTTTTGGAAGTGACGACGCTTGTCATTTTACTGGACTTGACAGAGCAATGGCTCATGTGAATTTCCTTCTACTTACGCGATGGGTGCATGCAGAGGTTAATTCTTGTAACGATAAGCTGTGAAACGTTATTATTGGTACTGTTTCGTTACTCGCGCTGCTGTCGACCATTGGAATGTTTTCTTATTTTATTCGGCGCTGCTTGAAGTATTAGTTAAACCTTCTAACGAAAAACCAAGGACACAATGTTACACTGATGGTCGAGCGAACAGTTTCACTTCCTCAAACATTTTGATGCGTAATTGCTGATTCAAGAAAGGTAATTAAAACTTCTTGCGCCAGGTCTAGTATTTTGTCGCAACAAGGGCACATGGATTCCTGAAGAAAGGGCAAATAAATACCGCAATATGATTCATCAAAGGAAAGAGGCACCGCACAAGCCACCTGCCTGACTTAATCTATGCGTTGGATGTCACCTTTTGGCAGAAACTTCACGCCATGCACCAAGTCTTTTTCTAGTGCATGTGGCCTCATAGCGACTTACAAACGACGCTATTTTATATACGTCTGGAGGTACTCACGTAATACTGTTCTTGCCGCGCGAATGTGGCGCCGTAGGAAGTGCCAAAGGCGCCACCAAGTCCACCGCCAAATCCGCTGCCGAATCCGCTGCCAAATCCAAACTGACCGCCGCCGAGAGTCATGGAAACCATGGAAACCATGAGTACCTGAAAAAGCGGAGATCAGTCCGTATGATGCTACCAATAGGTATTCTGCAGAACGTGGTACAAACCATCCCTTTTAAGTAGTTTAGCCGAGCGGAATGCTAAGAATAGCGAAAGCCGCGTAAGTAATAGAAATGTATATCAGTTGAAAGTGATAGACAAGCAAATGCACATAAATTTCCGGCTAATTCCACCGCCGGTTCACATTCGTGGAAAGATTGCGTCATTCTGTCGGGCCCATCCGTGGCCTCAGTGGCTTCGTTATTTTGCACTTGCAGTTTACTCCTCGGGTGGCCTCTGGCCAACTGTCCTGCCTTAACATTTACTGAGGTAAAACAACCACGTATCGCTTTTTCTATCAAATGGTACGCGATGCGCCGACCACACTTCGCCTTGCCGCAGACATTCTGATTTTTGTCTGCCCTTCACATGTCATGCTGTGTTTCAGCAAGTGAAGGGTGTCTCGATAGTCCCACCTGCTATAGAGGCATACTAAGCAAATGTAGGTTATGGCGCCATCTACAGAAAAGAAAAAAAATTGCAAGCAAGAATGTGGAGCAGTATGCCTCGGAAATATAGGGGTGTGTGCGGTTTAACGTCCTTTTTGTGAAGCGGGCAGCGGGCTAATAACGTAGACATTACGAAAAGAACACCTAGGGTCGCTGAAACCATGCTGTTGAGCTCACAAATCTAAAGGAAGTGCAATCCTCGCTTGGAAATAAATGACTGCAGCAGCGAAACACAGCAACAAAATTGATCCTAAGTTGATGACACTCACTTCGACGGGCGCTGCCATTTTCTCGACATTCTGCCAAGGTTTCCCTTGCGTGCCTCAGCGTAGAACACCAAGAGCAGCGTACACACGTAACAGTCTGATGTCGCTTATCTATCACAGATTCGTAGTTTGGATCACGCAACGTGCACGCGAGAGATAGAAAACTTAGTCGTAATTTAGCCCTAAGGGCGAAGCATTTCTTGCGATAGCAAATTAGGAGACAGCTATCTGAAGTAACAGTTAGCAGCGTTATTAGCTGTATAAGCTGCGACAAAGATTCGCTTATGAACTAAATTAACATGCATGGTGTCTGTCACGCGTGTGCAAGCAAATACGAGTCGATGATCGCGGACAGTGGCTTTCAGAATCCTGGCGTCCTCAAGAGCGGCAGCAACGGTGAGCAAATTCCGCTTCATGGATGCCTTCCGCTGCAAAGCGAATCGCGCTCGCGAGAACACGGCGCATGCCAACCTGTCAGCTAGCCTTCAAACGGCGCATGCGGCGCACGCGGTCGCGCTGTGTGCAGCGGCCGCCAGAGTGGAAGCGAAGACGCGCGCTACTCTGTCTCCCTTACCGGCTCCACTCCTATCGCGTGCATGTCTCCCTGCTCCCACCTTGCGGGCGAGAGAAGTCGTCACGCACCCTCCCCGCCTTCCTCCCATGCGGGCGGCGCGAGAATGCGCTGCCCCACCAAGCAACCATCATTGTCGCCTCACCACGCTTGGCCGCGATGTTACCGCATTTGGACTTCTGCGGACAGTCACTGCGACGTCCACTACGATGGCGTTTATCCGCCTGGAGTATCCATTAATTTGCTATCACAATAGAAGCTTTTATTGCATATGGGTTTAGTGATAGAAGATGCTGCTAGCTTGATATACGCTGTAGCGAAACTACCCGCCATGTGCTTCAAAAGGCGTTGTATGTGGGATGGTTTCATTTGTGGTGGTGGATATGCGACACCAACGTATCTGCAGAAGATGATTTGCTATCTACCACGGGGCGTATGCACATACTTCTTGCCAAATATGTTGTTGGCATGTGTCCTTGTAGAGCTAGGGAAATTATTTTCCGCGTTTAGTGCACAGATTCCCCCTTGCCAATGTTTATGGAAGATTAGAGATGTGCTATGCATAAGTATTTTGCCACGTATAGCATGGGCCATTGCTTCTAGATCTCATCCTCTTTACCATGTTTATTAAAGAGAGCTCGTCACTTGTACTCTTTCTTCCGGCTACGCAATTGGCTTTTAATGTAGATTTTTATGAATACTAGCACTCTCCGCTTGGACAACATTGGTAATTGGTAAAATACCTTGCCTTATGTCGTGGCATTACTTCTGGCTCTTCTGGCTGACCGTAGCAAAAATATTCGCTCAGGAAAGGAAGTGCGAGAAGTGGTGACCTGCAATTAGTTCCCGATTGCGGTTAATTATGTTGTCTAAATTCCGTGATCTCCACCAGGCGACGAAAGCGTGCGCTGCTACCCACCGATTGCACGCTCTCTGAAAGTAGTTAATACAATATACTCAGTGAAAAGCTGCATCTTGCACGCTATCAGGGCAACCGGCAGGCAACCTAGGTGAAATATTGTTCCACTTTGACGCTACGACATCCAGGGTGGAATTGTGAACATGTACACATGAATCGGTAGGCGCACGGCTCCGCACGCTCGGGGTGCTATATCAATGAGCAAATAAAAAATGTTTACGTTTGCGTACCTGCCTTGACCATAGGCGCAGCAAGTAAATTCGAGCATAATGCACTTACCTGCGCGAGGAGAGCTGAAGTCGAATGCATGATGACTGGCAGTGCGAGGGAACCTTTTGGACACTGAAAGGTGCGCGCAGAGATCTGCAGACTCTTGTTTCCAAGACGTGCTACTGCAGCTTTATCCTGCTCAAATCGTGCACGGCAGTGTGGAAGTACCGACAGTTGTGACTGAGGCGCTGTGGCACGGTCGAGCGTTTTATACGGCAATTCCTCTGCCGCGAGATGGCGAGCGCTTGCGTGTGGCCTCCTTGACTCTAGAACCTCACGTTTCCTGTTGTTGTTGCTGCTGACTTCACGGCCGCAGCGGCTTTCGCCACTGCGTCACACCTAGCTTCGTTCTGTCGCGCAGCTCAAAAGAAATACGCAATAATTACCTCCTGCTGTAAAAGAAAAGAAATAAAAAAATTTAAATGAACAACGAAGCCAACTGCATTTCCAGTGTTCTGCATTCGACGACGCAATGAATCCGTTATTATGGGAGCACAATAAAT
The DNA here is from genome assembly GCF_023375885.2 of Dermacentor andersoni. Classification (NCBI taxonomy): domain Eukaryota; kingdom Metazoa; phylum Arthropoda; class Arachnida; order Ixodida; family Ixodidae; genus Dermacentor; species Dermacentor andersoni. The sequence continues at coordinate 195,284,619 of NC_092815.1, forward strand.
AAACGTATGCTAGCAGTTTGACGAGCGAACAAGACTAAATAGAGAATGTGCAGAAGGATATTAAGACATCAAAGGGCGAAATTCACCAAGTTAACTTACGAACAAATTTTGACGCTAGAAAAATCTTACGAAAAGGAAACCTATTCACAAAGCTTCAACTGTTTGTAAGATCCGCAAGCTTGCCTTACCCGTCATTGCAAACACGAATACTGTAGTCGAATAAACACACGTATATAACGGTAGCGCAGGTGCGAGCTTCAGTACTTTCGCCAATAGTATGCGTTAGTAGATTCGTAAACCCAAATCAGCCGTAGCAGCTTCTGGTATAAGAGGAGATTTCTACGATAGCGGCGTAGCAGTCTTACGAACATAATTATGTTCATCTGCGCCGCTCCAGCTCACAGGGTAAGCGTTGGAACGCGCTTTAGCAGCCGATTGGCGAAAGGCCACTACGGAAAGCCGAGGATGGCGCATGCTTATAATTGTGTGGCGCGCTCAAATTTGTCATCTTAAAGTGGACTGAACAGTTTTAGTGCAGAAATGTATTGGGTGTGCGCTGCTGTGGAAGGCAGTAACGTTATTGCTGTGCTGCAAACTTCTGCTGCATGTCTGATAGGCTGTTTGTATGCGCACAACTGCGGGATTTTTCATGCTCCTCGTGACACTCTATTGGGTAGTAGAAAAAAGAAGGGTAACGTCCGTCCTAGACAACCATACAGTTTGGCATTCATAAGTTTTGAGTACTTTTTTTATGGTGCGATCTTTCTCTCACTGATAGGGCTGCGGTTGATTATTTTTTCTAGTGCTCTTGACGCTATTATTTTCCATGCAAAATGAAACAACGAAACAAACGCCTAAACGTTTCTAATTATCAAAACTTGCTGCTGTATATTCGATGTCGTCTTCCATGCTGTTAGCCTAAGCCTTTTATTAAATAGTATACGGTTTCAATTCACCACTCATTCGAAGCGACATCGTTTCTGTGCTCATGTTTTTGCTCATCCTGTGGTCTACAATGTGAGCGAACGCATGCGTACGACGGACGGTAATCCTTTGTATGACATGAAGCGGAACGTCAAATTCAATGACATAAAAAAAGAAATAGCGAATAAAATCATGTACCACCATTTATATGAAAATCATGTGGACTGGTCGAAGTGATGCCGCGAAATAAAATACACCTCACGAACCGATCAATGAATTTGTGCATGATTCCACACGCGCGCGCGCACACACACATGCGCACACGCACACACACATGCGCACACGCACACGCACGCACGTAAATGTGTGAACACAACGACGCGTATCATTCGACACACTCATAAATAACGCTCATAAAGACACCCCTACGTTCTTGTTTTGCATGCGCAAAACCAGTAACACCCAATAGACAATGGGACGAGCACACGACAAAGCAAATGCGACAGATATGATAGCCATCATCCTCTTATGATTCACTGGAGATGCTTATTCTAAGACCCAGACTAACATTCGTCTTGGGAGAAATGACATCACTTCCGTCTTTCAATCGCTTCATGCGATGTTCTTTCCATCTTTTCCTTTTCTCACCTAAGACCGTATTCGTAGGTGTTTGTCAATTCAGCGCAAGAATCTTCGTCCATCCGGTGGCACCCTTAACGTGCTGCGAGCCTGCTGCGCAGTAGTGAGGTAAACACGACGGATGAAGGAGCCGGCCAGTGTCCTGGTATCCCGAAGTGAAGCGTGTGCGCCGATAAGCCCGCCCCCTGAAACGCTTCGTATCAGCAAAATCAGCGTTTGCGTCGCTCGAATTATGCTGCCTTGTCTGCTCTCCCGGCTGCGCACAGTTCGAACTCTTTCTTCAGTGCTCTTGGAAGAAGCTACATCTGCGTGTAATAGGCGGTGCAAGTGCATATCGTATGGACTGGTCTGAAGGACCGAACAAACTTCACATCAAGGCCATGGGAACTGCTGTGTAAGTGTAATGGCCGAGCATATACGTAAAGTCACAACGCACGTATCCGCAACTCCTCAGGCTTCAAATCTGTCTCAGTGATAGTTCAGGCTTTACATGTTTTAATTATCTCCAAGAAAAGCTGAAAAATACTTATCGAGATAATGGTCAGACAAGGAGACAGAATCTCTACAATGATATTCACTGCACGCTTAGAAGAAATATTGAAACAGTGGGAAGGATTAGGAGCGACGATCAACGGCGAATATCTCAATAACCTTCAGCTTGCCTATGCGTAGTCCTGTTCAACAAAGCTGGGCAGTCTTTGTGACAATTTATTGAGGACCTTAGCCCCGAAGAGTGCAAGGGTAAGTTGAAAAATACTCTGCAGAAGACAAAGCTAATGTTCAATAATATGTCCAGTGAAGAAGAATTACTAATCGGCAGTGAACTTCTAGCTTGTGTGCACGAGGAATTATATGTACGTCAATTACTCACCGGGAGCCCTGATCATTAGGAAGAAGTTTACAGAAGATTAAAAATGGGTAGGAGTGCATACAGCCGTTTTATCCAAACATTACTGGGAGCTCACCTGGGTCTTTAAAAGAGATAGTCTACAATCAATCTTGTTTTATTTATTTAAAATACCTTACAGGCCCTATGGGGCATTGTGTAAGGGGGGTTACAAAATCAAGGGGGAAAAAAAGAGTAAACAGCCTTCTAAAGTGTAATACAAAAGATACGCCTCAATGCAGGGCTCATCATCCGTAACACCAAAAACAGATTAAAAGGAACAACTGAAGTAATGAAAGGCCACAAAGGTACACTTAAGGAAATAACACGAGTAAAACTCAACGCAAGGTACTAATACTAGAAAGTAAAATACACGAAAAATGAACATATCGGGGAATACAATTCTTGAAGGGATATTTAGGGAAACAGACGCAAAAAGCTATAATATATAGAGGGCATACAAGTGAGCACGTGACGCAGCATAAAATAGCAATTGATAGGAGCGAGATAGCAATGCATCAATAAAAAAAAATCACAAGTTCGAAGCACATTGCCTAGTGTAAGCAACAAGATAAAGTCATTTGTAAGTGCTATTATGAAAAATGCTCGTGTAGGAGATGGCGAAGTTTTTCTTGATCTGACTCGGAAGCAATGTGATCAGGCAGATTGTTCCACAAGCGAATGGCCGTAGGGAGCGCGAAAAAGTTAAAAGCATGTGTCGTACCGTACATGCGCGCAAAACTGAAGTGGTTATTTAATCGGCGAGACGTGTTCGAGGCGATCTGGATATGTAGTGTGGATTATGTGGCATTATAAACATATTTGTGAAACAAGGATAACAGAGCGATATTACGGCGAAGAACTAAAGGCTGTATGGAATGATCGCGTTTCATTTGCGTTACGCTGGAGTGATGGCTATAATTACGTGAAATGAAACGGGCAGCTCGGTTTTGGACTGATTCAAGCATGTCGATTAAGTATGTAGGATGCGGGGACCAAATGGATGATGCATACTTGAGCTGTGGACGAACTATTGTCCGATAGGCCAATTTGCGGATGTTGGAAGGTGAACTGCCCAGATTACGACGTAGGTAACCTAATGTCCTTGAAGCTTTTGCGCAAACGGCTGCAATGTGGTCTGTCCAGGAGAGGTTTTCGGTTAGGTGAACACCCAAATATTTATACGATACTGTATGTAACAATTCTTTATTATTGACGTTGTATAAAAAATATGAGTTGTCACGCTTACGACTAAAAGAAATTACCTGAAATTTTGATACACTTAAATCCATTAACCAGGTGTTACACCAATTATTAATTAGGCTAAGGCCATTTTGAAGGGCCAGGTGGTCATCAGTACTGTTAATTGGTCTGTAAACAATGCAGTCGTCAGCGAAAATACTTAACCGAGAAGAAACATTAAGTGGCAAATCATTTATGTAAATTAGGAAGAGTAAAGGGCCCGAAACGCTGCCCTGAGGCACACCAGAAGTAACGTAAGTAGGAGAGGAAGCGATATTATTAACTACTGTGAACTGTTGACGATTCGAAGAAAAAATACGAAGCCATGTCAGAGTGAAGCAGTCAATTCGAAGTGCAGTTAATTTTGCAATAAGGCGACAATGAGCTACACGATCAAATGCTTTGGAAAAGTCAAGGAAAATGCGAATCGGTCTGCTGGTTATTGTTCATGTTAAGGTGCAGGTCAGTCGTGAATTCGAGTAACTGTGTCTCACATGATAATCCTTTCCTGAAACCATGTTGATGGCGAAAAAAGAAATTATTGGACTCTAGGTGATTATAAATATGAGAAGCAATTATGTGTTCGAGCATCTTGCAGCAAATGCAGGTCAATGAAATTGGACGGTAATTTTCCGGGGAGTTTTTATTCCCAGTTTTAAATATGGGTATAATTGTGGCCCTTTTCCAGTCATTGGGCAGCTGTCCCGATGACAAAGACTGCTTGAATATATGGTACAGAATGATACTGGATATGGAAATGGTATTTTTTCATATCTTGGAACTAATATTATCAATATCAGATGAAGTAGATAACTTGAAATTATTAATAAGACATGCAATTCCCTCCACCAAGATTTCAATACTTTCCATGAATTGCCACTCATAATCAGCAACATCAGGTTCATTGGTATGATCGTCGCGGCTGAAAATCGATGAAAAAAACGTATTAAACGCAGAGGGGCATTCATTGTTAGAGAGAGGAGTATTTGTATCGCTATGTAAGGCTATCCGGCTTGAGTCACGGTCAGGTGATATAACTCGCCAAAACTTTTTCGGATTCGAATGTAAGAGAGAAGGTAAATCCGTGGAGAAACATTTATCTTTCGCTGCAGTTAAGGCAGAACAGTACGTTTTTAAGCAGAGCCTGTACCTTTCCCACGAAGGAGCATTATTGACGTGTTTAGCGGTATTGTACAGACGTCTCTTTTTATTCCTGAGCTTACGTAGGGCATTATTAAACCAAGGATTTGTTTTGTCATTTATTATCGACATAAACGGTATATATTTGTTAATTAGACCAGGCATTTTATTCTTGAAGCATACCCAGTTATCTTCCACCGAGCGATTATAAAAAGAAGGAAGTAGCGTACGGTTGGAAAATACTTCAAGTTCATCGTTTATTTTAGAGTAGTTTGCTTTGTTATAATCACGTATTATTTTCTTTGAGATCCCTGAAAAGGGTAGTGGAACACTGATTGTTACCTGAAGGAGATCGTGATCACTAAAGCCGTTTAGATGAATTACGGATTCAATCGTTTCGGGAGTGTTGGTGATTATAAGGTCTAGAATGTTAGTACCACGGGTAGGTTTGTTAACGACCTGGAATAGGTTAAGATCTAAAGTAAAGTTATGAAAATCCACTGATGTTCGACAAGATGATGACAGATTACACCAATTTATAAGCGGAAAGTTAAAATCACGGAATAAGTAAACAGAATGCGCTGGACAGAGCTGGAGGGCCGTGGTTATGCTATTGCGTAGTTCTGTAACGAAACAAGTGCTGTAGTCAGGCGGACGGTAACAGGCACCTACCAGTAGTTTGGTCGTATTTATGATTACTTCAACCCACACAATTTCAAGAGATGAGTTCGAGTCGATAATAAGTGAAGATAATGATTTTTTAACACCGAGAAGAACGGCACCGCCTCTCTTGCTAGTTCGATCTTTGCGGTAAATATTACAAGAATGGTTGTCAGGAAGAATTTCGTCGTCTGTACTGTCAGGATTTAGCCATGTTTCGTTAAGAACAAGAATATTAGATTCATTATCATCAAGCAGAGAGCAAACTGATTCGCGCTTGGGCATGATGCTTCGTATGTTTGCGTAAGATAGTGTCAACAAAGACCCAGTAATAGGTAGCTTTGACTGTGGAAGAGCCTGTGGGCAAGTGCGTACGTCTAGCTATCTTTGCGACATGACAACGGTATCAGTGACTTTGTCGTACGTGTAAGTCTGGTTATTTATAAGCAGCCGATCTACTGACAGTTTAAAAGACACATTTTGAGGTTTCGCGAAGTCAAGCAGCTTCGTTTTAGCTTGTCGCGTAGCTGGTGAGAAATCTTCACCGATTGGATATTCTAAGCCTTTTAATTTGTGTGCAGATGACAAGATGCGTTGCTTGTCTTTCAAAAAAGTTAGTTTAGCTATTATAGGTCTGTTCCTTCCTGCTTGGTATTTCCCAAGCCTATGTAAACGTTCAAATTGCGAACTGATGGTTGCAATTTGCAGTTTTTCAGAGCACAGTTTTATGACTTCCTTTTCAGGGGTAGCCCTGTCCTCTTTAGGGTCATCTTCTATCCCGAAAAACAGCAAATTACTTCGTCTGAGCCTGTATTCTGCGTCCTCACATCTTGAAGTTATTCTTTGCAGCTGATCTGAGACATCAGGTAAAGTTTACTCCCTTTTTCCTTCACGCCTGAGTCTGCAACGCTTTCTGAGGAAGTGGCTAACTCAAGCGCCGCAAACCTGGCTGTTAGAATGACGAGTTCATTATCAGTGGCAGCTTGTTTGTCCTTTGCGCTTTTTAATTCCGCCAAGAGCGCCTCTTGTGGGGCCTCTAGTTTCTGTATCGCCTCAAGAACCGAGGCAAACGCATCTGCCTCAGCTTTTGACATTGAACCTGGGTTCGACTCAACGTCGCCAGAAAGCAAAAGGAGCAACTCAAACATTGCAGAGTAGAGCGAACACAGAAGTAAATTAGAACGCTTTAAAACATCAATCCACACAACTGGGCACGACACCGCGATCAAACAGCAGTTGTTACTCCTTATGCATGAAGCACACCGTACGTAACTAACCTGCAATAGCAGTAGGTGAGTACGCTGCATACTCGATGCGGTGCCGTGCCCGAAGTGGACGCTTGCTGGCTGGCTTTTAAGTCCTCTTCCGGTGGTGTCCGTCGTAGTCCCCAATCGCCGTTGCCAGATGTGCGCGAAGGTCTTGTCTGGATTCGGCGCAGCGATTACCAAGGCAAGCCGAGGTGGTGTCGCGTCATCGGTGCGCAGTCTGCACGTGCCGGGAAGTGCTGAGCAAACGACGCAAGTGACGGTCACGCGCAATAGCAGTAGCTGAGTACGCTGCATACTCCATGCGGTGCCGTGCCCGAAGTTGACGCTTGCTGGCTGGCTTTTAAGTCCTCTTCCGGTGGTGTCCGTCGTAGTCCCCAATCGCCGTTGCAAGATGTGCGCGAAGGTCTTGTCTGGATTCGGCGCAGCGATTACCAAGGCAAGCCGAGGTGGTGTCGCGTCATCGGTGCGCAGTCTGCACGTGCCGGAAAGTGCTGAGCAAACGACCCAAGTGACGGTCACCTGCAATAGCAGTAGCTGAGTACGCTGCATACTCGATGCGGTGCCGTGCCCCTATCAGCACTATCAGCACTATCTTCCAGCACTATCATATTAAAAAATAAATTAGGGGTTTTACGTGCCAAAACTACGTGCTGATTATGAGGCACGGCGTTGTGGAGGATTCCGAAAATTTTGACCACCTGGGCTTCTTTAATGTGCACCTAAATCTACGTACACGCGTGTTTTCGCATTTCGCTTTTCGGGATTCGATCCCGCGACCTCATGCTCAGCAGCCAACACCATAGCCACTGAACAACCACGGTAGGTCACTATCATATGGAGCAGTAACTTGGATGTAAACAATGAAACGTAAGTACAAGTTGAGGACCGCTCAAATAAGCGATGAACCAAAGATGTTAGGCCTAACATTAAGAGGGAGGAAAACAGCGGTGTTGATGAGAGACAAAACTGGGGCAGTGGTAATTGAAATTAACCGGAAAACTTGGATATGGGCGGGCCACGTAATTCGTAGGGCAGATAATTGGCGGGTAAATAGAAATACATGGTAAGCGCCAGGGGAAAAGAAGCGCTGTGGGAGATGGCCGAAAATTAGTTGGGGTAATGAAATAAGGAAATTTGCTGGCCCGATTCGGATTCAGCTAGCGCCAGTAAGCGGATTTTTTAGATCGCTGGGAGAGGCGTTCTTCCTGTAGGGGACATAAGAATACGTTGATGACGTTTTACAACACCCAAAACTCGTCCGAAACATTAGCGAACTGTTACTCTGGAGCTGCAGTTCACTTCCTACTGCGTGGCTGCATTCGCATCTGTGCAGAAGAGCATCGGGTGCCGTTTGGATATCGCTAACCCTACATTGGCATCGTACCATATGTGCAGTTACTGCTCTGAACCAAGTGGGTCAATGTCGCAAGATCCACGACTGGAACCAATTTCATCCGAAACTACCTAGAATGTTGAACCACGGTTTTCTTCGCGTACGGGGCTGTGGAATATTCTGACGAGCACATGAGCATCGGGTTGATGTTGACCTATTAGCCTTGACTGCTATGTGGCGGTACTCGGGCTTTGACAGAAAGCGTAGTTAGGGGCTCCAGGTGCTGACGTCACCAACACATGATTTATTACCGGTCTCCAAAATTAATGTGCACACGTTTTTATGCATTTCGCCGCTGTCTAATTCGGACGCCTGAACCTGCGAAACTTTTTTCTTGGTGGGAGACATCATGGTGTTTTATGAGCTGAGTAGGAGCGGAGAAGAAGCGATGAACGCTTATACGATGTCAAAGTTTGAGAGGCTGCGAAACTTGCTGGTGTGGATATTTAGTAGTGAAGTTTTCTGTCATAATTTGGCAGTGTTTGTATCCGCGGATTATTTGTGCATTTCTCTTTTTAGGGCTGTTTCCATGGCTATCGATGCCATCTACAGTGATTCTATGCGAAGGGAGCGTGCGTTTCGTCGTCGGTTGGCGGTCAGCAACATCGTCGACCAACGCCTCAGGCGCTACTGGCTGCCCACAGAGCTGATATTGAGCCTATGCAAGGCATTAGAACCCCACCTGCAACCATGTGCAGTGCAATTACATAACACACCGATGAACGTACGGGTGCTTGGCCGCTTGCCTTGAGGCCATATTATCATCTTCATCATCATCATCAGTCTGGCTACGCCCAATGCAGGGCAAACGCTTCGCCCATACTTCTGCAACTACCCCGGTCATGTGCTAATTATGGTCATGTTGTCCCTGCAAACTTCTTAATCTCATCCGGCCACCTAACTTTCTGCCGCCCCCTGGTACCCTTCCCTTCTCTTGGAACCAGTCCGTAACCCTTAATGTCCATCGGTTATTTTCCCTCCTCATTACATGTCCTGCCCATGCGCATTTCTTTTTCTTGATTTCAACTATGATGTCATTAACTCGCATTTGTTCCCTCATCCAATCTGTTCTTTTCTTATCCCTTAACGTTACACCCATCATTATTCTTTCCATAGCTCGTTGGGTCGTCGTCAATTAAAGTAGAACACTTTTCGCAAGCCGCCAGGTTTCTGCCCCGTAGTTGAGTAATGGTAAGACACAGACGTTATAAACTTTTCTTTTTAGGGATAATGACAACCTGCGGTTCATAATCTGAGAATGCCTGCCAAACGCAGCCCAGCCTATTCTTAGTCTTCTGATTATTTCAGTCTCATGATCCACTTCCGCGGTCACTACCTGCCCTAAGTATATGTATTCCCTTACCACTTCCAGTGCCTCGCTACCTATCGTAAACTGCTGTTCTCTTCCGAGACTGTTAAACATTACTTTAGTTTGTTGCAGAATAATTTTCAGACCCACCTTTCTGCTTTGCCTCTCCAGATCAGTGAGCATGCATTGCAGTTGGTCCCCAGAGTTACTAAGCAAGGCAATATCATCAGCAAATCGCAAGTTACTAAGGTATTCTCCATTAACTCTTATCCCCAATTCTTCCCAATCCAGGTCTCTGAATACCTCCTGTAAGCACGCTGTGAATAGCATCGGAGAGATCGTATCTCCCTGCCTGACGCCTTTCTTTATTGGGATTTTGTGGCTTTCTTTATGAAGGACTACGGCAGCTGTGGAGCCCCTATAGATATCTTTCAGTATCTTTAGATACAGCTCGTCTACACCGTGATTCCGTAGTGCCTTCATGACTGCTGAGGTTTCGACTGAATCAAATGCTTTCTAGTAATCAACGAAGGCTATATATAAGGGTTGGTTATATTCCGCACATTTCTCTATCACTTGATTGATAGTCTGAATATGGTCGATTGTTGAGTAGCCTTTATGAAATACTGCTTGGTCCTTTGCTTGACTGAAGTCTAAGTTGTTCCTGATTCCATTTGCAATTACCTTAGTAAATATTTTGTAGGCAACTGTCAATATGCTGATTGGTCTATAATTTTTCAAGTCTTTGGCGTCCCCTTTCTTCTGGATTAGGATAATATTGGCGTTCTTATAAGATTCCGGTATGCTCGAGGTCATGAGGCATTGCGTATAAAGGGTGGCCAGTTTTTCTAAAACAACCTGCCCAACATGCTTCAACAAATCTGGTGTTATCTGATCCTCCCCAGCTGCCTTTCCCCTTTGATAGCTACCAAGGCTTTCTTTACTTCTTCCGTCGTTACCTGTGGGATGAGGCCATATCGTTATTTATTACGGAGCTTTTTTTCATTTCCGTAATTAGTATCGAAATAAAGACATTTAGTCACTATATAATACGGTGGTGGTGGGGATGTATACAAATGGGGTTAGCCTGGCAGACATGGGCGGCGATTTCTCCGACTGAGCGTCCCTTCCTGCACGAAATATGTCACCATGGGATCACCAGCACTGTCTCTCGCAGAAATGTTCGAAGAATGCTTTACACTTCCACTGCAATTCTTTTGACGGCAGTGCGGTGAACAGGCGATGGCGGTTGCATTTGTCGGCGTTGTATCAGACGCCCGGGAAAGGAAGCTGTCGAATAGGGCTGTGCAGAGATTTGGCCTGAAGAATATAGCCTGAAAAACTGATGCGTGATGTGCGATCACGCTATCAGTTGATAGCACTTGTTTCACTTGTTGTTTATTCCCAGCTTTACGTCTTCCGCGCTCTCATACAACGACGGAAGGTACATGTTCTACGACTTCGGTTGCAACCTTATCTTAGCTAAGAACTTTTCTTTTTGCAAGGAAATTGCGAAACTTAGTGAATTCTGCAACAGATACCGAGTTCTCGTTACGCAAGTTTGAGAAATGTGCATCAAATTTGGAAATTCGGTAAATGAAATAACGGTGCAACCACATTAATAAAGCTACCTCACAACAGTGAAAAACCATGACAATCCGGCCTGCGAAATCCACAGCCATGTTCTCTTGTGTCTTTTCCGTTCGGCACGTGCACGTGATGGGTCAGTCATATTCAGTCGCTATATATAACAATGTTTTCAGGAAATGCTTACTGTGTATGCATCTGCATTTTTTATCATAAAAAACTACGTCGAAAGCGGACAGGTGCATTTTTCGAGCAACAATATTGCCGCGAGACAGAAGTGTGTCGCTTTAGGCCAGCATCGATGAAGAAGACGTAGAAGTGGTTGATGGCCATATTGGCTGCTGTGACTCCTGTGTTGCTCGCCTTACTTGTAAATGTTTTTAAATATACTTTCTTTGTGCAACAATATCTATGAGGCTTTCTTGCCTGCAAAGGTTGATGCACTATTGATGTGCTGCGGCGCGTAACTGTACTTAGACTGCTGATCAACGGACAGGCAGATATTAGACTACGTAGCAAATGCCTGAGTACGTTGTCAATGTATGACGAGCGAACAAAAATCGACAGGATGTTCCTTCGTAATTGTATACAGAAAAAACAAAGTGCAATATAAAATGAGGACACTCTAACATGTATCCCATTGCATGCTCATACGTAGAATGAGTATCTAACTTGTTAAACAAGTCTGCTTAATGCTTAGCGCGATGCAAGAAAATGGTAAAGAGCCAGTATTTTTTTATTGTTGCACCTCATATTTCGGGTTCACGGTCCTCATACATGTACAATAGCATGAAATAAGCGCTTGAATTGCCAATTTACCAAGGCACAGAGTCGTTTCGTTACCTGTCTCGTTCTTTGTGCGTTTATTTCAACACTCGTAGAAAAAGTAAGTAGGTGTGAATTATACTACCATCTTCTTCGTAGCCTATAATAGGTTCAGACCTGTTGTGGTTGCTTAGTGGCCTCAGCATTACGCTACTAAGTGTGAAATCGCGATGTCAAGTCCCCGCCGCGGCGGCCGCGCTTCAATGGGGGCTAAATGTAAAAAAAACGCCCGTCAACCGTTCAGTGGCTGTAATTTAAGGAACCACGAGTGGTCTAAATGATTCCGCAGCTCCCCGCTACGACGTGCTTTATAATCACACCGTGGTTTGGCACTTAACAACCCAGAATATGAAATGATAGATTGGTACTTCTGGTAATAGATATGGTTACGGGAAGGAAGAAGCGTGCTCTATTCAGAGATGGCGTTTAATGGCTGAGCCAACAAGCGTAGAACAGCGAGAATACTAAAGTCTTCTTCGTCGTCTCCAAGGCCACCATCAGCGTCCTCTTCTTCCCCCATTACCGAATGTAACATCACACCCGTCATAAAAGCACCTTATTGGTGCGGCTCATCAGTCAGAGAAAGGTAAGGTTTGAGACGGCTGACGTGCATGATGTTAGAGAGAGGTGAAGGCACGGTGGCATCCAGCGGTGACACTTCATATGTGACAGTGGTCAGCTGGCGAAGGATGCAGTAAGCACCACAGTATCGCGAGAGGAAGGAATTTCTCCGAAAGACAAACACGCCGATTTGGATAACAAACTAGCAAAAGAGCAGGTGTTTTGTAGTCCACATGGTGATGGCGCTGGTCGTAACGGCACTTCTCACGTGTCTGTGAAGCAGAAAGATGAATGTGGGCAATCTGGTGTGCTTGGGTCGCTGTGGTTATGATATATCGAGTGTACTTTGTCGGCGAGTCGAGTGTGGTAGAAAGGGGAGTCTCGAAAGGCAATGTCGGCTCATAGCCGAAGAGGAGATGGAAGGGTGAGTAGCCAGCTGTGTCGTGGCACGAGGAATTATAGCCGAACGTGACGAATGGTAGAGCAATGTCCCAGTCGCGATGATCGGAAGAAACATACATTGCTAGCACGTCAGTTAATGTGTGGTTCAGGTGTTCGGTACGAACGTTAGTTTGAGGATGATAAGCGATATAAACTTTGTGTTTATTAGCACATGATCGAAGTAGGTCGTCTATGACTTTGGCAAGAAAGTATCTTCCGTGATCGGTGAGAAGTTGACGAGGTGCACCTTGGTGTACGATAACGTCGTGAAGCAAGAAATCAGCGTCGTCTGTAGCGCAGCTGGTCGCTAGGTCTCTAGTAATGGCATAGCGAGTTGTATAGTCCGTAGCAGCGGCAATCCACCTATTTCCGTCTTTTGATATAGGGAATGGTCGGAGAAGATCAACGCCAACGCGAGAAAAAGGGTCGCTCGGTATATCCAAAGACTGCAGCAGACCGGCAGGAGGCACAGCTGGTCTTTTCCGGCGTTTACACGACTCACGCGCGGCAACATAACGTCGGATGGAGCGGTTGAGACGGGGCCAGGAAAACCGTCGCCGAATTCCGTCATAGGTCCGTGTGAAGTCAATGTATCCAGCGGTGGGAACTTCGTGCAGTTGCTGCAGTACAATCTGCAGAAGATTATACGGATGGAAGGTTCGGAGCTCGGGCCCGTCGGAGTGCATGTTGCGGCGATACAGGATGCCATTTTGTAGCGCGAACATGTGAAGGGAGGGTCAGACGGATCAGAGAGCAGGAGTTCGATAATGGGCCTCAACGATTCATCGCGTCGTTGTTCAGCGCCGATGTCTTGCAAGGCAGAGAGCGAAAGAACACAGGTCGGTGCGACTGCCACTAAACCGTCCGAAACATCGACGGGATGACGAGACCGGCAGTCGGCGTCCTGATGCAGACGACCCGACTTGTAGACCACAGTGTATGTTTATTCCTGCAGCCGTAGGGCCCAGCGTCGGGTGGGATCCTTGAGGGAGGAAAACCAACAAAGGGCGCGGTGATCGGTTGTAACCCTAAATGGTCCCCTATACATTTAGGGTCGGCACTTGCCCACCGCCCAAATAAGGGCGAGACACTCGCGCTAAGTAATAGAGTAATTGCGCTCGGCGGGAGAGAGGAGGTGACTGGCGTAGGCGACTACGCCGTTGTGCCACAATGGCGTTGAGCAAAAACTGCGCCGATGCCATAGCCACTGGCGTCAGTGCGGATTTCTGTCGGAACGGAGGCGTCAAAATGGACGAGAACAGGAGCTATGGTGAGCAGCGTGATCAGCTGCGTGAAAGCAAACGCTTGTTCAGAGCCCCAACAGAAAGGAATGTCTTTCTTCAGGAGGTCAGTCAAGGGACGGGCAACATGGGCGAAATTTTTCACAAACCTGCGGAAGTAAAAGCAAAGGCTCATAAAGCTGCGAACGTCTTTGGCACAAGTTGGTACGGGCAAAGTCTGCACAGCATGAACTTTATCGGGGTCGGGGCGAATGCCTGACGAATCGACGAGATGGCCAAGCATGGTTATTGGGCGGTGACCGAAGTGGCACTTGTACGAGTTGAGCTTCAAGCCAGCGGTGCGAAAAACAGAAAGAACCGATGAAAGGCTTTTAAGATGAGTCGCGAAAGTTGAAGAGAATATGATGACGTCATCCAAGTAGCACAAACAGATGGATCATTTCAAACCACGCAAGAGCATGTCCATCATCCGTTCAACGGTCGCCGGGGCATGGTACAAGCCAAAAGGCAAAACCCGGAACTGATATAGGCCGTCTGGTGTGAAGAATACAGTCTTTTCACGGTCTATTTCATCCACGACATTTTGCCAATATCCATAGCGAAGGCCTATAGATGAAAAATATGTGGCACCGTGAAGCCAATCGAGAGCCTCGTCAATGCGGGGAAGTGGATATACATCTTTCTTGGTGATCGTGTTTAGATGAAGATAGTCAACGCAGAATCACCAGCTGTTATCCTTCTTTTTGACAAGAACAACAGGGGACGCCCACGGGCTGAAAGAGTGTTCAATAATCCCTTTTCAAGCACCTTGTCAACCTCGCTCTGGATAGCTTGTCGCTCAGAGTGCGACACCCGCTATTGGCGTCGGCGAACAGGTGCTGCATCGCTGGTATTTATACAATGGTTCACGACCGTAGTTCGACACAAAGGGCGATCGTTCAGGTCGAAAATGTCGGAGTAAGACTCGAGTATGCCATGGAGCTCTGCAGCTAGTTGGGTTGAGAGGTCTCGAGCAATCATCTTTATAAAGTCGTGGTGGTGGCAGATGCAGAAGGCGCAGAATGAGCATTGGTCGAAGACGGCGCAACAGATATAGCGAAAATGTGGCACTCGTGCGACGGTGACAACGTGGCAAGAGACATGCCTCGAGGAAGTATTTGTGGGCACTGTCCGAAATTTAGAATGGGAAGACATATTTGATTGACCGCAACACAAAGGATGGTGTGTGGGAAGGAGACATTGAGAGAAAGCAGGAGTGAAGTCGTGAAAGTAAGGACATAGCCTCCGTCAGGTACACGTGGGCAGGCTAAAACAGGGATGCGGGTTGCTGCTAGAGATGGCAAACGAATAAAATCTGCGGAAAGCTGAGTTGGAGCTTGAGCAGAAAGGTCAGCGGGAACAGGTAGCGGTAGATCAAGTTGTACAACACCGGCTGAACAGTCAATCAGAGCAGAATGGGCGGCCACAAAGTCTCGTCCGAGGATCGCATTGTGAGGACAACGTTCGAGCACACTAAACAAAACGGACGTGTGGCGTCCGCCGCCACTGACACGAGCAGTACACATTACGAGCATAGTCGGAGTTCCACTGTCGGTGACCTGGAGCAGTCCAATCAGAACAGGAGTAACTATTTTCTTCACGCGCGTTCGAAGCTCCGCACCATGAAGGAAATTTGGACTCCAGTGTCGATGAGTGCTGTAACGGGCAAACCATCCACGTCCACGTCCAGAAGGTTCCGATCATTATGCAGGGTGAGCAGAGGAATTTCAGGCCGGGGTTATAGTGGCGGTGGTGAAAAGCGTTTATTGGGCTATATATACAGAGAGGTGCTCGGGGAGACACCTCTAGTGGGTCGCGCCCCTTGCAATACTAGGCGGAATCTTTCATTCCGGGACCCCGTTGGTCTTGACCGCTGCGCAGGTCCGCCGAACTAGGGCTTGTTGGGCCGATACTTCCTGGCAGCCGAGTAGGGCCGCCTCCGAGTCTTCTCGGGAAGGGCAAGGGGTTATGGGGCGGAGAGAAGGATTTTGCCTGCATGCCCAAACTATGTGGAAGGTGTCGGCCACCTCCCAACAGAATGAGCCGCGGCTGTCAAAAGAAGGATCAAAGTGCTTGAGAACCGCCGGGCACATTAGGGTGTTTGTAAAGAATCTTAGGACAATTCGTTCGCCATCTTTACTCAGTCCCTTCATAGGAACCGGGTAACGGCGGTGTTCGGCACGATCGTGCTCAGTGACGTCTTTAAAAGAAAGAAGAGGGCTGTGATCTGGGTCAGGGTCCTTCCAAGTGATGCCTGGTGCCCGGTAAATGAGTGCGTGGGGTGCCTCATGGGCGTTTTCGTAACCTCGGATGCCTTGGTAGCCGGGGACCCATATGATTGAGCGATGAGTTGAATCGCAGTCGCGAATACTGCGGTGAAGAATTTATCAGCGAGAGGAGTGATCCATCCTCACAAGCTCTACGGGAGTCTGTGAGAATGAATTTAGAGTCGGGTTGGGAGGCTGCGAGGGCGATCGCCTCCTCCTCCGCATGCCTTGAGCTGGCTGCTTTGAACGAGAGGCAGTCCACTCCTCGTGTAGGATTGCAGCCGTGTACCATCCCGCCCTGGAGTGGTTGGGACCTGCAATATCGACGAAGAAGACGTGTTTCCTAGAGCCATAGTGGCGGTGCAGTGCATCCGCCCGTGCCTGGCACCGGCCATTATGGTCCTCCTTGTTCATCTTACTTGGAAGGGGTCGAACGTAGAGGCCGCGTCTCCACAGTTCAGGCACTCGAACCCTTTTCATCGTATGATGGTCATGCTTAATATGTAACCAGTGTAAGATGCGGCGATCAGACACGGTCTGGGCAAGACGTGTGCATTGGATAACGAGATGCGCCTCGCGAAGTTCCCTATAGGTGTTCACCACCCCCAACGCGTGAAGACGCGCGTTGGAAGTGGAGATCGGGAGGTCGAGGGCTCTCTTGAGCATTTTGCGGAGTACAACCTCCAAGCAATCTTCGTCATGTTTCCGTAAGCGTAGGTATGGGGTCGAGTACAGTACTCTACTAGTTACGAAGGCATGTGCGAGCCGCAGCGCATCCTTACTTGTTGGCAACGCGGCGAACCATCCGGCCCACCTGGTCGCCGACCTTGCGGAGTTTGGCAAGAGTTGTCTGCCTTGCGTTGTTGAATAATGAAGAGACCGAGTATACGAATCTCCTCCACTTCTCGGATGGGGCCACTGGCGAGAGAAAGCTGAACTGAGATTTTGCATTTCGGGGAAGGTCGAATATGCACAAATTGAGACTTGGACGGGGAGCATTGGAGGCCGCTGTACGTGGCATAGTGGTCTACTATGCTCACCGCTGCTTGCAGGCATTCCTCCACCTCTCCTATGTTTCCCGTAGTGGCCCAGATGGTGATGTCGTCGGCGTACAGCACCTGCCTAACACCATCGACACCGGCCAGCTGTGCCTGGAGGTGCGTCGTGGCAATGTTAAAGAGAAGCGGGGTCAACACAGTACCTTGTGGTGTGCCCCATGTTCCCATCTCAAACAGGCCGTACTCGTTCTATTGTAGGCGTATATAGGCCAAGCGCTCCGTTAAGAAACGTTTCATATAGTTTAATGTACGAGTGCCACAGTTGGTCTCGCTAAGATGCTTTAGTAGGACGGCGTGCTTAACATTATTAAAGGCGCCCTTCAGATCGAGTGCCAGAACTATCTTGTCGTTATGTGGGTGTTCTTTGGGTTCGAGGATTTCGGGATGAAACTGTAAAAGGATCTCTTGTGCAGACTTATGAGGTCGGAAGCCAAACATGGTGTCGGCGAACGTGTCCTTGCTCACGAGATATTCCGAGAGGCGGTCACGCACCATCGTTTCCACGAGTTTTCCTGCACATGAGGTGAGGGAGGTGGGCCGGAGGTTGTCTATGTACCGATTTCCACCCCTTCGGGATACAGGTTACCAATGATGTCTTCCAATGAGCTGGCAACGAAGTGTTCCCGGTCCAAAAGGCGTTGATGTATTCGAGTAGCGTTCCGTACGCCCCATCTGGAAGGTTTGCCAATAGTTTGTCTGTTACCTTATCCCTCCCGGGCACCGTCCCCCTGCGCATTCGTGCCAGAGCCGCGCGAAGGTCGTGAAGCTGGAAAGGCTGATCCATTTCCGGATTATCGCAGCCTGCATAAGAATAATCCATCCCTCGCGTTTCGCGACCCTGATTGAGGTATTGTGAGCGCAAAGCGTTCGCTAGCTGCTCCGTGTTTCCTTGAAAGTTGTGTAGAGCTCGAATGAGGTGAGTCTTTGTTTCCGATCGCGTTTGTGTAGGGTCTATGCGACTCCTGAAGAGCCGCTAAGTGTTGCGGTTCGACATCTGTGTTGCTGCGCTGTTAGACCTATCTACCCAGTTAGTGTCTGTGAGCTGGGAAACGTACTCGGCTGCTTGCAGAGTAAGGTCAGAAATGCGAGCGTGGAGCTTACGATTGTGTTTCCACCGCCGCCATCGTTTGCTTAGGCTGCGGCGAGCTTCCGAGAGGTGCATCAGGTGGTTATCCACGTGCCGTGCGTGTTCCGTAAGCTGTATCTGCTTTTCGTGTGAACGGAGTGTTTGCATGAGTTCGTGCGCCCAAGTGGAGTAGCCTTGTTTCAAGAGAGAAGTTACTGGGAGGGCCTGGCGGAAAGCATTCCAGCCGGGAAGTTTGGATTGTGCAAGGGGGCGATGTAAGGGTCGAGTGTAAATGACAGTTGTCAGTATGCAGTGGTCGCTACCGAGGGTGTCCTCGGTGTTATTGCAGTCTGCGTGCCTGATGTGTTTCGTGAGGGTAAGGTCGGGGCAGGTGTCCCGAATGACGGAATTCCCTACACGTTTGGGTGAACCGGGTCGGTTAGAAGAGTGATGCCCAGCGTAGATATACGTCCCGCCAACTTACGACCACGCGGCTCTTCCTTGCGATAGCCCCACATGGGACAGGGGGCGTTCAAGTCGCCCACTATAATCAGGGGATCGTGACTCACAATCCCTAACGCTGCGCTAAAGATGTTAGATAAACCATCACGTACGAATATCACGTAAGACCATCACGTACGGACACCACGTAAGACCATCATATACGAATATTGCAGATTTAGGTCGAGATCAACCTCCTGCGCGGTGTAGCCTTTATTGACTAGGATACTGGTGGACGGGTCTCGCTGAAAAGCGTTATAGCCGGAGAGCTTAACCGCAGCCCCGTTTCTTGCAAAGCAAGTACTGCGGCGGCGTATTCGAGATTGTCAATGTACGCCCTTAAGTGGGCGCGTTTCGTCCTGTTTTTGAAACCCCGACAGTTCCATTGTACAAGAGAGAGAGCTTGCTGTCTTTGCGGGGGGCGCCGCCCTCCCTCTACGGGGTTGGTTGGGAGGGGACGCAGCCATGTTGATATGAAGGGAGATCGCCTTGGAGAGCCGGCACAGGTTCCGTCACGTGCAGCGGGAGCGATTCCGGCTCCTCCGAGAGTTCGGTTAGATCGATGGGTCGCGTGAATTTTGATGAGCGATTCGCGTCTTTGAGGGGTCCCGTTCGGCGGAGAAGAAGGGGGTTTGACTATAGCTACGTCTTAATGTTGGCCGTCACGGCGGCCGTAAGCATGGCTGTGACTGCTTTGAGAAGTCTGTGTTGGAGTTGGCCAATATTTG
Source organism: Dermacentor andersoni (assembly GCF_023375885.2). NCBI lineage: Eukaryota > Metazoa > Arthropoda > Arachnida > Ixodida > Ixodidae > Dermacentor > Dermacentor andersoni. The sequence goes on from NC_092815.1 coordinate 195,304,394, forward strand.
ATATCTGAGCCGTTAATTCGGCAAGGGCGTTTTCGAGGGCGGTGAAACGCACGTCAGAGCTAGAGGGTGTCAAGTCCGCCGGCACCACTTGCATCGGTTCAGGAGCTAGCTGGGCAGGGGGCGGGGAGGACTGAGCCGTTTCTAGCGCGTAAATTTTGGCGTTAAGTTGAGCATTTTGTGCCCGGAGAGTCTCGAACTTGCGGTGGAGGGCCGCAACGTAAGAATTAGGGGGGGGGGTGAGTAGGAAGCTTTGGTGGAGGAGAAGGTAGTGGAGTGCGGGGAGGTGGAGAAGGCCCAGCTCGGCTGCCTACCTTGGGCTGAGATGTATTCTATGGTGCTGCCAGACGGAGGGTCATCGAGAGCCGGGAAATGCCGGTCTTGGAATGTAGGGGCGTCTGGATCCCGTGACGCTTTCGGGTTAGTTGACCGAGGAGACTTGGGGGCACTTCCAGGCAAGGTGCCCGCCAGTGGCGCTGGTCCGGTTGTGCCTTTCGTCATCTTGTTGCTAGGCTTGGGAGCTTTTGGAGTGGTGTCAGGACCCGAGGGCGCTGCAATCCGAGGTTGGGTTTGTTGACCGGTCGGGTTGCCGGGTTGTTTCAGCCGTCGTAATTTGGCTTTGCAGTCTTGCGAGCCCGTAAGATGACCACCACCGCACACGATGCAGGAAGGAGTGCACTAGTGGGGCGCCATGTTGCCGTCTTCGAGGACTGCGACCGTTTCGCCGCAGTGTCCACAGCGCTTGTCTTGAGGATTCGGGCATAAGTCCGGACGTTGACCGATGGTGCCGCATCGGAAACACGCCGGAATATTCCGCCTATATTCGCGCACCACTGTCACCACACTCTTATAGTGCACGTAACGCGGTACTGTGTCTCCCGAAGGTGAGCACGGTAATCGTCGACTTCCACAGCTTGCGGATGAAGGCTATATCTCCTCCGCGCCACTGGACTTTAGATTTCAGGGTGGCAGAAGTTTCCTGCTCATGGACCGTAATTATCCCCCTGCAGACTTCACCGTTGACTTGGGCGTGTCCGACCACCGGGATGGGGCTTTTGAAAGCATTGAGTGTAAATTCACGAGCGAGCGCTTTCGCCGCATTGACGTCTTGAGTGGTGGTAATGACAATATTCTGGTCCCAGATGGGCCAGATACAAAGAATTTCAACCGAATATCGATTTGCATAGGCAGAGAGCAAAGCACCAAGCTCACCGTTCTGCAGGGCTGTCTTCAGGGAGATCATCACTCTGGGCTTGATGACACTCGTGAAATCTTCTTTGCGGAGTCGAGGCATAGCGGTGGGCCGCCATTTCTTCGTTCCCGCTGCTTGCGAGAGCTGAGTGTTGGACTTTGCAGGATTCAGAGGCACAGAAACACTGGCACTCATGGAGAGTCCGTTGACCACTGAGGTGTTCGAGCGTTGCTGGTGTTTACCAAGTGCCACCAACGAGAAAATGGAGTGGAAGTGTGAAGCGAAGACGGGGTTTCTGCGACAATTTCTGACCATGTCACCGTCTCGGGATCGTACCCGCGCCAAGCAGAGGCCGCCATAGCGGCCGCGGAGAACGAAGGAGATCTAGTCCAAGGCGTTAGGCACAGTTGGTTGAAGTGGCCGAGACCAAAATGGGCCTAAAAGGCCCGAAGAATGGCCCGCCTGGTCCAAAGCGGTATCTTCGGGCGCCGGGTGACGTTATCTGTCTAGTAGAAGCAATATTTCACGGGGTCCCTTGGAATCTTCGGTAAACCGGAGGAAAATTGCCGGAGCCGATTTGAGGGGCGTCCGCTCGCTCTGCGCTTGCAGCGTTCCTCCGGGTTTTAGAGCAGCGTCACCTCCAGGAGCTGGTCCAGTTAGTTTCCCGTCGGAAAGCGGCGCCCGTAAGCTCGGGATAGAGGGCGACGCAGCTGGGGCGAACGGGAGCGGCGACTATGTGGTGATGGCGAGCGACTGGTCGCGGTGGCTCGAGCATTGTCAGGTGCGTCTTCAACCTCGGTGCAGTGTGACGGCGGGCGTGGACTCAGCGGGGAGCCGCGGTAGGCGGGAAAGTTTGGTCGAGAGTCGGCTGGACAGGAACTTCGACAGTGGCAAAGTTCCTGGCCCACCCATAAAACTGGTCCTTCCTGGCCCACCCATAGGAACATGTTCAATCACCAACTCGCCCAGCTTGCCGTGTTAATTCGAAGGTGTGAACCACACGTCCACAGTAAAAGCAGATGGGTCTACCGTCATGTGTGCGCGATTCGGCCGGGTTGCGATAGCTCGGATATCGACCATATTGGCTCCGGTGAACAGGGGCAGAGGCAGCAGCCTTATCTTGCCAGACTTACTAATACCTGTCGAAGTAGTTGCTGCTGCCCTGCCCAATTTAAACGCAAGAAAGTCTCCTGGACCAGGTGCCATCCCAAATACGTTTCTCTCTCGCTACGCAAAACAGTGTGCTAGATGCCTTGTGGTCATTTACAATGAAACCCTTTTTAAATTCGGTAGTTCCAACTGACTGGAAGGCTGCGAAGGTCGTCCCCATTCACAAATCCGGCGACAAACTTAGTGTAACTACAGGCCGGTTTCACTATTATGTACTTCCGGTAAGATTCTGTAGCATTTCATTTTCAAGCACTTGAGTTCTTTTTTAGCAAGTAGCAACTTCTTTTCCAGTAGCCAACATGGGTTTCGGCGTGGCCTGTCCGCGGTAACACAACTTATTCACACAACTAATGAATTCTTGGCATGCCTTGATAACAGTGGCCAAATAGACGCAATATTTCTAGATTTCGCGAAGGCCTTTGATCGTGTTTCGGACCGTAAGCTGATGGTAAAACTCCTACATCTGCTGCAAAATCAGCGCCTTGTTCAGTGGCTTGTCTCCAACGTTCCTGAGCGGCACCAGCAAGTCCAGATTTCTGGTTCCGATTCTCCACCAGCTTCAGTTCTTTCGGGAGTCTCCGAAGGCTCCACGCTTGGTCCACTTCTGTTCCTTACTTATTTAAATGACGAGTTTCCATTCCCCAGTGCGATGTCGTTTTTTCGCAGACGACTGCGTTGTATACCTACCTATTCAAAATGCTGAGGATCATAGTATACTGAACGATTACCTGTCAGAGGTTTTGAAGTGGTTTCTGTCCTGGGAAATGTATTTAAATACCTCAAAGTGTGCAAAAATGCTAATTACACGCAAGAAGCATGTTCATAATTACACATACAAAATTAAGGGCACAGCCATTTCTTATATATATGAATACAAATACCTACGGGTTGTATTTAGCAGTAACTTAAGCTGGAGCTCGCATATCGGGCATTCGGCTTCAAAGGCGTCCAACAGGCTTTGGCTGTTAAGAAACCGCCTAAAGCACTGCACAACTAAAACAAAATTAACAGCTTACACTGCATTAGTACGCCCATTGCTGTAATTTGGAAACGTTCTTTGGGATCCGCACACCCAAGTAGATATAAATCGCATCGAAGGTGTTCAAAAAAAGCACTAAGATTCATCTACAACGCATATGGTAGACATGTGTCTGTCACTAATCTACTAAGGCAATCTAAACTCTAGACGCTTCAATCCCGCCGCAAGTTACACCGTTTAAAACTGGTGCATGGTATTATAATAATTTAACAAACAATAATTTTGTCTCTTAGATGGAATATAACACTTCTCGCCCAACACGCGGCAAACACAACTCGAAAATAGTAGTGCCGCGATGCCGAAGTAAAGCTTACCAGTTTTCTTTCTTTCCATAAACAATATCAGAATGGAACGGGCTTCCGCGTGACGTAGTCAGCTTGACAAACCAACATTCCTTCTTATCTGCTGTCATGTCTCTGTTATAGACGCAGTGTGTTTGTTCATGCTAGTATATTTTGCATTTTGTTTTTTCTTTGTTCTTGCTCCTGTGATCGCTTTTTTATTGTGTGTGCGCTCGCTTTGTTGCATTGTGTTGTACAGCGATGCATGCTTGTTCCACTACAGCCTTGGCTACCAAATGGCGGCTGGCAGTATTGAAAAAAGAAAATAAGTCAGGACGGCTGGCGGAGCACACTCTAAAAACAGTTGCGCCCTTTGGGGTATATTATTTGCCATATAACAATAATCGTCATCTGTCTTGTCCGCAATTCCTTTCTTTAACACGGCGAGCCCGGTACTTTCCGGCAACGAGCGGCATGCGCGTTATCAGCATGACATAGCATTCCCGACAGGAAAGTAACGAGCGCAGCGTTTTCAAGAAAGAGAATGCGGGCAAGACAGATGAAGATTATTGTTGTTTGGCATGTATACACTCCAAAGGGTGTAAACTTTTCTTAGAGTGCAGATGGACGGGATAGTCACATTGGCAAGTTCTTGGCGAATGACCGACTGAATGAGAGACACTAGAGGCCGGGAATCGTCAAAGCACTGCGACACTGGCGTGGCAGGAGACGCTGCTTCGACTTCTCGCCGAACAATACGTACGACGTTCTCGCAGGAGGTGGGCTCACGCGGTGGACAAATGTCTTCGCACGTCGACGAAGCTGTGGTATTGGGTAGACGCGTAAACTGTTGAACTATGCGGCTACTCTTCGTGTCTTCAAAGCGGCGACATTCGTTAATGATCTCATTGACCGTTGATATCTTCTTGTAAACAAGCAGGTAAACGCGTCATCCGTGTTGCCTTTTAAAGCGTGGCTGACCTTGTCTGCCTCTGCCATATTGTTATCCACTTTGCGGCAAAGAGCGAGGACGTCCTGGATATACGCGACGTTATTAGTGGACGTCTGTGCACGGATGCCAAGGTCCTTCTTCGCAGCACGTTGGGGCCGACGAGCTTGCCGAACAAATCTCTAAGCTTCTGTTTGCACTGGTCCCAACTTGCAATCTCTTCTTCGTGTGTTTCGAACGGGTAGAATATTAGCCAGCATAAGCGTGTTATTCCACCTGTTGTGTGCGCCCACCCGTTCGCAATTCCGCAACCAGTCATCGACTTTAACGTTGTCGATCCCGGAAAACATGCCAGGGTCACGAGGCAGGGCCTGGATGACCATCAGTGGCGACGACGGGGCCGCGGTTGAACTCTCTCCTTCGGATGACATGGTGGCCACGTTACGTCCACTGCGGAGCTCCGTCTTGTGCAAGTGATTACCCAGCAACTCCACCGATTATGTTACGGGAAGGAAGAAGCATGTGTATATTTACAGATGACTTTTAATGGCTGAGTCAACAAGCGTAGAGCAGCGATGATGATGATGATGATGGCCTCATGTTATGGCTCATACCCACGCTGGGGGATCGGCCAAGAATTGCGTGCTGAAAGTTTCACCTATTCCTTTGAAGTGCTACTTATTCTATAGGAGGAGGAGGAAAAACTTTATTTGCTCTAATTGGTTAGAAATTAGCGGTGGCAGATGCGGTCGGCCGTCTTCACGGTCTTCTTCCCCATCTGCGCAGGGTCGACGCCCCTATTCCAGGGCACCACTGAGGGTGGCTACTCGGCGAGCGTGCCTTACTAGTCCATGCTGGACTTTCGGGTCGCTGCTGGAGAGCACCCTCTCCCACTGCTCCGCACTCGGGTCTTTTATTTGAAGGAATTGTTGATTCTGAACGCATTCCCATGTAACGTGATATAAGGTGGGCTTGGCGCCGCACCAGGGGCAAATGTCTCTATACTGGGTGGGAAACATGTTGCTTAGTGTGTTTAGGTTTGGATTTGTTCCTGTTTGCAGCCTCCTCCAAGAGGTTGCTTCATGCTGATTTAGGCTGTTGTGGGGTGGAGGGTATTTGATTCGGACCCCCTTATAGTAATTCAAAATGTCTGAGTAGCTTGGGTTGACTGGTATGGGTTCCTCAGGGTCGGTGCTTGTGGCCGCTCGGTTTGTGTGCTCTCGAGCTGCCTTGTCCGCCCTTACACTCTAAAAACTAAGGGAGTGCCGGGCACTCTCTTTGAGGCAGTACTCGCTTGTCCCATATTTCACTCTCTTTTCGAGAGTAAAACACCTCCCTCTCAGACAGAGTGCAGCAACTCTCCCGGACAGTGTATTAGTACTCCTCCTAAACAGAGTGATGGAACTCCTGTTAAACAGAGCCCTGGTGCTCCCCCAAAGAGAGTAGCAGTACTCTTATCAAAAAGACTATTAGTACTCCCCCGAAGGGGGTAGCAGAACTCCATGCAGGGTATCAGTACTCCACCAAGAAGAATACTAGTACTCTACCAAAGAGAGTCTGGGTACTCCTCCAGAGTAGTAGCACTCCATCAAAAAGAGTACCGGTACTCTTCCCAGGCAGGGTTTTATTATTCCTCTGAGAGTACTTGTATTCCCCCAAACAGAGTGGTGTTACTCCTCCTAACAGAGTTCTGTTAGTCCTCCTAACAGAGTGCTGTTACTCCTCCTAACAGAGTGGTGTCACTCCTCCTAACAGAGTGCTGTTACTCCTCCCAGAATGCCAGTATCTTGTCGCAGCAGTGCACACATTGATTACATTAAAGAGCCCCACTATTTGCATAACCGGCCTAGTTTAACCTTTACAAATGAGTTCCAAGCACACTTGCTTTGGTGGGGTACTTCGCACTACAGTGGTCGAATCGCTACATAAAATAATTTTTTAAAAGGGCAAAATTTTTACTGAGGGCCAAAATTACATTCATGGTGCTAGAAGAGATACGAGATTAAGCAAGATTTTGACACATTTCAACTTTATCTAATAAGTTTCCCTGGAACATTTAAACAAATCAAACACAAGTGATACCAAACAACTGTTTGACTAAAGTAACATAATATTTATTTCCACAAATATTTCTTTTATTGGAGAACACAGGAACAAAAATAAATAAATAAATATTTCTGTCATAAGTTTGTCACTCACTGACAATGTGAGCCATTCTGAGCCATACGGCACTTAACTAGCTTCCCGCATGACTGATGTTGCTACCTGCACGATGCTAGGTGCAACAGCGGTGGGTTCAAGGCCCATCAGGGCCTCCAACAGAAGACAAGTTCGCCTTCCCTTTGGCGTGTACTGGACATTAAAAGCCCAGAACACTGCCAAAAGCAAGGCAAACCCATCTACCACGTCCACAGCTGTGAGCTGCAATGTCTCAAATGAAACAAGAAGAGCTGAGGACGTCGCCGGGTGCTCTGCAGAGTGTAAAATCTTCGGGTCCATGTGGCTTTCCCCAGGCACCTGGGCATAAAAGGTGAGAACAGAGGCCAAGATTAAAAGGACAACAATAATTATGTCAAACAACCTGGAAGACGGCTCCAATCCCACCATTAGTCATGCATTTCATTTTATTGAAGAGGCCCAAAACAAAGCGGTACAGAAACCCACCTCCCACAAAGTGCATGCAATGACGCAAAAGATGCTTTGCATTGAAGTACCTCTGCAATGCTTTCATCACAGCAGCCATTTCTTGACTTACTTTATTCAGAATAGTATTTTCCTGCTTGATTTTCAAAATGCTTTCATGAAAGATAGACAGTTCATAAAAAGTGAACAAACCGCCACCTCATGGGTAACTGACGACAATAATAGTCTCATCCTACTTTAAATATAGTTGAAAATTAATTTCCTGAAAGCGACACCTTCGTCATGTCACTTCCTGGCCCGTCCACACGCTTCTTTAAAACTCTTGAAAATATTTTTCAAAAGTTGTCTGCTAGCTAAGAGCAGTTAAGCAGAATTATGGTCACTAAGGTCAATTATTACTTAAGCCTTTCTGCCTATGTTCCACATAAACACACTTCTCTGAGAGAAACCATAGCATGCAGATGCTTTCAAGGCTCACAACAGCAAATTGCAGCTTCTGGCTTGCCCTCTGGACACATGACTCAAATTGCAGTCACTGATTTTTGTTATTAGCCTGAGAAACCATTGTCCAAATATTAACATGCTCTGTTGCTAGCTATTAATGCTCCTCAAAATCTAACAGTGCAAGCAAATGGGATGCAAAAGAACTAGCTAGTGCATGAGTTTATTTTTTAAGACAGGAATTTTTAAACATTGCCTCTGGCACATGGCACAATTTTAATCCTTGAACTGGATTGGTCCAAGAGGTCAGATATATTTGTGCAATAAATCGAAATAAATATGTGACAAATTTACAAAATATCAGCAATTAAGTATTTAACAAATTACTTTGCAGCATATGAATTGCAATTTACAAATTGCAGCCAGTGTGTTTGCAAGGCATATCCACTTGGAACAAATACTAAGGATGGCACCAGTTTTAAGAGGTCTGCTGTCAAACTTGCAGTAAAATTGCAGTAAAATTGTTGTTCCACTATTTTTTCCCCAATATTCCGTTTTAAGTATTGAAACATAAAAACAAAAGGCTTATCAATGTATTTTGTCACACACTTTGGCAATAGTTTCTTGAAACTGCTGTAATCCTCAGAATTCCTTAGAAGTGGATATTATTGGTGAACTTGCTGGCTATAATTTGTAAAGTGCAATATGTGCAGTAATCTAATTAGTAAAAAACCTAATTGGTCTTTTTTTATTTAGTTGATTATGTTTTTCAATCTTTTCTCAAGTAATGTAAGCCCCTTCGAGAAATCCAGCTCAATGTCTATAATTGTCCTATCTGGCACAGGCAATTTTTAATAAAGACACCACAAAATCTAAAAAACACGCCTGGTATTTACTGCTGAATGCAGTAAATACAATGTGCGACAGTGCAATAAATATTACAAAAACAGCATAAAACATCAGAGGAAGCCCCGCAAACAAGTAAAATTAAATATTCAAATAGTTATTCTGTTGTGAAGCTAGAAAAAACGCAACATTAAGCTATGCGTTACAAAAATGCGGCAAGGATGTAATCCTGCTATACATTTTTTGTTGACCATTTTATAGAGGATGGGTCAAAATTTCATGAAACATCCTGTTTGGCCACAAGATCTTGCAGTGAAATTATTAAAACTAGTTTGTTTAAAATTTCTACTAAGGGCATGTGCCTTAGCAGAAAGCAACTTCAATTATTTCAATGCAACATGTGTTCTAAAATCATTATTTAAGGATTTCAACATGATGCAAATGTCAGGCGTGCAACACACTGGAGCTGTTATAGCTTTAATGTCCTCTTTAAGACAGCTGCCATTTAAAATATGTACTGAAAAGAAAATAAACTACCTTAGAATGCTTTTGTGAATGTAGGTTTTGCTTTCTACATTAGTTGGCTCAAATACTATGTAAAAGCATGTTGTAAAAAGCAGTTTTGTTTCTGGCCAAGGTAAAGATAGTACTTTCAAAATAAAAGTTCAAAAAATAAAGACATGTAAGGATAGTGACTTCATGGAAATGTGCTTTGTAGAAATAGATCTAGTCAGAACAATGAATGCTGGAGAATACCTACGAGCATATTAAGTTAGACGTGAATGAAGAAATAGTTGAAGTGAGGTTAGACGTCTACAAAAATGTGTGCCTACCAGCTGTGCAATAATGGCACTGGGGTCTTCCTTGGCCAAACGAGGCAGGGACATCAGCACAGATACAGTATAGTAATCTGAAAAAAAAAAGAGGGTACATAAAGGCAAGGAAACAAAGCTACAGAAGGCGGGTAAAATTCGTCAAACGAAATGTAATTTTATGGTACAAAGGTATCCGGCATTCAAGACTTGTTTAATTGAGTTCAGCAACTGTTACGACTGCTCGAATATCACTGGCTTCACCATGCAAATATCTGTGGCCAATTAATGCTGGAGGCATGGTAACAAAGAAGCTCAAGTCCACGGCTGACATTTAATGAGCACTTTAAAGTAGGAAAGTATGAACACCTTGTCAATTTGTTTTTTTTTATTACCACAGCCACTTACCACACAACACAGAGGCCAATTGCAATGAAATTTCACTTTCCCTTTGGAATGACTAGTAGTATGCACAAACAAAGCACTATGTGGTCTGGGTAGTTAAGATATATGATGCAAATTCACTGTGCAGAAGCAAAGACGACAAGAATGTAAATGATAACAAGTGCTGCCCTTGTTAATTTATTATTTTCCTGTACTTGTCTTGTTTCCGCACTATGAATTTGCATCAATGCATCTGGGCTAGTAGTTCTCATTAAGCAAAGCTTCTTTGCCTACTTTCCCAGGTTTGGCATAGCTGCCTGGCTGTTGGGTCGGTTGCTATATCGGCGGGTATATTTGTGGATACAAATACAAAGGTTGTATGAAAGTGCCTGCAAATGGCTTATGTAATGCTTGCATGGTGAAAAAGTATGCTGTTTTATCCAACAAGAAACTTGATTCTTACATAAAGCCTGAACATATAATGTCAGCCCACATGTATCCTAAAGAACACCTATCTGTCACGGGAACAGTGAATTATTTGTAACGAATTCTTTAATTTGCATTATTTTCCTTGATTTAGTCAATCTGTATATGCCCATTCTTGGCCAATCCTCCACAATGGGCTCATCCCACTGCAATTCCTACATAAAACTCGCCAAACCACTCTTCATTAGTTACCGAAGCTTCACTTCACATAGATTCCAACATGTGCATTGAATCTGCATAATTTATTTTTTAATGACAAACTGAATAGTCCATAGATAACAGACACTTGGTAGTTGATAGAGACAAGATAGATGCTGGAACATCATTTCGAACATTTTCATGCACTGTCATACCCAAGTGCCTTGCTGGTTCTCAACATTTCAGGGTTTGGATCCTTTCTGGCAAATGGTAATAGCAGCGTATATTTTTTTTAAACTTTTGGTATTAGAAATGTACATTTTTCTGAACTTGTTCTTACATTTCAAAGAAAATTTTTTCACAGATGCTGCTCTATGTGTAGATATCTTTTCTTATGCACTCCACAATTTTATTGCCACTGGCCTTTAATGGCTTCAAAAATGAAGCTTCTGGGGGTCCTACAATGCTTGTATGAGTTAACATTTTCCAAATCATTGACTATCAATAACAGAAGCGTAGTTCTGTCCACTTTGTTCAAATACAGGTGAAAAATTATATTCTGGGGTTTTATGTGGCATAACTACGTTACAATTATTAGGCATGCTGCAGTGGGTTGGGGGACTCGATTAATTTTGACCATATTTAACATGCACACAAATACAAACATGTAAACGTTTTCACATTTCACCCCTATCGAAATGTAGCTGCTGTGACTGTGTTCAAATGCAGGAAACCTGATGTGTTGTTCCTTACTACATCATCATCGAATTATATGCAAACTAAAACTGTTTTGAATTCCACCCACCATCATTGCCTTCCTGAACTTTACTGCACATATCTAAAATGAAGCCCCTGTTCTGCAGAAAATACAGCTGGAGAAAAACAACTACCATATTTAAGTAATTTCATGATCTGGGTTGCATGTGGCATGAACACTTGGCAGTGTTAAAAAGGCTACAAGTGCTGGTAAACACTACTACTGTTGAATCCGTGATTATGTCTAGCATTACACAAGAGTTCTTAGAGGTAGCAGAGCAAAACTGCAAGACTGAAGACTCGCTTATTGCATGCAACACTTTTCCAACAGGTCTGTCAGTACATTAACTGCAGGGTAACACATAGCATAGAATGAAAAGGTGAGAGTGGCTGTGAACTTGTTTGCGTTTCAGCCACTCAACATCAAGGTTATGTGTACAACTTACAAGCGTCGTCCGGGTCTTCTCCCAGTGGGCGTTTTTTCTTGGGTGCCAGTGCCAAGATTCTCTGCCCATATTTCCTCACAAACGCATTTATTCTTTCTTTTGCATTCACACCTGTCAGCCGATGGAACTCGTTCAGCAGCTGCAAAAGTTTTAAAAATATGAACAGCTGCAACACCAGATATACTTAGGACTACAACCACGAATGAACTACACTGTTGCAATTTCTTTTTCAATTTTTTCATAATTACATTCCACAGCTTCTTGACAGGTATAGAAAGAGTGACAACAGTATTAGCTCAAGAAAATTGATTTAATCTGGAAGATATTACAGAAAATCAAGGATGGCCCTTTCTTTAAAATTTATTTAAGGTAATACTAATTTACTACCCAGACTCGAGTGCTTCCAGTAGATTTTTCGGGCCAACAAGAGAAAAATTTATGTCATATTTGAGTAATTTTCATGGCAACAGACTGAGAAATTTAGAAAAGTGCTCTTTGTAGATGAAAAAAATATAGCACTTAGGCTGATATTGTGCAATGTTGCATTCTTGCAATTCTTTTTCGCTGTCATAGCGATGATACGTGGTAATTGGTTAGAATCAATGCCATTGACTTGCTGTTTATCACTAAATATTTTAGAGCAGTAGCCACCACACATCTTTGAAAGCTAACTAAAATGCAGATTTGGCAAAATCTGCAGAATGCTTTTTTAACTGACTGTGTGCTTCTATATTATTTTTATGAAGATACATTTTCTTTTCTGACCAAGACTGCCTTCGTTGTCCTTGGTTACCAAAATATAATTTTTTCGTCTAAATTAAGAACCAGACATGCCCAACCAAACTTATGTTGAAGCATGCTCCAGTGGATGCATACAAACTTAGACTTGTTTTCCAACTTCCTTCACCAACCTCTAAAGTTTCAGCCCTCTCAGAGAATAGGCAGAAATTACATCTTCCTTTCCAGGATAGGTTAGGTGCTGTTCATTACTTGCAACTGTGTCGAGCCTTTATCTATAATCTTATTGAAAATTTTCCACAAGCAGTCGGAGAAGCCTCCATATTGGCCCAGATGAATAGTGACTCGATCAGGAACTCCCACCTATCACTAGGCTGCATCACATAAGCTACAATCAATTTTAAAGCTTAGCCCTAAGCTCTATGCAAGTACCCTTCAGCACTAACAAGACACCTGAAATATAGACTGCTTATGTTTCACCCATTACTATAATACATCAATCCATAGTCTTCACATTAAAAGCTCTTGCTACATACATCATCATCATCATCAGCCTGGTTATGCCCACTATAGGGCAAAGGCCTCTCCACATACTTCTCCAACTCCGGTCATGTACTAATCTAGAAGCGTACGGTGAGGGGCTAGTTGGTATGACATTATGAGAACAAAGAGAAAAATGTACTAATTGTGGCCATGTTGTCCCTGCAAACTCTTTAATCTCATCCGCCCACCTAACTTTCTGCCGCCCCCTGCTACGCTTCCCTTCCCTTGGAATCCAGTCCGTAACCCTTAATGACCATCGGTTATCTTCCCTCCTCATTACGTCCTGCCCATGCCCATTTCTTTTTCTTGATTTCAACTAAGATGTCATTAACTCGATTTTGTTCCCTCACCCAATCTGCTCTTTTCTTATCCCTTAACGTTACACCCATCATTCTTCTTTCCATAGCTCGCTGCGTTGTCCTCAATTTAAGCAGAACTCTTTTCGTAAGCCTCCAGGTTTCTGCCCAATAGGTGAGTACTGCTAAGACACAGCTATTATACACTTTTCTCTTGAGGGACAATGGCAACCTGCTGTTCATGATCTGAGAATGCCTGCCAAACACACCCCAACTCATTCTTATTCTTCTGATTACTTCCGTCTCATGATCCGGATCTGCCGTCACTACCTGCCCTAAGTAAATGTATTCCCTTATCACTTCCAGTGCCTCGCTACCTTTTGTAAATTGCTGTTCTCTTCAGAGATTGTTAAACACTACTGTAGTTTTCTGCAGATTAATTTTTAGACCCACTCTTCTGCTTTGCCTCTCCAGGTCAGTGAGCATGCATTGCGATTGGTCCCCTGAGTTACTAAGCAAGGCAATGTCATCAGCGAATCACAAGTTACTAAGGTATTCTCCATTAACTTTTATCCCCAATTCTTCCCAATCCAGGTCTCTGAATACCTCCTGTAAACACGCTGTGAATAGCATTGGAGAGATCGTATCTCCCTGCCTGACGCCTTTCTTAATAGGCATTTTGTTGCTTTCTTTATGGAGGACTACGGTGGCTGTGGAGTCGCTATAGATATCTTTAAGTATTTTTAGGAATTGCTACATACACTGAACAACAAATATATTGTCTTCCTATCTAGCATTGGTATTTTACCTTCCTAATGACCACAGCAGTAGCACACTGATGGGAGACCAATAACAATGAAGAACTAGGGCCATTCCACAATGACAGCTTTAGAAGGTATGGTAAATGCTTAATCACCTCTCTTTCAAGACTCAATGCTGGGTATATCTGGAGCAAATCTGTGACGGCTGGCTTTTCCACTTCTATGAAAGTCCTACGCTTGCGAAAAGTCTTATGCATAGACTCTCGGATCTTGTCTGCATTCCCACCGGCCACGCGCATCTCCTTCTTCATTATGTCAATATGTGCTTCAGTGCTCTTCTCGTCTTCCCCATCATTGAAAGCACCGTTCCAGAAAGAAGACTGCAAAGTCAGAAGTAGGTAATAGCACTTGAAGAATCATTCATGTCAAAGTAAGCCAAGTCCTATGCTGCATTGTAGCAGCAATGTTGTTTTCATAACATCAGTCATTAGCAAATATCATGATATGCAAAACTGCTGGAAATGGCAGCCTAACTTTTTATACGTTAAAATTATGAGCTATAGAAATTGGCATGCTTTTTATATGTGTACTGTATAGCAGCATATATGAATGTTTTCTCTAGCTACTTCGACATTAAATGAAATTAAACTTCAAATCCCTCCAATAAACAATGCCTCTAATTATGAAAAAGACTGACAGTGTGGTTCTAGAGAAACTGCAGTCCCTCCGCAACTGAAATACACAGTAGCAAAATCATTCCTTCAGAGGCCCATAAGGTGGAAGGTTCATGAAAGGGAAAATTGTCATCCACCCAGCTGTGGCCCAGCTGTGGCAAATGGCTGGGTGGAAGAGAGTTTTTGTTTTTTGTGAAATTGGCAATAGTGAACAAAAATATGACATAGTGGTTTTGTGTAAAAAGTTATTTACCCAAGTTTCTAAGCTATCAGTTGTTTTTTTCAGAACTTGAGGATGTGGACTGCTACTGAAAGGGGGTCAGTAATGGCAAACATATTTAGTCCCAGTGCAACATAGCTCCACTACACCTTGTTCATTTTGTGTTGCTCACTGTTGCCTACATTTATGAATGTGTGCAAGTGCATTTTTGAGTGTTTTACATCTGTCTTCTTTCTTTCATTTCTCATCATATATTAAACGTGCAGTAGCATGTCAAGCCTTTCACTCAGCTAACCTCTCCAGTTATCATTGAAGCTTCTCTCACCAGCACATGGATATTTCCATACATAATGGTTGACCTATATTGGTTTACCTGCGATACATTCTGGACTGAAAGTCATGTACAATGGGCAGGCTACGTGGTGCAAATGAAATAGGACTATTGTTCGAGGCTAGTATACTGGCTTAAACCAGTGCTAACGTTTTAGGCAGCTTAGCTCAGAAGATACAAAATGCATAATACAGTAAACTTTTTTTAAATTTGACCCTAACAAGATGAAATGGGTTGAATTATCTGGCAAGTTGAACTAAATAGGATGCAGAAGAAAAATCAAAATACACAGCTAATTTCTTTGGCAGTATTTGCCTTAATTACTGGCGCCTGCTCAACTTGGCTGTGAACACTACGTATTTGGTTTTAATAGCATAATATAACACATACTTCTTTTTTAAGCTCAGTACGTGATAATAGCGACATACTGTATACATGTAATGGTATATTATACATTGTGATTTAACTTAAAGACAGCACCAAACTTCTCTGTGGCGACGTGAAATGGGGGAAAGAATAATAAATCGCAGTCCACAGTAAAGGTTTAGCACATCTTGTTTTATCCTGATGCTGACCTTTGTCTCTTTTTCATCACAACCTACAGTACTCATGCCACTTGCATGATAGGCATGCACTGTCAAATGCTAGATGACACTGAGTGTCTGCACAAAGTCAAGGAACAAAAATTATGCCAACAGTCTTACAAGATTAACATACAGCAACGAACTTAAATATTGTTACCTTTCTTACATGGACCTTGGCCGTTTTAGTATTGCTGTCTTCCTCGCACGTGCTTGAAGCTTTGCGCCTTTTCACTTTTTCCCGCAGCTCATCCACTTCTTTAATGCCTGCAGGCAATTTCTTGCGCGTGTTTTTTCCCTTCTACCTTAATGCTGTCTGCCATGACATCTGCAGCAATCGCAGTAAGCAACTTGTCAATGCATATCATTATCATCACTGAAAAGCATTCCTGTTATTTGTGATATTCAGTAATAGTGCAAGTGATTTTAGGCCAACAAACTTGACACATCGATGGACAGCAATTGCTCGCAAGTGTTGATGCTTGAGCGGGTTGCTAACGGTTCATTTTAATAGTGTTAAGAAGGAACATGCAGATAGTATGAGTGCGACCCATCTTACTTCTTTAGTATGTTTGTACTGCCAATACCACTGATTTGATTGCTAGCCAGCTTAAATTACTTCTGGTCAGGGCATGCCTATGCCAAAAATCTTCAATTCATTCATTAATTCAAATCTGGTAGCATTGTTCTAACAATAAAATCAACATATACGATAGTAGGATTCGAGAAGAATGACCTTTGCACATCAAATCAATGTTTCTTTTTTTTTTTAAGAAAGTGAAATATAAAGTTATTGAGTTTGTCCGATATAAATAGTAAGACTTATTTACATTATTCCATACATGCATGTAATGCTGTTTGCAACTGGAACTACGATTAACCTAGGAGCCTGTAAATAAAAAATGAATGCTTTTAGTTATCTGGAGCACCATGACAATGAAACAAGGGAACAACGCATCGCCGGATGCATGTGAAGTGTTGTCTTCATTGAAAATGTGATACAGCAGTATTGCACATTGATTTAAAGTAATTCAAATATGATAAGATCAGTTAACAAGTAAATTTCCTAAAGTCAAAACAAATTCATGTGTAGCCTGTACATCATGGAATGACTGGAATTTATTGAGAACTTATCTGCTCTCGTCCATGTGCTTAGGAACTGGTGCTTTTGCCCTAGAACCACAGTTCCCTTGTGGCAACATTATTCGGAACAGTCCTCACTTGCACCAACCTCTCTCACTCAAGACTAACAGTAATTGCCTGTGCTCAAACAAACAAATATTGAATAGCTTTAAATAGTGGATACTAGAACTGAATGCAAATTTAATACAGATAACTATTACTTGTATTCAGAAAGTTGAACATTTGTGCACCTTTAATTATTAGTACTTGATTCCTGATGCCTACAAGAAAAACAAATTATCTCTAGCACTACTGAAGAGGTTTTGAGAATCTTGCACATTGTTGTTTAAACACCCAATATACTATAAACCTCCCTTTTCTATAAAATCTACAACATACTACAGAGGACAATGTTTAGTTTACGCAAGGCAACTAGTTGCTACCTTATATAGTAGACTGCACTCTTTCTGCTTTTCTGTATGCCATCGACTTTTTATGCACAAAGTGTGTACTAAAACACCAATTCATCTTCCTAGCAATAAGGCTTTATGGTAGTTTCATCATTTATATCCTTCTTAAGCACATCTGTTCATTTAAGGCTATTTACGAGCAAATATCATAGACAAAGAATCAATAAGAACATGTCCATCACCAAAGCCATCTCTTAGCTGAGGATAGCGCTGAACAAGCTCCCTCGCAGCTGTATCATACAGACGGCCAGGGTACCTGAAAATCGGTAAAATACCGTAAATTAAATTTTGTGGTTTCACATGCCAAAATGACGATATGATTACTAGGCACACCGTACTGGAGGACTCCAAATTAATTTTGACCAACTGGGGATCTCTAGCGTTTGGCTCCTTTAGAGAAGAATGTATTCCACGTTTACTGATAAATTAGCTAGACCCTAGCTAACAGTGTCAAAATTTACGATGTTATGGCAAGCTGGTGCGCGAACTTCAAGGCAACGTCACCACCTATTTTTTCTTTGTGCACATTTTTTGGTGCAGAAACTCTTCTTGGAGCAAGAGTGGCATTTTCGGCATTGTAGAATGAAATTTTGTCAATAAATACAGATAAAATCTTTTTTCTCTTTAGTGTCTCTCTAAATGAATAATGCAGTGCTTGCCAGCTTTAGGCATTCATACCAGTGCTGTGATGCTTCACATGAACAAGCACAACAAAAGTGTTGAAACAGCCACACTAATTAACCACGTGTTCAATACTAGAAGTACTTAAAATGCCTGTAGTGGCTTGCTTGTGAGCAACCAAAGAAAAGGACCATCCAGTGGTAAAGATTGGCACAGGTGACATTGTATCATCGTGCACATAGGATTGTAACAGACGTTTGTATATCATTACAATCATTACACTTTCCAAATAGTTCGTTTCGCTGTAGTAGCTTGAAATTCACTGCAAGACAAGAGAGCATTGCTGCTTTACATCGGTGTAGGCTGTTAAGTTGTTGTCGATTTCAGGAAAGGCTTCTTTCTTGGAATCTGTCTGATCCTGCTGCATGCAAAAAGCTCTTTTTTTTACCACAACCAGACCCAGCCGCTTCCTTTTGTTTTTTAAATGTTGCGCCATGCCCACTGTTGCTGGTAGTTTCAGCAGCCAAAATTGTTCTCCGTTTACTGCCTCCATGGTGCTGCCACCGCGTAGCTCAGTAACAGCGAAATGAGATGATATAGTCAGCTTGTTATGTGGTATGCAGACCTCAGCAAATGTTTCGGCACAGCGGCATGAGCATTTGCAGTTTTGAGTTTTTATAGTCATTACATCGCCAGATGACAATAGGTTCCTACTGCTTTGCACCACCTTTCAAAATCAAAACTATAACAGGGAAAAACATGAAAAGTTTTGGTATCAGTATATAATATACTACTGATATTATGCATTTTAGAATATAAAAAAATTCACTGCAACTCAGCCTAGTTGAAATTGATTCTAGAAACCTTGCGCTAAACAAACGGTAACAGAGAAAGAAGACACAAGGACGAGCGCTTTCCTTCTGTCTTCTTTCTGTGTCGTTTGTTTAGCACACAGTTTCAATAGGAAAAAAGAAACTTGAAATATATGCCAGATTTCCTGGTAGTCTCAAACTAAGCTGTTAGCTCTGCTTGCCTGTCGCAAGTCATACTGGGTGTGGTAGTAGATGAAAAGCCGCTATAAATGCTAGCCAAGTATAGCATATGCTAACTACTACTTGGACCCAGTTTTAACAGTGTAACTATGATATGGGCCAAATGTTCTGTACAAAGTGGCAGCTCCATAGCCAAAATTCTTGATTACTGGGTATGGGGCTATTTTTGCAAATATCACAACTTGTTTTGAAAAGTGCAGTCTGCTAAACATAAAGCAATTCTTTGTCCTCTGGTCAATGTAGTCTTTAAGGCATCTGAAAGCTACAACAAATATCAGAAATAAATGTGCTATTAATGCCAGCGACTGCCTGACTATAAATGAGGTCTGCAAACTATGTTCAGATGAGCAACTACACCTTAAACATCCTTAAAGAGCACCGACACAAACATTTGTCTCCCTTTCCTTCCTTATTCGACAACCGCGGACTCTATAATAACTGCATGAGGCTTCAACTCCACGAATATGCAACCAATCATGAAATATGGCATCACTTGATGTCAAAAGTTGAGAAAGCAACCAAATTTCTTGGCGTAAGGTTCGCTTGCAAAGGCTTTTCCGTATGGCAAAAAAAATAGGGGCTGTGGTGTGGAGGTGGGGAGTACATGGTGTCACTGATGCTTAGGTTGGCATAGTAGATGAAGCCACATCGTGATTATCTTGCCAAAAGTATAACATAGGAGGAAAGCTTAAAGAGGACAAAGGTCACTCCCTTGTGACAGATTCAACAGTGATGAACCAAGCTAATTATCTCATGTTGAATGTAGAGAAGAACAAAGCAAAAGAGGAGAGGATGGTTTATGCAGCATGCATCCAGCTTTCAGCGACATGGGCATTCTTAGACTAAGCTGAACTAGGACTACTGGTTGGCTACTACTGCACTATTGGGCGAGGCTGACTGGCATGTGCACCAGTGGTCTGTGATACCGTGTGACCACTACCTCTGATTTTTGTGGCATGAAGAGCTACCCCTGCAAACTAACCCTACACCAAGGAGCCACGCTACATCTGGTGTGCGTTTTGAACTAGCCACACTTAAAGAGGGTATACGTTCAAAGAATTCTGGCATGACACTGTAATTACAGTGAGCAGCTATCTAATAATAAAACAAAGTAATGCAAAATCTGTCAGTACTCAAGTGTTTTATCACACATCAGTTCCTCCTGAAAAAAGTCGCCACTCCTTTTGAAAGCTGCACAATCAATAACTACACAATGGCTTCATACTAAATTTTCTGCAGGGGACGTATTCTGCGACAATCCACTTCAATGATACTATCACCTTGGCCATCAGGTGCACACTGATTGGTTGGTTGAGCACTACATAATTCGATTTTGCTCAATCAGCCAATCAGCATATGCCTGATGGCCAAGGCGATAGTATCGCTGAAGTGGATTGTTGTAGAATGTGTTCCGAAGTCTCCTTGCCATTTTTATCACTTACAAAAACAAGGAGGAGCCGCGGGCTGTTGATACCACTTATATAGACAAAATATGTAAAGTGAATTCTAGAACACTAGCGAAATCACTAAATAGGAGGCTTCCTTTTGTTTTATTTCTATTTGTGGCACTCCAGTGTGACAGTCTGCATACATCAGGCAAGCATGTGACAGTTTATTAAGTAGCTGTGCTGTTGCATCGAAATCAACATGACATGGTGATTGTTTGCAATGCATTTGTTGAAATTTCAGCAAGCGCTGTCTGACGAGTAGGATAACGCTCACATGCTTGGCTCAGTGAATGCCTGTATACTCGTTCATATTTATTTCCTGAATCATGGTATGAACACGTTTACCTGAACAGAACCTAACTTCAACAATTCACATCTCTGAGAAGCAGACTGCAAGGAAAGTATGAGTAGGTCAAACTAGGCGTGCAAATAAATGAAACTCTAGATGAAGTAAAAGACTTACAATGTGTACTGATGAGTTCAAACCATAACCAATCAACTATTCTTCGTCGGAGATTCTCTGGGACCTCTGTCTGTCTGCAGTAGCACAGACGAGCATCTATATCAATGGGTGTCTTTGGAAAGGAAAACTGCAGCCTTCCTTTTGCACTGTTGCATTGTGAGCTGGAGATCACAGTGGTCACCTCATTGCACGAGATAGCATCACTAATGAGCGAGGAATTCCTAAAGTGAGCGCAACACAAAAGAAAAGCATTAAGTCCAATTATTACATGCCTGTCACACAGCATTACTCAATACACATAATACAACAGCAATGCTGTAGCACCCTCGTATTTGTGTAGTCAATCAGCAGTTCAGCAGCAGCCAAAATGGACAGTCCACTAGGTGGAAACTAACAGAAAATCCACCCCTGATTATGGAACAATAGATGTCACATGTATAAACCATTTAGACATTCAACAGATATATCAAGTAAGGACTTGTAACTGGACAATGCCCAACGACAATCAAGCCTGCGCGACACTGCACTCCCTGTGGGAGCACACGAAGTTGGGATCAACCATTATTTGTGATCTTCCCCTTTTACTCCTATTCACCCCACTTCGCATGTGGGCCTTCAAGCCAGTCCTTTCTATGTAAATATTTATCACTCATCTGCAGTAAACTGAAGTGCATAACATGCCCATTTGCAAAGGTGTTCAAACATCAGTGGGTGCAACACCCATTAGCAGGCATCGTTTGGCAAAGGTAACAAAGCAATGATAATAGCAGTATTTTCTTTTTCTGGTGTAAGTAATGCACAGCCAATGTTAGCATGCTTCATTTTTTATGTTATAGAACACATTGTGCACTCAGCTAGTTGTGAACATGGCGAAAAAGGTATGTACAAAGGACACATGCATTAATGAGAAAGCAATGAAAGACAACATGCATTCCCTAAATTTGTGTAGTAGATATCAAAATGTGGAGATTTTTAAGTTACTCAAATGCTAAGCAAATAAAGCACTAGTTGACTGAATCATAGGATGAAAATCATGCATGCTGACTTACAGGCTTACGGCTTCCTCTGATGATCCGTCAGCAATTATGCATACATCAAGAACCCTAATGATGCAGTTGTCTTCTAGTGTGGTGTTCTCATCCACATTTACAAATGTGTTGAAAGTTTTGTGATGCACCTGAAATGCCGCAAAAGGAACTTAACATTCCTACACCACAGCCTAAATTATGCTGCAACTGAAAACCACATGCGAATGTGGGTACATATATACCAGTTGCTGCGCAGAAGCAATCTATGAAGAGCATCTTGAATTTCAGGCATTCTCCCATACACTTGCAACTGCTGCTCATAAAGGCTTTTTATTATCTTATGCTGTACGAATTTTGTCAAAATTTTCTTGATTCGATAATATTCATTTGTGACCACTTAATTGTGGTCCACAGACTAGCTGGCAATGTGAGCCAGGCGGTACAGAATACGTAGAAGTACTGTTACAAAAACTGGACCCTCCACTCTGTAGACGAAGCGTGTTATGCTAAAATAAGTGTGACAGTAGTACAGCTAGAACACAACATGCGTGCAAGCGTGCTTCAGTTTTAACACATTAGTTTCTGCGAGCAGAAAAGGTCTAGAAGTTAATGACCACAAACCCCTTCACAATTGAAGTACAAGCATGGGTATGCCAGGAAAATTGCAGTAACGATATGCGTTTAAAGGTAACTGAAACAGGACTGTGACAAAACATTTGCAGTTGGCTAGTAGCTACATATAAATTACGCATACACAGACGCTTTTGCGTGCGAGTCCCAGTAAAAAAAAAAAAATGAGTACAGTTGGATTTTTCAATGGGACCCAACTTGTTCCAAATGCACATAGGAGGCCCAAGTTCCAATTGGGCATCATGAGAAATACAGTTGGTTCCAACTGGACATCACTGAAGCTTGGTATGCCAGCTGGTCCCAATTCAAAGTGACTATATGAATAATCTTGTGAAACAATACATATAGTTGATAACAACGATAGCGCAATTACAATCCAAGTTTTCAAGTAAAAAATTTGTGTTTTGCGATAAATGGAGAAAACCGTCATATATCTGCCAAGTTACAAACCTTTCCTGAAGTTCTACCATTTTCCCATAAACCACTGGCAACACTTGGTCAACCAAATTTTGCTTAAGTATATAGCACCTGACATGTGCCTCTCAGTGAATTGGTGAATGGTGGGTATGTCAATGAAGTGAATTGCCGTAGTTTTCATGCATGAGTACACTTCTTGACAGGAGTTTAGAACCGAGGTTGAACAGCGCGAATAAAACAAGGACACGAAAAACTAATGCCACAGATAACCACCACAAATTGTGTTCAATATATTGGACTTGTTTAATTTTTCTAATGGGCGTCCCAAAACAAAATTGGAAATATTCAATTCGTTCCAATTGGACATTTCCAACTGGTCTAATTAATTTTTTTACTGGGGTATGACGCTTTAGAAAAAAAAATGAACTATACGAGTAAAATTTCCCCAGACAGTCTTCATTCAATATCGCATCGCAACAAAGAAATCCCACACTTCAACTGCTTTATACGACAGCATGTACGGACATCGGTGAAAGTACGCGAAAAAAAGCATGTATTAGCCGAAACAAGTCTGCCCGTGTGATAAAGAAACTTACCTGCAGGATAGCGTCGTGTTCAACAAACTGCAGCGATGAGTGTGCTGCCATTGCATCCTTTAGGTCTTCCAGTTTGTGGTCGCCAGACACGGTGAGCACGTAGCTCGACGGCCCACGATTAATTAGGCACGTTATGTCCATTGCACCAAAATTAAGCGGGAACTCGGCAACCGCGACAGTTCAAGCCGGCGCGTCAAGTTGGCGGGAGAAACTGAACCTACAGAGCCCAAAACCTAAAACGCCGCGGGCCATGCCGCGGATCGCTCTCTCGCTGAACAATTTGTAACAAAATATGCTCAATTCACAAATATTTAGCGCATTGTAAACCACCAACGAGAGGTTTCCTATATGTTTGAATTTCATTTAATACATCCACTGCCTTATACTCGACAGCAGCTCATCGTGCGGGCTTGCCACCTCAAAGGGTGAAGCCCCGCGAAGTACAAGTAAGTAGCAGAAGAGTAACACAAATAAATAGCCTCTTTCTTGAAAAGGGTGGCTCTTTGGCCTACGTTGGGCAGGTGGGTGAAGGTGATTAATTATGTATGGAAATTGGTGGTAACGAAGGGTCGGTCAGTCAGCTGTTTATTCATTTATAACCCGTAGCCCAGAAACCGAAACCGAAATCGCTCGATATAATAATGCTATTATTAAATTATTTATCGGGTATATAGGAATCCCGCAGTGTGTATCGTGCTTCCTGAATCATTACGCAACGCTTGAATCGAAGAACGCATGAACAAAAATTTTCATGTCTCCACCCCTTTAAGCAGAGGCACCTGCTTACATAGGCCTCAAAGCCATCCTTGTGATTCAATCCATTACAACTCATTCGCTCTTTTCTGACAATTTGCTGTGCGGCACAATGTCTAGCCGTCCGCCGCTGCTTCATCGTTGTTCAAAGTGTGCTTTTTTTTCTAGCAAGTACCTACTTCTTTTGACTCATATTCGTGATGCGCACAGCTGGGAACCCAACTTTCGCATAGCGTGCGGAATTTACGGGTGCCCGAAAAGGTACAGCCTTGTTGACTCTCTAAGAAAGCACGTGTACCGCTGTCACAGAAGCTACGTCGATGTCAGTGGCGCGCAGCACGACTCGCGCAGTGCCGACTGTCCGCACGGAAACGTTGTCATTGGTGACACTACCGCAGTGCAGCTTCCCAAGGTTTCGGATGATGCCCATGGCCGCAATGTTTCTGATATATTGCATGACATGTCATCGACGGACGTAGAATGTACGAACGCGGGTACACTTGACATATTTGAGAGTCCACCTCAACAAAGCGCAGAAGCGTCGGCTACAGAATTTGTTGCGAACATGCAAAAGAAGGTGTGCTTATTCTTTTTTAAGCTAACCGAAGACCACAAAATCACGCATTCGGCAGCAGAAGACGTTTTTAGCGACTTCGAAGGTCTGTTGCAAGAAACGCTTCAAGGGTTTTTTAGCATGGTGCGAAACCATGCTCCACTGAGTTCTGCTTTGAACGAGAAGCTAGAGCGCGTTCTAAACTCCGTCTCTGAAATATTTTCGCTCTCACGATCTAGATTCTCCCGTGAAGTGTTTGCTAGGCAGCACTTGCCCTACACAGCGCCACAAGAGCACAAGTTCAGTCCACAAAGCCCAGAGACGTTTCAGTATGTGCCCATACCAGCAGTGCTTAAGAATGTGCTTGAAGTCCCACATATTACTGACATGGTTTTCAGCCCTACACCTGCTCAGCAAGGCCACCTGCCAAATGCAACAATCTTGACAGACTTCAGGGATGGAACCATTTACAAGAACTTGATGAATATTATTGGGCCATCAGAGATCAACACAATCTTCTTGCTTTTGTATGCCGACGAAGTTGAAATATGCAATCCACTTGGTGCAAAGAGAGGCACACACAAGCTTTTTCTTGTTTATTTTTCTATTTTAAACATCCATGCTGCTCATCGCTCTCAACTCAAAGCCATCCACCTTGCACTTGTTGCACGACACGAACATGTAACCAGGCACGGGCATCAGAAAGTTTTCATGCCTATTGTGGAAGACTTGCTTCAGCTCAAGAATGAAGGCCTCACATTGCAGACAGAAAGAGGTATCATCCAAGCTAAAGCTCTTGTGTTGGCATTTTGTGGAGACAATTTGTCCATGCACAGTAATGGTGGATTTAACACCTCATTTGCCAAAGGCAGAATATGCCGTTTCTGCATGGCACATTCTGACAACATCAAAAGTCTGACCAATGAATCTAAGTGTGTTCTTCGGAAGGACCACACTCATGCAGACCAACTTGCTTCCATTGCTATTAATGAAGACCTGAGGCGTGTTTACGGTGTCAGCAAGCCTTCGCCACTGTTGTCTTTAGAGTACTTTTCTGTGTGCACACAGCTGCCACCTGATGTGATGCGCGATATCTTTGAAGGAACAGTTTCACATGTCCTGCGCAATGTTCTCAATGGACTTGTGAGTGATTCTGTGCTATCTGTAGCAGACCTCGATAGGATCAGCACATTTTGCTATGGCTATAATGACAGAAAGAACCGCCCTGAACAGGTCACACAGTCTTTTGTGTGTCAAAAAGGAGGCTTGAAAGGTTCAGCTTCACAGAAATGGTGTCTGTTAAGGCTACTGCCCCTCATATTTTCCTCCAGCATACCCGAAGGAAACCATCACTGGGAAATATATCTTGAATTTAGAGAGATAGCTGATATGGTGCTAGCTGAAGAGGTTCCTCTTGCATGGGTTCCTTACCTTCAGCACAAGATAGAACAGTTCCTGCAGAACTACATGGGCAGATACCCTGCCTCAGGCATAACACCAAAGATGCATTATCTGGTACACTACCCCAGAATAATGAGTCAGCTTGGGCCGCTTACACAGTATTGGTGCATGCGCTTTGAAGCCAAGCATCAGTACTTCAAGAGATTGTCTTCTCGCACTATGAACTTCCGCAATATTTGCAAGACAATGGCCAGCCGGCACCAATTGCTTCAGGGCTATCAACTCCATGGCCTGGGCACTAGCAACGTGTCATGCAATGGAGCAAAGAAGGCCAACCACAATGACCTCCCTGCTGTGCTACAAAACAGCGTGACGGACATGGAAAACATCTGGAAAGTGAAGTCCATCACTTGGTGCCATTCAGTGTACAGGACGAACGATGTTCTGATTACGGAAAAAGGAGAACATCCCAAGTTTGCCCTTGTGGACTCTATATACATGAGAGAACAAACTGTTTTTTTGGTGATGGTGCCACTTGAAGTCGAGCATTTCAGACGACACCGCTTCTCTTATCTAGTCTCGAAATCTCGGGAGCTGTACATATGTCATCCTGGAGAGGAAGTTTCGCCACAGAGATTGGACCTTTACTTTGGGGCAGAGATAGTGCCACGATGTGAAATTTTCGGTTAGTGGTTCTATATTGGCATTTTTGTGTTAATGCGAGCAGAAATCAAAAGGTTTTGCAGGTTGAGTGTAATGGACAGTCAGACACTGGTTTCTCTATAGCCATTGGCTATTCAAACTAGCATGGTCGTAATATCAAAACTACCAGTTCGACTGTTGTTCCACATCAGCCAGTTTAACATGGTGTGATCCCACGATTTCGAGCTTGAGTGCCAGATTGTGATACAGTTGTGGTGCAAGGAAGAGAGTTCAGCCAAGGAAATAAACTCTGCAACGATGAACGTACGCAATGAATGTCCTTCACATGGTACGGTAACTTGATTCATGAAATTTAGACATTGCAGTATGTATGTGCAAGACAACACATGGTTGGGACAAACCACCACTTCAGCTGATTTCAATCGTTCAGCCCAAGTTGAGAGCCTTATAATGAACAGTTGTTGAATTAAGGTGCCCAAAATTGCCATGGTACTTGAGATTCGACATGGCACTACATGCGTGATGTTTTGGGCATGGTTGGTACCATAAAACCTCTGTGTAAGATCAACACCACCTCTCGCATTTTTCAAGGGTGCTTTTAGCCCATAAGGAGGGGAGACTTAAGAGCATTGTCTGCCTCGTGAATGCGGATGAAACATGGCATTAGTGGCGAGATCCAGAAACAAAGCAACATGTTATGTACATAAGTGAAGGCTTATGGGGTCTGTCCGTCCCCCCACCTCCCAAAAAACTTGTTATACGAGCACTTGGGGGGAAAAGTGATGATGACTATTTTCTAGAATATAAAGGGGCTACAGCTGGGCATTTATGTGGAAAATTGTAAGAGGATAACAGTAGAGCACTGTGTCAATGTTAGATGTTTTAAAACTGCTTGTGGCCATTGTGAAAAAACTACGAGGATTAGTGACATTTACGTAGTGGTGTTCTCCCCGTAGATCAATAATTCCATTGTCCACAGATCTCATGTTATCCAACCTATCATTATAGAAGGTGCATTTAAAGAGCTTGACCGTCAATCTTAGAGGCCTGTTATGGTTCCAGTTACGTTATTTTTAATCTCAAGCCTGAAAAAACACCTTCATCAAGGGGACAAGGTATGATCACTAGAACACACTGTAACCTGGTACAGAGCAGTGATCTGACAAGTAAGATGAGAAAGTGTTTTTTTTTTTTTGCGTGATATTGGAAGCATTTATGCAAATGGAAGAAATGTGGAGGGAGATAAGTTTAAAAAACATTTTTTTAAACCCCAGGTAAATTTTTTTATACACAAGTTGCAAAACTTTCCGATTTCCCATCATATCCTTCTGTTCAAATTTGCTGAATGGACAAAACAATGTGTATTTTTCAACTCACTGTAAATTAGTTCTGCTTCAACTTGTGTTGTATTTTATGTTTTTCCTTTTCTGCCTTATTCCAATTGTGTTTTTCTACCAAAATAAACACTGTTAAGACGAGCATCTAAGGGAGCATCAGTTTTGAAGGTACTAAGATGGTTGTTCGAGTTCGTCTTTTTTTCTCTTACAAGAATGCATTACCATCACTGTTTTAGGAACATTTCTCTTAAACTCAAATTTATGTCGCCTAATGTGTGCAGCAGAGGCTCTATGTAGGGAACAAGTGAGGAGCTGCTATCAATACTTGAGTTGCCTTTTGCTGCACTTGTGTGATTTAATATATCTGATTGGGTTTTTACTAGGGGTCTTCAAATATTCTAAGTTTTGGATATGAATCAAAGAGTTTCTGCTATTCAGTTTGTGCGGATTCAAAAATTCATCATTCGAAGTTGTCAAATATTAGTTTCTTTTGAATACATGAAAGACAGGAACAGGTATTGGAGTCTCGAGTGAGACAGTACAATGAATGTGAGGACTGTTCCAAATTATCCTTCTGCAGGATAGCTGCGATTGTTGTGCAGAGGATTGAGCAACCATTCTATAAAGATGGCTCGCTTTTAGACAGCCTACATGCTAATTCCTTCTGATTTGTTAATTGACTAGTCAATGTTTGCAACCCTTTAAGAGAACATTAATAAAGGGAAAATCAGACATCCACCCATTCGTAGCAATTGCTACAAAGGAAACCCATACGGGTTCCTCGAAAGAAAAGCCTCGCAGTTGGAGAAAAATTCGTCCTGGTCCGGGACTCGAACCTGGGACCACTGCCTTTCCGGGGCAGCCGCTCTACCATCTGAGCTAACCAGGCGGCTAGCAGATGGTAGGGCGAAGTCGAATTTGTCAACAACATGAAGCAAAGGCAAGAGTTTGACATAATAGTTCTGTGGAAACCCGCAAGGTGGAGAGAAGTAATTAATAAAGGGAAAATCAGACATCCACCCGTTCCTAGCAACAATACTGCAGCAACATGTGTTGCTGAAGTATCACACCTCTCTTCGTGAGTGAGCTGCTGCAAAAACATGTAAAGACGTGTGTCTGGTAACATGCTGTTCCCTTGTCTCATTACTGTCATTGCTGTGATGTCCCAGGTAAGTGAAAGCAGTTGTCTATTCTTTACCAGCTCCTCAGTTGTCTCGACATCTATTTGTTAATGGTAATGCCTGTATGAATGCATATGAGCCTTTGTGCAAACTTCATATTTCTGTTACCTTAAAATTGAGAAAATAATTGTAATTTTACCATTTGTATAGCCCTAGAATATACTAATCATATATAGAAAATTTGTCCTTTGTGCACAGCCTGCTTTTCATCGTGTATTAAGCAGCTTCCCGCTTAATAAAACTTAATGTTGGACTGAAGTTAAACTCTAGCAAGACACCCTGGCTGAAGCATTCTCTTGCATTACCTGACAAAAAGCATAGTTGCAGCCATAGGTTGGCAAACTCGCTCATTAGTCGACTCGCTTGGACTGACCTCACGGTATCAATGAGTACAGCTGAGTAGAACTTTGTTGAATCTGAGTCCGAGTAAGTTTGGTTGAGTAGAATTTTGGCAAGTCAGAGTTAAGTGAGTCCGGCTGCGTAGAATTTTGGTTAAACTGAGTCACAAGTGAGTGAGCTTTAAGTAAAAAAAAATATTTTTTTTATGAGCGAGTCTGAGTCAGTTACAATTTTTCTGACCTACGGGTGGCAACCTATGTTGCATAAACCCCTTTTCAGGGCTTCTTTATAAATTTTCCAATAAGCTTGTAGATGAAAAGTTAGTCAATTTTGTGCTGCTAGAGCGTTTTATCTATATGCTACCTTGGGAGATGCTTCAGTGTGGGAATCTTAGCTGCAAGTACTCGGACAAGAATTGCAATGGAAGTATGCGAGTCAGTTCAACATAAACTGGAGATGCTGAATGAGGAGGCCATGATATGTACTGAGCACATTAGCCAGTGGTTGCTGTCATAGGGACGCATGTATATAGCGTATCAAGGCGGCTTTGCGATCACGTATGCAGTGGGTCTCGCGCGTGCGCAGCGCGCATGTATCCCTGGTGCGGGTTATCTCTTTGCTTGTTGCCGATCGATAGTGTAGTGCTGATTTCGTCAAGTAACTGGCCATGTTTCATGCGCGCTGATGTAATGATCCAGCCGCGCTCGACGTTAGCGAGAGCCCGGTACGCACACACACGTCAAAGCACGTTGGTATGCATGCTGCGTATCAAAGCGAAACCCACTGAGCATGTATTCAGTAGATTTCGTCTGTGACCATCGCATCTACTTGTACGGTGCGATGTACGGATTATTTGTTGCCGATAGTGTGCTGGTTGGTCACGGCGCAATCCAAGTTTCATGCGCGCTGATAGTAACAGGCCTGCGCCGTCGATCACCATGTTGAAGCTCGAACGTTCTGGCGCATGCTGAGAATCAAAGCAGCTTCGTCATCACGTATTTGGTCGCGAGTGTCTTAAACGGCGCAAGTAGCACCAAATTCACGCAGAACAGAATCAAGTGGCGATCGAGCCGTCAGCAACCTTGCTGCTGGTGAAGTTGCAAGATCTTTTGACGGTGTATATACATATACTTTCTCAAGTGCGCGACACCGTTCACAGCTGTGAACGTACGCTTTTATGTCGAATTGCTTTCGACCTCTCAGTGCAGGTCATTTTGATCGATCCATATCATCTGCCTAATTGTGCCAAAATCTTGGAGGACGCTTAAGCTTCGCCTTTAAGAGGTGAACGCGATAGCATTCAAAGACCCCTGACTGCATTTCATGTTTCCGGGCAAGTGCAGCTTATGTAACAATATACCATTTACCGGGAAACGCTGGCGGCGAACGCTACGCACGAAGGCAAGCTTTCTGATAGAAGCGCAGCCTCTTGCGTTGGTCGATCTCCGGTTTCGCACTTTTAATATTTCAGTCTGAGAAGAGCTAACATAAATGATATGCGTTCTCTGTATTTTTGTTTTCTCATTACATTTGTTTGTGGGCTGCCGTTGTCAAAGTTCCGAGGAATAACTTTGTAAAGAATGAAAGACGAGATATGAGCAAATTTGGTGGTAGAAGAGTGGTATATAGGGTATCCAATTCGGTTCGAAATTACCTTCGTCGAAGCGGCGCCCGACGCTGGATTTTCTGCGACACAGCGTCCTTAAAGCTATCGATCGCGTTAAAAGATGTATCTGATAACGACAACCGCGCACTAATGCCAAGCGCAGCGGCCCAAACGCCTGCTGTTGTCTTTAATTTTCTGGTCTGCGACACGGCGTCCTTAAAGCTATCGCGTTAGAAGATGTATCTGATAATGACAACCGCGCATTAATGCCAAGCACAGCGGCCCAAACGACTGCTGTTGTCCTTTATTTTCTCGTCATAACCCTTTCACCAAGATTGCAAGGTGCAAACATGGTAAATCGTCACTGACCAAAGTGTCTATCATTGGGAAGGCATTGGAAGCCAACCCAAAATTCATGCTTATGTGTGACAAGCCTAGTACATTTGGCCAAGTGAATGAAGGCCAAGCATGACCAACGCTTGGAAAATGAAGTTGCCATTCATGCACATCAACTGGAAAACCATACGAGCTCTTGCTTTGAAGGTTATGCATTACGGCCAATGTTTAACTCGTCAAAGCGAGTTCCAAGTGCGGCGATTCAAGGCAATTGAACCAGTTGGACCCACCACGACACGGATTTGGACAATTTGCAAAGTCGCAGTCCTCCAAATGACCTTGTGGTGCCTTTCTTTCCCATTGAGGACCTGTGTGCATGCCTTTTCATTCCCATCTTTGGGCAATGAAGAGCAAATTGGACCCAGGCGCCCTTGTGGAGCACTACCGGGCCCAAACTATTTCTTTCTCGATGCTCAAACTGCGATGTCTGCCTGCGTCAGAGAAATAGTCATTGTGCTTTTCCCTGTTTGTGCACAGTGCTGTGCATGTCTTGGGCCAAATTCCTCATAGGAAAAGGGCTGCAAACCTCCGAATTGGACGAAGCTGTCGCCAATCTCCCAACACCAGAGAGGGGAAACCTGATGTGACCAAGACAATGGAGGAGTTAAAGGGACGACACGGGCGCTGTGACAAAAAGAAAAAATTGCAGCTAGAGCTTGACCATCTGCATCATTGCTCATTCTTGCACAAAATGCAAATACCAATGTGTGTTCAAAAACAACCTGGATATCAGGCCCAGCCCCACTATCCTTACTCCACCATAGTGCATGAAGTTCCCCACGTCGCAACAGCACCTTTATTATGCTTATTGTTCTTCACCTTAATTTAAACCCCACTGTAGTAATTCAATCTTTTATACATACCCCACTAAGGAGTGATCACACAAGTGTTTTCAATGTCTTTTTATTTCACGCTGCAAAGGAATACAACAGGCAAAAACTTTCTGTACAATATATATATGTAGACGAAATTCACACCTAGGTGAATAAACTTTATCACAGCACAAGTCAGCGAGGGTGGCGATGTGGGCTTGTTGGTTGATCATCATGAAATGACCTGAAATGCAGTGCAGCAAGGACAAAAACACAAGAAAAAAAACAGAGATGCAAGTGCTTGTTTTTTATTTCTACTTGATGTGCTGCAATTAATTCTATGCCAGATCTGAACAGATCCGGTTTGTACAAGTAAAATTTTCAACGTACTGTGGATAACTTATCCATAACTTGCTAATAAAATATTGCAGAGCAAGAGATTGCATTAAGTAAAGTAAGGAATGGGGCTAGTTAGTGCATGTTAATGATTATGTTGCACTGAGTTTTATACTGGCAAAAAGTTACAAAGGAAACAAGGATACAGATGGAGGAAGCATCAGTGCAAAACTCAGCATAACATAATACGTAATCATGAAAGAGATCACAAGCTATCACAGCAACAAGGGACATAATGCACTAGTTACACAGGTTATAGAAAACTCCTCACAGAAAATTAGAGCAGATTAAGATGCAGTGCAGTGTCGAATAATTGTGCATAGTTTTTTATGCAAGCCATGTAACTAAACTGCTTAATAGAAATGACAAACAATAGCAAAGCATCATTTAAATTATAAGTATATAAACAGCACTTAAAATTGATAACATATGAGAACCTTCTCGTGTGCTGTCACACACGATTACATATTATTGCTGAATTTCCCTACACTGCAACCGAGCATAAATGTTTTGTACATGACATTTTAAAGCACAGGGAAAGCAAATGCTTGGACATAGTACACCAAAAATGCTGAAACAGGCAGTGCTTATATGATTCACTGAAGGGTACCAAAATTTGGTGCACAGTAGCAAGATATTCACCATTTTGGCTCTGGCATGAATATGCACACATAGTGACTAAAGCACTTGAACATGAAGGTGCCTCCTTTGTTTACGAGGAATAAATAGGTGCAATTGTGATCTGTGAGAGTTACTAGAAGTGTAATTTCATCAATGTCTATTTCATGCTGAAAGGAATGCAGTGTACAACAACTTCACATTAAATATATATTCATGAAAGTCATACCTAAGTGAGTGCATTTCATCAAAGCAATCAAAGCAAGCATCAAAGCAAGCAAGCAATCAAAGCAAGCATCAAAGTCAGATTTGAGAACAAAGCAGAAATAATACGTTCTAATTGCTATGAGATTGTGCAAAAGTTGCTCATAAAACATCTGAGGACACCTAAGCACTTATGAGTTAAAATTAAATTATGGGGTTTAACGTGCCAAAACCACTTTCTGATTATGAGGCACGCCGTAGTGGAGGACTCCGGAAATTTCGACCACATGGGGATCTTTAACGTGCACCTAAATCTAAGTACACGGGTGTTTTCACATTTTGCCCCCATCGAAATGCGGCCGCCGTGGCCGGGATCACTTATGAGTTGGGGATGCGAAAGCAATGATGTCCAACTGAATGCCGCTGAGCGGTCCTTCGAGTGACAAACTCCTTGGAAGGTAAGCGAGCGCATTGAGACACCTGGTGCATTTTGATTTGGCCTTACCGAGGCACAGTTAGAATGGAGGCAAGAGCTTGCACAGGCAGCGAATGCACTGATGAACAGGCTTCCGAAAGTGAGAGTGATGGTGACGTAGTGTCACAGCGATGCCCTCTCCCCTCACACAATATCTAACGTGCTACTGCAGTAGCAGGTGTTCCCTTTCGCCTGCTCTGTTTCGTTAAGGCGCAGTCGTGACATGTGTTGCAGGCAATGGGTCTTTAGGTGCTATTTTGCTGCTAGACTACAGACGCTGGCTCTTTCGCTCAATGGGCCATTCGACGGTTTCGCATCAAAATATAGCAGAGCTAGAGATTGCGTATTAACACAACAAGGAACATAATGCACAAATATTGCACATTATAAACACTCGTGGCTGAAAATTAGAGCAGTTTAAGATGCATTGCACTGTCTCATTACTGTGCATGGTTCTTTGCACAAACTATCTATTTGCTTCATAGAAATCTCATTAAAGAATGCAAAGCAAGGAAAGGATGGCCAAAAGGGGGGACAAAGACTAATTAGCCTAACATGCTTTGACTGTACTTTGTCTCATTTCCCACCATTTACCATGATAGAACCTTCACTAGTTCAGTCTTATGTCTACTGCTATTTATTAGAAGTGCCAGACATTATCAAAGTGTGAACTACACAGGAGAGCCATGTTGATGATTCTGCATAACATGTATTTCAGGATAATGTTGTTTTTGTGTGAATATATATATGCAAATGGTCATTGCAATCGTGTTTTCACCTAACTGCAGATAATATGACTGCAGAAGTAGGCATTTAGTGGCATTTCTAAAACTAATAGCCTTACATTGCAGTGTACTAGCTTGAATAACATTCCAGCCACCCATGGACAATGTGTTAAGCCCCAGCCACACTGGAGGAAAAGTGCACGCCGCCAGCTGCTGGTGGTAAAACATTTCAGCAGCAGTGTGGCCACACATTGTAGCAGTGCACCGCCTCTCTGTTTAGTGAGGAAACAGCAGCTTCTTTTTTTAACTTCCACAATAACTTTTCTTACAGACATTGAAAAGAAGAAAGTTCAGCGCAAACTGAGAAGCTATTTTAATGTTGCTGCATAAAAGTGTTTGCTGTGGTTCCAGTGGCATCAAGTGACACTGCTTTGCATAATGCTCCATGCGCAGCAGTGTCACTCGACACCACAAGAACCTTTACTATTGAGCTAATGAAATCAGTGAGAAGGAAACTTGGCATAGGGCAAACCATCATGTATGCACTGAAAGATAAGCTGGGTTATATCATCAGCAATCTCGAAGGTATAGTAAAAGTAGTGGAAGAATTCTATACTGACCTGTACAGTACCCAGAGGGCTCGGGAGAACTCCGTTGTAAACAGTAACGAACAGGATAAAGAAACTCCTCCTATAACTAGCAATGACGTTTGAAGGGCCTTGCAAGACATGACAGGTAAAAGCGGCAGAAGATGGAATGACAGTCGATTTAATCAAAGATGGAGGAGACATAATGCTTGGAAAACTAGCGGCTCTCTATATAAAGTGTCTATCAACTGCAAGGGACTCCAGAAAAATAGGAAGAATGCAAACATTATACTAATTCACAAAAAGGGAGACATTATAGAATTTAAAAATTATAGGCCCATCCGTTTACTCCCAGTATCACACAAAATATTCACCAAGATAATCTCCAATAGAATAAGGGCAACACTGGAATTTAGTCAACCAAGGGAACAGGCTGGCTTCAGGAAGGGATACTATACAATTGATCACATCGATGTCATCAATCAGGTAATCGAGAAATCCGCAGAGTACAATCAACCTCTCTATATGGCTTTCATAGATTACAAAAAGGCATTTGATTCAGTAGAGATACCAGCAGTCATAGGGGCATTACATAATCAAGGAGTACCCCAGACCATTTACGTAAATACCTTAGAAAATATCTACAGATTCCACAGCCACCTTCATTCTACACAAGAAAAATAGGAAGATACCTATAAACGGGTCGGACAAGGAGACAGAATCTCTCCAATGCTATTCTCTGCGTGCCTGGAAGAAGTATTCAAGCTATTAAACTGGGAAGGCTTAGGATTAAGGATCGACGGCGAATACCTCAGCAGCCTTCGGTTTGCCGATGACATTGTTCTATTCAGCAACACTGCAGACGAGTCACAACAAATGATTGAGGACCTTAACAGAGAGAGTGTAAGAGTGGGGTTGAAGATTAATATGCAGAAGACAACGATAACGATGAATAACCGGGCAAGGGAACAAGAGTTCAGGATCATCAGTCAGCCTCTAGAGTCTGTGAAGGAGTATGTTTACCTAGGTTAATTAATCACAAGGAACCCTGATCATGAGAAGGAAATTCGTAGAAGAATAAAAGTGGGTTGGATCGCATACGGCAGACATTGTCAGCTCCTGACTGGAAGCTTACCATTATCATTGAAAAGGAAGGTATACAATTAGTGCATTTTACCGGTGCTGACATATGGGGCAGAGACTTGGATACTGACAAAGAAGCTTGAGAACAAGTTAAGGACCGCGCAAAGTGATGGAACCAAGAATGTTAGGCATAACTTTAAGAGACAAAGAAGCGGTTTGGATCAGAGAGCAAACGGGTATAGACGATATTCTAATTGACGTTAAGAGGAAAAAAATGGCGCTGGGCAGGTCTTGTAATGCACAGATTAGATAACCATTGGACCATTAGGGTGACAGAATGGGTGCCAAGAGAATGGAAGCCAGAAGACTAGTTGGTGCGACGAAATTAGGAAATTTGTGGGTGCTAATCGGAATCTGTTGGTGAAAGACAAGGGTAATTGGAGATCGCAGGGAGAGGCCTTCGTCCTGCAATGGACATAAAATTGGCGGATGATGATGATGATGTCTATTTTAACACTTTTTGGAGCATCATGCTTACGTCATGCTTATTAATTACTTTGGAAGCAAATCACAGGTGTTTGCTTAAATTCACTAAGCTAACAGCAAGTGTACAGTTGCTTGGTACATGACAATTCAGAGCTCAGGGAATGTGAATGCTTGGATATAGCACAAGAAAAATACAATAACAGGCAGTGCCTATATGGATTTGCTAAGTAAGGCCATCAACACTTGGTATAGAGGTGCGAAAACATTTTAAACATAGTGGCTCTGGCACTATGACTGAGCACTCGTGACAACAAGAACTGAACATAAAGCTGTGCCCTCTGTTTATTTCAAATAGGTTTGCGTAAGTGTGATGTGTGAGCCGGTTTTCCGATGGAGGCAGAATGTACAAACCCTCTTGTGCCACACATTGGGTGTGCAGCAAAGAACCTTCGGTCTTCAGAATTAATCCAGAGGCCCTCGCTATTGTGCGCCTCGTAATCAGACCATGGATCCCTATAGGCTAGGGTCAATAATAAAGTTTCTATTATCAGCACCATAAATTTGGAACACCTGTATGGAATAAGCATCAACAAGAGTGCACATCTTTAGTTTCAGCAAGATATAAAAATTGTCTTCTATATAGTATCACGAAACGCTGCGAGGGGCATCAAACTACAAATGGCAGCATCCATTGGGAAAGCTGGTTGAAACAAGAGTAGCAATTTGCTTTCTGCAATTTAAGAGGCACAATGTTAGAGATTCACACTGAGCTGGTTACGGCATGCGGTGACTAACACTGCACAGTGTTGACATCAATCTTTTTGGAATTTTGTAGGGGTGTGCGAAGAGCGATTTTTTAGATCAAATGCAATACAAATCCAACAGTGCTTAAAGCAAATCAAATATAGAATCATTTTCCAATAATGAACAGCCATTGTCATAATTTTACATATAAAAAGATGTTCACATCCTAGCATGCTAAAAGTTGGCAAGTTTCTGTCATACATAGCACGTTATGAAGTGTTGTTTAATAAAAGCACCAACGGGGCATTAGCAGCAAACAAGTAGTTTTTTTCAAGTACACAGGACTCTTCAGAAACTGCAAATGATTGTTGTATAACATGTAAAGTATGGCTACCTAAGCAGCTTAGCCTGCTCCACGAGGCAAGTTCTGTTTTTCGTCTATACTATCCCCATGGGGATGCAAACTTACTGTACGTTTGCTCCATTTTTATGTTTAATTGAGTGCAGTTGACATTGTAAAATATTCTAAAAGTGTTAGAAAAAAATTTGCACTTACTAATAGGGACTATTTGATTCGTTATCTGAAAAATTTGAATATTCACACACCCCTAAAACTTTGTCCCTTGAAATGCAGAAAGCTGATCACTGCTTTTGCTACAAGCAACTTTCTCGATTGACGCTGCCGTTTTTGGTTTGGTGCTTCTAGCAGTGAATGACAGTACTACATAGAACACAATATATACTCTGCTAAATCTAGAATGACATGCACTCATGCTGATGCCTAATGTGCACACCTGTTTCGAATTTATGGTACAGATAATACAAACTTTATGAACACCCCTTGTATATCAGGCATACACTCTGACAAGGGACATTTTACATTTAGTTTGCTCACATGACAGCGAAATTTACTCCCACTCCTGCAAATTTGCAAAGTCTCGCAGCTGGGTGACTAAATTCATCATCTCTACTAGTGAAGGCACTGTGCACCGGCTGATCAATGTTGGAAATGCTTGTGGTTGCATCAGCAGCGATTTCCTTCCACTCCCTGCGGTGCATTCTCTCAGCATCACTGCATCCGATTATGGAGACGCTAGATGATGACTGGTCCAAGAATTCACCTTTCGTGTTCTAGCTGTGGCGTCTGCAGGCGTATTTTGAATCTGAAAGCAGATGTCAGTATTAAAATGTGAAGCCATGATGCACCAAAAGCAACAACCGAAAGAATTACATGGACCGCTATTAAGCTGATATTAATGGACGGGAATAAGCGACTGATTGAAGACATTAAAATGTAGCTGCTTTTGCACACTGGCAGTGTGAGGTGGGCAAATAATGTTTAGTCCCCCTCCTACCCCCCCCCCCCCCAAAAAAAAAAATACATATATATATAAGTTTAAAACGGCGAACATAGCAACGATGTCCACACAGCCTATCAGCGACCTTGTTGCAACACGGCGCACTCAATCCTGAAGTGAACGCAGCAGAATAAATTTGAACTGGAAATCGGCCCACGCATACTGTCGCCGATCCCAGCGCCCATCGCTGCTGCAAGGCCGCTGATGGCATGTAGTCGATGCACCTCACTGGACGGCGTAGCGCGAACGCAAGAACTTCGATTGCAGCACGGTTCGGATTTCACGTCGCATTGCTGTCCACCAAAACGACAGAACACTAGCGCTCATTGATAAGGGTAACTGAATCGGTGCTCGAACACCGTGAAAATACAGATGGGCGCAACATGCCCGCGGTTTTAGCTGGCACCGCTAGTTCGCTCTGAAGTTAAACACGGACAAAACTCCATGTTCAATACCACAAATTTAGTGCTTTACAACGAATTCTTGCAAGTGAAGGATAGTGCTAGGAATGAAAAGGAGCATACAGGCGCGCGGAACATACGCACGGGCGCTGTACGCACTTACGCGCTTTCGTTGATCGCGTTGGAATGAACGAACAGAGGCAACTCGAAACGATGCTCAATTTTCGCTCACCTTTGACGTCGCCTAGTCGGAGGCGATCATGGTGATCTTCGAGGCAACAAGAAGCATCGCAAAAGCGGGCGACAAAGTAGAAATACACAAAAGAGGTCACAGCGGGGCAATCAAAGAGCGCTGAAAATGAAGGAAGCAATCCGCATATTCTTCAGCAGGAATGCGCCAAAAGATGACAACGCAAACGCGCATTCATACAAATAAACGCGCACAAATACACGCTTACATCGACATGAATTGTAATATTTATGGGTAACTTGTGTAACATAATATTGCTTAAAAACTACTGCAGTTTGCGGACGTATAAAATTTTTCTGCTTGGCTCCTTTGACAAACTATTTTCTTTATCGCAGTACGCAGTGCACAGGCAGGGCGCGCACGAAATGCGTGGGAAAATGTGCGAAATTCAAACTTCACGCTCTGTGTGCACGCCCAGATTTCATGGTTTGGATTTTTAAATAAACGAAGTAATATGTAAAGCAACCGGAGCGAACTGAAATATTGACTGGAAAAGTATAGCACTGTCGCTGTTTGTTTTTATTGTTTTGACCTCATGACAAATCCTAGAGCAGAGGCGTAGTTTGTCGTACTGTTTTTAAAAGTTCAGTGCATATGTTTCGGCGCTACGATTTGTCACGGAAAAGTACAGAAGTGAAGATTGTACTTCGTAGCCAAGCAGTTTCCCACTACATTGGCCAGCACCCCGCGTATGTTATAGAGAAAAGACCTTGGCCTCCGTGCAAAATGTGCATGTCGCAGGTAATGGCCAAACCTATTGTTTCATTAACTGTGCGCTAAGGGCTAACAACCAAATGCAATCTGCCGAGCGGCAATCTGCGTGGGCGCTTTGAGTGCATGCATATATACATTGTTCTTGAGGATCAATACATTCATTGGCAGGGTCTTTAATATCATTAATTGGCGCGACGATACGCATATTTTCGACGTGCCTCAGTACTACGACAGAACAAACTCAGGTGCTGCGTTGTGATACAGCACAGAGCACCCGCTGTTGGGACAGCTATAACCGTGCACATACAGACGAAGTATATATATCATATGTGTTGAGCTGAATGCCTCGCTCCATCTCACAACTACTGCGAATTCGTCATAACGCCACAGTGCAAGGACAGAGCACGTCTGTCGAAGCTAAGACTTTGTATAGCATTTCGGTCAGCTGTATACATACAATGTATCCAAATCAAGGTAACGAACGCGTAACACGATATAACACTGCAAATACCTGTAAGTAGATATGGGAGGGCGGAGGGGGGGAGTCCTCTTAACCTGCGTCGAGTATCATTGTATGCGTGTTTATTCGCTCCTGCATCACAGCAAACAAATGCAGTGCTCTTTACTGCATGTGCGCGCAAGTGATGCATCGCCTGGTCCCATGCAGGCCGGCATCCATCAGATGAAGCAGGAGTAAACTTGGTGTTTTACTCTCGGATGCCGCAAGAGTAGAATGGCCACCTGAGAGAGAGTAGAATGGCCATTCTACTCTCTGCCAGACGGACGGAGTAGACAGGACATTTCACTCTCCCTTCTCTCAGAGAGTGAACAATGCATTTCACTCTCTCCGACATTAAGCAAGAGTAAAACAACGCCTCGAAGAGTAAATCGGCCCTTTTACTCCTGCGGTACTCTCCCCAGTTTTTAGAGTGTAGGTTCCCTTCTATTCCAGCGTGTCCCGGTACCCAGAAAATTGTATGCCTGACTTTGTTGTTAGCCCTTCAGGAGCGGAGGATGTGAAGCGCGCTGCGTCCTATTCTGCCGTTCATGCAATTCCGACACGTAGTTTGGGAGTCGGTGAGTATTGTTAAAGACCTTTCGGATCGGTAGCCCTCCACTGCCGCTAGAGCTACGGCTATTTCCTCAGCTTCCGTTACCGAGCAGTCCTTCATTGACGCGCTGCTGATCTCTTTGTAGTCCTGGCTTATTACTATCGCAGCTGTCTTTACTATGTTTGTGCCTCTTTGCTTATTCTATAATACTTATTCTATAATACTAAACTCTTCTTCGTCGTCTCCAAGGCCACCATCAGCGTCCTCTTCTTCCCAGATCACCGACTGTGACAATATTCTTCCTTTTGTTTGTATTTTTGCGCTTTAACGACAATTTTCTGAAACTCATTGTTAGACTATGTTGCTAAAAATATCAGAAATCACATAATAATGGATTAAGCCCCTATTCTGTCAACACCCCTGAAATGTCTACGGTCATGTAGAATACTTTTTGTTATTTTTCAGCCTTTGCTTGCCTTTCTGAGGAGCAGCAGCCTTAGGAGCCTGTGTGCTAACGGGTTAAAGTTTCACCATGAAATTGGAACACATACTAGCTTCTCTTTTGGGAACCATGCTTTCAAGTTCCGTAATGTGGCGAATTGGGTGGGTTGTTACTTCTTTGACAAGGTGGCAGAGCCAAAATAGACGGACGGAGACGAAACGACAAGGACGAGCGCTGACCCTTGTCTCGTCTGTGTCCGTGTATTTTCGCGCTGCAACCTTTTCAAGGTCCGTAAACTTCGGAAGGTCATATTCGTAGCCTCACGGAGACCATGCTATTGATAGCACACAATATTAGTGCTGCGAATAATATGGAAAGTTAATGCAGTTACCTTGAGAATATTCATTATAAGTGAACACTGTCTAGTTATTTGGCTGCCACATGATTTCGACATAGAAAAGTTTAATGAAGTTATAATAATTTGCCGTTTAGGAAAACATGATAAAACGTTTAAAAGAAGATTATGATGATATCTAATGCGAATTTCGAGCACACCTGTTTAGATGCTTTGAATTCACAATATAATCTGGCAAAGAATTTGATCCAGAAGGACAATGTGCTCTCGGCGGCGGCGCTGAGCCTATGCTCGGGCAGCTCGTTAAGCAGTAGTGGCAGACGAAGCATTTCCCCTGGTTGCGTCGCTCACCGTTCACAAAGAAAGCGTGAAGACGGGAACGCGTGGGTTGCGCGGGGCGCATTCT
The DNA here is from genome assembly GCF_023375885.2 of Dermacentor andersoni. Lineage (NCBI taxonomy): Eukaryota > Metazoa > Arthropoda > Arachnida > Ixodida > Ixodidae > Dermacentor > Dermacentor andersoni. The sequence goes on from NC_092815.1 coordinate 195,347,302, forward strand.
CTAACGGCGACAGCGTCGCAGACGAAGTACCGCATGCGCATTGGGTCTGAAGCCCACGCCAGCGCTTTGTTTCCGCGCTGGCGGCATGCCTGGTCGTGCCGGCACTCCGCTTTCCTCCTCGCCATTTTCGCGCTGCCCTCCTCCACCTTGCGCCTTCTGGTTGCGGGGGTTGCGCTGCACCGTCCTCTCCGCTTTCGTCCTCTTGTCTCTAATGCTCCCGCCGCGCTTCGCGTTCGCTTTCATCTTTCGCTATGCTCGTTTGTTCAGTTACACCGAGACTGACGCCAACACTCGCCGCAGGAGCGGGCATCTAAGAGCTGCTTTCTAAAACGTGGCCTTTATTAAACTTGGGAAGAGCTGAGGCGAAGGAAGCAAGGCTGTTGTCATCGTGCATAATACGTAAGAGATGACAGCTTTCAAAGATGACAGCTGGTATAGTTGCAAACTCGACATTCATGACATTTTAATGCCCTTCCTGACGCGTTTTTTTTTTTCTCACTTCACGTGTTTCTGTTTTGCTGCCAGCCCTGAAAATGTCACAAATGTCATAGCTTCAAAATCTTGGAAACAACAAGAAAACGTGTAGCGCCATCTGTAGAATAATAGTTCTCACGAATTATCGCTGTTCGCGAACGGCGACGGAGCCAGCCCAGGAATTGCGCACTAGCAATGGGCGAAATTATTGTGCTGCCGAGAAACCCCTTCAGGGGCGCTATAACGTAGAACTATTCCAAACTTTTCTATTCCAATTCTGCAATGAGCCCTCTTCAATTGGTCAAAAACAAGTCTGGACCACCCCCACTTCACCTGTCCGTCACGCGACGTCACGAAAACCGCGATAGCTCCCCATCTGACATGATGAGCACACGCGGATTATGCATGATTTGACCGAACAAAAGAAAAATAGTTATTTATGATTCGACGCCTTTTCGCTATTAGCCCTCGGCGATTGGTCAGATGTTTTCGGGCTGCATCTGTCTGGCACTCGAAGTCACAAAACCGCAAAACCTCAACACATCAAAGTGACGTGTACGCGTTAAAGATGCAATAATATGCCGAAGAAAACTGAATTTTCTTCTGAATAGCTGCAGGCAGCCCCATTCCAAAAGGAATAAAAGATAGCTGCCGGCGATCGGTCAGGCACTGGCTACTCGCACCTGCTGTAGAGCATGGGTTTATTTGCGTATAATAAACCTTTTTGCGTGACCGTGTTACGTTTTCGAGCACTTTCGGCGCGTTTACGACCTCGTTCTGCGACCTCTTCTTTTCTGAGGATCCGTTTCAGCGTCATTCTTAAGCTTCGCTTGCATGCAGATTGGCGTGCTTACTGGGTAACTGATTAGCGAAGTGAAAGCGAAAGCCAATTGCGCAGCACATGTGGGACACAACGCAGGCACCTAATGGGTGGAGTGATTGAGTTGCGGGATGGACCGTGTACAGGAATCGCGAAGCGAATAGTCGAAGTGGTTAATGATCTTCGGACGTTTCAAAGGACCTATAAATCGCAGTGTGAACGGGGAATAGAGCCTCAAAGGCAGCGGTTATTGAATTGGAAGGGCAATCCTTGCACTAACAGGGATATTAGAACGCTAGGAAACGCTATGAAATTCACAGTCATTAATATCAACCAAGAAGTGCATCGAGCAGGCCACGAAGGCGCTTTTGTCGGTGATGGAATGTATTTTAGCGATAGTGTAGCAACACCGGTTGGGCCCCGATCCGCGGTACTAGCAGCAGCTTCTTTTCAGGGACCCCCAGGCAATTAGGAATGTATAATAAGTAATGTATGTAGTGGCACACCAGCAAGGAGCAGAATTCGAAAAATAAACTTAATAAAACGGGCACGAAGGACACCTATAGAGACAGTAAAATTTCCTTTCATAAGCATGCAAGGTGGCCGCAAGCAGAAAGATGGCTAAAAATTCAAAGGCCGTGAATTGCGAAGCTATTGCGCCTTGACCGAAACGTATCTGCGAGATTTGGCGTATTATTGTTATTGGCACTTTTGTATCGGCTGAGTGCAACAGAACAGCTGGGTCAAGGAAACCTGGAGGCGTAGACCTGCTAGTTAGGCGAGGTCATCATCACCATCATGAGCCTGGTCACGCCCACTGCAGGACAAAGGCCTCTCCCATACTTCTCCAACTACCACGGTCATGTACTAACTGTGGCCATGTTGTCCCTGCAAACTTCTTAATCTCATCCGCTCACCTAACCTTCTGCCGCCCCTTGCTACGCTTCCCTTCCCTTGGAATCCAGTCCGTAACCCTTAAAGACCATCGGTTATCTTCCCTCCTCATTACAGGTCCTGCACATACCCCTTTCATTTTCTTGATTTCAACTAAGATGTCATTAACTCGCGTTTGTTCCCTCACCCAATCTGCTCTTTTCTTATCCCTTAACGTTACACCTATCATTCTCCTTTCCATAGCTCGTTGCGTCGTCCTCAATTTAAGTAGAACCTTTTTCGTAAGCCTCCAGGTTTCTGCCCGTATGTGAGTACTGGTAAGACACAGCTGCTATACACTTTTCTCTTGAGGGATAATGGCAACCTGCTGTTCATTATCTGAGAATGCCAGCCAAACGCACCCCAGCCCATTCTTATTCTTCTGATGTGACTGTCGTGTTCATATAGGAGGCTGTGGCCAAGTACTGCACCAGGGTGGCCAATCCTGCTCTGGTGAGGGAGTCCGTTACCGGTTCGGGTCACCGGGATCAGGCCACACTCCAGGCCCTCTTTTATGCAATTTTATCAACACCCTGATTAATTTATAATCCGGTAGAAAATTGCGCGGCACTGGGATTCGAATGACGGTCCTTTTGCACGAGAGGTGGATCTCGCCCTTAGCGGCCAGAATCCTAGGCCAGAGAAAGCTAGATAGAAAAATTCAAATAATTTGGACTCCGGCGCACGAAGCCGTCCCCGGCAACGAGGCGGCCCACGAGCTGGCTCGAGATCTCTACCGCCGAGCCGCTACGGGGCCCCTCGATGACCGAGGGAGCGGAGAGCGCATGCTAAAATATGGGGAGATCACGCAGTATTATAGATTGGCTCGTAGACTGGTATCCCCGCCAGACCCAAAATTAAACAACAGACAAGCAGTCGCGTGGAGACGACTACAAACTTATACATATCCGCACCCGGTTATGGCGAACCACATGTTCCCCGAGGCCAGGAGCGATAAATGTAATCTTTGTGGGGCGAGAGGGACCCTCGACCACATAATATGGGAATGTCCGTGCTCTCCCGGGGGAACGCACAAAATAGGTAGTAGAGACACCTGGGAGACCCTGCTGCGCAGCTCGGACTCTGAGCTCCAGCTCCGGCTCATCCAACTGGCTGAAGAGGCTGCTGGGACCCAAGACCTCCCAGCCTGCATCTGAGGCGGCGGCACTCGCCCCCGGACCTGTGTGTCGGGGGGTGGGTAGATCACCTTTTCCGTTGGACATTAAAGTTTATTCTATCTATCTATCTGCCTCTACGCCACCGCTGCATTTTTCGCAGCCGTGGGGTATGAAGTGGCAGAGGGTAGAAGCGGCATATAAGGAATACTTATGGATCAGTGCCGCATGGAAACGAAACAAGACGTACCTTGGAGTGACTTCCAAACGGACACGTAGCGATAGCAGAGATAAAAATAAAGTATTGATTGATTGTCATCATCATCATCATCATCCGCCTGGCTACGCTCACTGCAGGGCAAAGGAATCTCCCATACTCCTAACTACCCCAGTCATGTGCTAATTGTGGCCAATGTTGTCCTTGAAAACTTCTTAATCTCATCTGTCCACCAAACTTTCTGCCACGCCCTGCTGCGTTTCCATTCTCTCGGAATCCAGTCCGTAACCCTTAATGACCACCGGTCATCTTCCCTTCTCGAAATGTTCAAGCGAAGCTGCAGCGACGAGTTATCGACCATGAGTATCGGGCCATGGGATCAGAGCGTCTTCAACAGCGTGACCTCGGTTTCCCACAAGCAGTCAGCAAAAGGGCCGACAATGGTGGCAAAGCTGACGATGGTCGTTGAGATGCTGGTCCCCTAGTGAAGACCTATGAAGCAGCGAAACGGTTCGTGCTTGTTTATCGCCCGTACGTTCAGAACATCTTGCACAGTCTGTGACCAACTCTGGTTTGATAACACCGTGGTATTGGTTACAGTAAACCGTTCTGAGGAACAGTGCAACAAGGCCTTCAAAGTACTAGGCCAACATTACCCCAACGTACACCAGAATGCGGTTACAGTTTGCTCTAACGCGCAAAGGCGCTCTATGCCGAGGAGTGCTCCTCGCCTACCGTACTGTAAACGGGTTGTATACGCCGAGCTTCCCTCACATTTGCCGAAGCTCAACGCAGTGGAGAAAAAACTGGTTGCCCTCCGACTACTGTTCATGGCTATCAGGCGCTTGACTCACGGCAGTGGATGATTCGGCATTAAAGGGCAGGTAGTGGATGTTCCCATCAATGTTCAGCGTACTGTACAATTCCTTCCCCGGAACATCAGAACATGTAGCACATGTGCTTAATGAACCAGCACTGGTGCCTGCATTTCCAGTGCTTGCTCACATCACATATACTTCACATATACTTCAGATATTTACACAATATGATTCCAAATTACGCGCGCCAGCCGCCTCCTGCGTCGGTCCAGTTGTTTACTGCTACTTACGAAAGATAGCGGCAATGAAGCGGGCAACACGGGCTCACAAGCCACGCAGTTGGAGTAACGTGTCATCAGCGCGGTACACGAGGGAAGAAGAAGAGGTGCGGGACTCTTGCCAAAAGAGTGTGGACGTTGTAGAGAGGCTCTCAGTTAGCTGTTTGTAGGGCACAAACTCGCCGAACGAAAAGTGATTAAAGTACCGTCACTCAACTGTGCGTTACAATATGCGCTACGCAATGTTATACTCTTATGAAAATTCACGTGTCAGTATTTCATCACAGGCAATAGTGTTTTTTTGCCTGACCTTTTTTCAATGTGCTATGTTGTAGCATCTGATGCACGTTCCAGAAATTGTACTTTCAAGTTCACGAAATGGCCACATTTTTTTAGTTGTGCTATGTTCATTCATTTCCGTTGCTTAGGTACACTGAAGTTACTTAGCGCGCGAAGCCCTGTCCACATAAAATCTTTGGCATTCTGGTGCAGGATGTGGGCCCCGGAAGGACCAGTTAATGAGAAACTCAATGTCTGTGCTGCACAGTAAGGCTTGTGGCAGACATGAGAGCATCGACAGATACGGTGCCTAAAACTTTCAGCATACAACTGCGTCCAGCATCGTGCCGGTAGTCGTCATCAGAATGCGGATGCGCTAAGTAGACTGCATCTGCCAGACCACATTGAAGAACCTAACCTACCTGGAGACGTGCTCATGTTTGAGCCATTACCACGACCACCGTTGACAGCTGAGGTTGTGGCCAGACTCATGCAAGTACATCCAGTTCTATCAGAATTCTTTTCAGCAGTACAGAATGGCATCATTCAGCATCTGCAGGGCGACAGTTTCACCCCATACCGCAGAAAAGTCCCCGAACACTTGCTATACATCGTGGATGCATCAGCTGGGGCTCAAGAATCGTAACACCGGCAGGAGCACGAAAACAGGCTCCTGCCTGGTCAGCGTGCAATGATGCACGCCGGCCAATGTGGAATTGTAGCCATGAAAGGTTGTGCGCGCAGTTATCTTTGGTGGTTCCAGCAAGGTTTCTTTGGTGGCCTTGCTTGGACGCCGAGATTGAAACAACTGTCAAGTCATGCGAGCAGAGCAAACACCCCCTGAAGGACCCAAAACAGGCTCCATCCAGTCCCGACTTGGACGCAGCCTACGACACCATGGCACGCATTTCACGTGCATTTTGCAGGTCCGGTAGAGGGACATACCTTTTTCGTTGTTGACGTTTTCATCAAGTGGTTGGAGGCATAGAGTTTGTCACTATATTACCTAGAGGGAAACCTGGCGCTGCTGCGCTGTGGTATGCATAGGAATGCCGGTATATTGTGACTTCGGATCGGCATCGTTCTCGGAAAGCCAGGCAAGCACCGTTCCCTCTGTCACAATGATTCATTTTCCACTAAAACAGCACGTAAAAAGCAGTTTTAGCTTTATTATTACACAAAAACGTGTTTTTTTTAACCATTACAACTTGTTATTGCATGTACAATAACATGATACGTGAAAAGTTAGAGGACCGACGAAAAGATTCGCGCTCGCTTTGAAACAGCTTGTCGTCTGGTCTTGCTTTTCTTCCCTTCATCATACATTGTAGGTGAGTAAAGATGCAATTTGCGTGAATGGATACATTTTATGAAAATGTTGCTTCAAGAACGCGTTATTTGGGTAGCTACATCCACGTTTTAGACTAAGCCTCTTACAACACCAGCCAACACAAGCCTCGCAGACACATATACCGTCATTGCCATGACGGCACAGCGCCCCTTCAAAAACTCCCATAGACGGTGGCGCCAGATTTCCTTCTAGGTGTTATAGTGACAAACTCTATGGTTGGATGGGTGCGACCAATGAACAGGCTGACGTCAACAGCAGTGATCAGTTTGCGGCGCACTCTGTTTGCCACGTTCGGCATACCATGCAAGGTTGTGTCGGACAGTGGGGCCGCATTTGTGTCTTCAGAGATACAAGACGTCTACCAGAGAAATGCCATTCGAAGCGTAACATCAGCCCCTTACCATCGTACTACGAATGGCCAAGCAAAGTATTTAGTTGGAGAACTGAAGAGGGCACTAGCCAGAGAACCGTCCGGTTCACTCAATGTTCGCTTGTCACGCTTTCTGTTTCGGCAACATAGGACTGTGCATCAGTGGACCGGGCTAACACCTGCTAAGGCCATGTTCGGGCGGGAGTTACCAAACCTGTTCGACCTCATTATCGCATCGTAAGGACAGGAGACTGCACAAGCTGACCTACTCAAGAGTCGTCCACTCATGCACGGAGAAGCCGTATGGGTAAAACAATTCAGGAAGGGGCCGGACTGGACGGAAGGGACTCTGGTTAAGAGGATGGGGCACCGACCTTTGTTTGAGAAATGCGCAGGAAGAATTGTGAGACGCCATCTAAGCCAGCTCAGGAAGCGTACCAGCGAGCTTAAGCTGGACACACAAGTATCTGCAACGCTGACGTCGTGCTCTTAAGAACGGCCAGCTGCAGTGCAAGCTTTACCAACCAGTTGTGACTGTGGAGGCAACATTTCGGGAGCGTCGCCGCACACCTCTAGCCACGGCGTGACTAAGTCGACTGTGTGTGAACAACAATACGTGCGTCCTCGACTCTCCGTCGCTGGAGCCGAGTTTGACGAAGTCGCCATTGTAACTAAACGGGCTCGGCGGACCAACTATTATTATTGAGCCGCGGGAACGTCTACTGACACCCCTTCCCACGCGTCGACCAAGACGCCAGACAATGGGCGGCCGGCGGGCGCGCTGCAGTTGGGGGAAGAAATGCCCTTACGGTGCCGGGTTGTCTCCCCTACGGTGCTTCGTCTCCCCTACGGTGCCTGGTCAACTCGCCTATGGTGCCTGGACGGCCGTTTCCGTCACCTGGGTATCGGGGGAGGACCGAGTGTTTAAAAACCGCTGTTGTGCGGCTGCTCAGCACACTCTCTCTCAAGCAGTCATGTTAGACTGATGTACTTTCTCTAACAGTCATGTTAGACTGATATATATACTGTAAATAAACCCATATTCCTCGTTCTCGATGAGAAGCAGTCCTTCCCTTCATCAACGTCCTCAGCGTGGATAAGTTGGACGACGGCATGGGCCAGCTACCTTCTAATTAATGCCCGACTCCAATCTTGACAACGGATCACGAGCGATGGGATTGAACCCCCTATCATAACAGTGCATGGACAGTAATCCAGCGGAAAGCACACCAGCTATGCCGTCATCACATGCACTCGAATCTGAATCTGGCATACCGAAACGATCCGCACGGATCAGAGGACAGCCTACTTGGTAGACGGCATCCTTTAAGGGGGAAAAGTGTTGTGTCCGTGATTGAGTTCTAGTTTCGGTCTTTCAATGCCGACGGGACCAGTGGGAGTGTGGATAGTGGATAGTGGGAGTGTCCGGAACCACAAGCGAACGTTACTCAGTGTGTCGATGAGTGGCGCCACGTCCCCGGCAGGCCCCTGGTGCGGGATAGTCATGTGCACAGTGTTTTCGCGCCAAGTGATACTGAGCGGTCACCATTTCCGTAAAGCCAATATTAATTATGTGTACGAGCGGAATAAAGTAATTCCCAGTACATAACAAAAGGTACAATCCTTACTTCGTGTACCTGTCCCCAAATTTGCTATCGCAATCGATGCTTCGCCTTTCGGGCTAAACTGCGACATTTTTTGGATGTAGCCTGGATGGACTTTTTGGATGTATTGTTGGGTTCCCGGCGTATCCTTGCGTTCCTTCTGCACTTTGACATAATACCTCTGTACTATTGGACTACGGCAACGTGAGAAATTTTGGTTCAGTTGGGGACGCATTTGAAGGAATTTAGACTTATGGCACGTACTGAGGCTTTGGACAAAGTTAACAAAAGACCGCTCGGCCGTCCTGGGGCAGTTTTCTGTGTTAATGACTGGCAGAGGGAGGTATTTCTGACGCTTTCTATTGGCCCCAATATTATTGTAACTTATTTTGATAGTTTTTGTTCGACCAACCCTGTTCGACCAAGTGTTTGAAAAATTCAGGAGAATCTATCTAGGTTTCACGTTTGTAAGAGAAATGCCTGAAAAAGGCCAAATCCGTTTCCTTGACCATGAACTACACCTCCAGGGGGCACACGTGTTGTATGAATGCCCCGCGTTCCAAACAACACCTTCTCCCCTACATATTGTTACGTGTAGATGATGCCCAATGCTATTTACAATTTATTTACGGGGCAGCTAACGGAGGCCAAAATGGTGATGCTATATCAAGCAGGAACAGGTCGTCTTCTCCCTCCTCAGTGCAGCGACACTGTGGCTGCTGTTCCGTAGCATCAGCCCTTCTTGTAGAAGCAACGTCCCCGTGCTTAATCTACACATCCGCAGTGAAATGTGTGTGGTATGGCTTTAGTCTCGCCACGTCAACGATGTCATTTGCAGTCAACGATGACGCTGAGAGGTCGGCGGGGAGGATTTCAGACGTGACATCGGTGACTTGTCGCACCACACGCTATGGGCCAGTGTAGCGCGACAGCAGCCTTTCGCGAACGCCCACACGTCGAGTGGGTGGCCAGAGAAGCACCAGAGAACCCGGAGAAAAGTGCACGTCGCGATGGTGGCAATCACAGAGGCGTCTCTGGTGCTCCTGTGAGGCCTCGAGACGGGTGCGGGCGAGCTGGGGCGCGTGGTTGGCGCGTGTGAACGCGTCGCGGGCGTATTCAGTGGCAGAACGTGTGGCCGAGGTTAGCAAAGTGTCCAAGGGCAACGCGGGTTCTCGGCCATATATGAGATAGAATGGTGAACAGCTGGCGGTGGTCGTGACGCGATGAATTATACGCGAACGTCAGATATGATAATTGAAGATCCCAGTCGTGGTGGTCGGTCGCACCGTACTTCGAAAGCATGTCGCTGATGGTCCGGTTTAGGCGCTCCGCGAGGCCGTTGGTCTGTGGGTGGTAGGACCTGCTGAACTTGTGCTTTGTCGAGCAGGAGCGGAGGATGTCCTCGACGACTGCCGAGAGAAAGCTGCGGCCACGGTCAGTGAGTAATCGGCACGGAACACAGTGCACTAAAATGATGTCATAGAGAAGAAAGTGAGCAACGTCAGTAGCACAACATGTAGGGAGGGCTCTGGCGATTGCGTACCGCGTAGCATAATCGGTAGCGACGGCGACCCATTTATTTCCGGAGCCCGAGAGACGAAACGGTCCAAGAACGTCTAGACCAACACGGAAAAAGATGTCAGGTGCGATGTCGATCGGCTGGAGACATCCAGCTGGAGAGGTGGAGGGCTCCTTCCAGCGCTGAAAATATCCAACCATTCAAAAGTAGCGAAGCGCTCCATCGCCCTAGGTGCCCTTAGAAATGCGTTCGTTCGCTTTTGCCCCCATGCACTCGATGTCCTGCAGCTTCTCCAATCAAGTCCAGCTGCTTAAAGCAAGTGGCTATCCTGCGCAACTGCTGTCATTCTTGACGGAAGTTTTATTGCAAGAGGTTCGTTCCCCCAAGAAACAGCGCGAAGCGGTTGATGACTTAACGAAAACTGTTGCGATCCCGCATATACATGGTGTGTCCCATCGCATCAAGAGAGCCGCAGGCCGTGCCGGTGTAAATGTGGTGTTTACCGCGCCTAAAAATTGGGAAGGTTGTGCAAAAAAGTCAACGAAAGCCGGAGAACACCTGGACTGTGAAATAAGCAACATGTCGCCAAGCCCTTGGATGGCAGTACCAATGAAGTGTATTCCATTCCCACCTCTTGCGGCTGCACTTACATAGGGCAAACAGGGCGTGGTATCAATAATCGTTTGCGTGAGCATGCGCACCGTGTCAAGATTAAGACTGACGGTAATCTGGCTGTTCATTGTGCAAGGTTCACCACTCCTGGACGACACGCGTGTGTTGAAAAGGAACAGCTGTCAGATGGCCAGAGAAATGTTTGAGGCATTTTCTATGTGTAAGTCAGGAGCCACCTGTGTTAGTTCCCCTTCCATAGCTCTTCGTGATAAAGACCGTAAGTTCCTTAGAAGTTAATCAGTTTGGCCTGTGTCCACTATGTGTATGGTTACATTTGTATTGTTTAATGTTATTTACGCATGCGCAGCAGGAGTTGACCGACGATGACTCGCCTTCCCTTTCTTCTTTCACTCTCTTTGTGCCAGTTGCGAATTGTATATATTTGCGCAGGCTTCAATAAAGGTGTTGTTGGCAGTCAGTGCTCGTCCTGTGTCCTCCCTTGTCCGTGTTCTTGCCGCTGTTTTAAATATGAATATCTTTTTTACTTTTTGGGACGCTTTCGAGTCATGCTCACCGCGCCTGGCATTGCGACCCAATTAGCGAAAATCAGCTGGGCCGTGGTGATGAAGTTAGTTTGGCGTGCACTGAATTTTAGTAGCAGAAGTTTGGGACGTTTTTCGTTAGCCCCATAACAATATAAACCTACTTTTGGTACTCGCGCTTGTCGAAAACGCGACGAGCGAATACCAAGAGTCGTAACACGGGAGTGTGTTGCTTGCGCGGGCAGAATTTACAAACGACAACGAAGAGGAGCTCAAAAAGCAGGAACTTGAAACCCGAGAATTCTATTTTTTTAACGGCGGAAAACAGACTTTGTACCCACGCATTTGTATTGTGTGCTAGCAGAAGGAATTTTGCGAGCATCCAGCATGGCCTGGCTGAGAGCCTGTGTTGTGACCACCTCTGTGTACGCTACGTACCATTATATCTGGTGAGGCCAAGTTGTTTTGGAAACGCGCAGTCGCCCGCGCCTTTATGTTCTCAAAGCACAGGAAATAATGCCCTAGAATGAGGGAATGCATGGGAACAAATGTTTTCATATTTTGTGGTTTTGTTTAGGCTGAGTTGGGTACTTTCTCCGCCATGTATGTAAAAGCCCATTGCTTTTCTTTGTAATGCCACTCATTAACCACTTTCGCACGCTTCACCTGCACACGTAGTATTCGTATAAGGTCTAAATACCAAAATAACACATGCTTGTTTTTTTTTTCACTTTCTTTGGCTGATGCCGTACGGTGGGGCTTAGTACGGGAGCTACTACTGCTCATCAGGCACCACAACGTTGGCAAAGGCGTCTTGCATCTATTTATGAAATTCCACGTGGTACAGATACGATGGAGTATTGTAAAAATTGATGACATTTTTACTATATAATAAAACGATTCCGCACCAAGACCGCGCGGGGTTGAACAGTAGAAAAAAAAAGAGAAACAATTGCTGGCTCTCTTGTAATCGGGCCTAGTTGTAAGCATGAAATGGAAACCGGCGAAGCAGGTTGGTTGGGGACTAGCCACAATCTTAAGATGGGTGTAGTGCATGTTCGCAGCGGCACAACGCACCACACCACACCGCTCCACGCCATACTGTGCACTAGTACATATGGACGCTACCCAACTAGAAGAAAACTGGCTGAAGGACGCACGACAGGCAGCGAAAGACGCCAGGTAGACAGAGCGCACTGCCCAGCTTCAAAGCAAAAAGCACCTGATGGAGCCACTACGCAGCGTGGTGCCATCACTCGAGGTGACGCAAAACCCGCGCTGTGGAACTCACGGACCGCTGGCGTTCAAAAGAGCCCAGGTAACCCTGTCTTGGCGCCAAAAATGACAATGAAGTATATATTGCTCAGTATCTGCTTTTTGAAAGTTGCTATTAGAAATGACTCATAAAGCTTCAGAGTGCAAGTTGCAGCTTGAGTGAACAAACACTAGCAAGAACTCGGAAGCAATATTTTTGTAACTTGTTTGGGCAGTAACTAGCGTATGTAATGCGCTCTTGTACAAAGGGTTAGGGGTGTTGCTACTCTAGGTTATGTCTCGAGCCCGGCTTCATATGAAAACGTGGTGGAGTCTTCGGGTTGCTCTGAAATTGTGGAAAGCGAGAACCAGCAGGTTTGCTGGCACTTGGACAAAACTTATTTAAATCGTTGACTTGGAAAAACAGAAAAAGGTCAAGTGTTTAGCAACGAGCGTCTGCATGGGCCTCGTTTCCATGGCCCAGAGCAGCTTGTCTTCTCTCCGTATCAGCATTGTAATACCTCTGTTTAAACACACTTTCCGGGCGGCAGCAAATCACACACAGGTCATAATCAACCAGGACGACAGCCAATGTAGAAGCACATACAACACTATCGCAGACGGATTATCGGACGGGCGACCCTGTCCTGTCCTCCCCCCCCCCCGCCGCCAAGGAAGGAAGGAAAGAAGGAAGGAAGGAAGGAAGGAAGGAAGGAAGGAATAACTTTATTGCTCTATTTACCGCTTTCAGCGGCAATCAGAGGTCTTCAAATTTCACTGAAGTCTTCGTCGTCTTGAGTGGTCGGCGCCCCTATTCCAGAGCAGCGCTGAGCCTGGCCACATTGAGAGCGTGTTGCAACAATCCTTTTTGGACTGTGAGCACGCCCCTGGTGAGCAGGCTCTCCCACTGTTCCACACTGAGTTTCTTTGTTTCTTTGTGGAAATAGAAGTTATTTCTGCACTCCCATGTGATGTGATATAGTGTTGGGATGGCCCCACACCATGGGCATCTGTCCCTGTATTGACTGGGAAACATTTTATGCAGGATCGAGCGGGCGCATAGGCGGAGAAAGGATCTGGCCGTGGGAATGGGAGAGATCTTTGGCTTCAAACTGGTCTTCTCCGCTTCTTCTCAGTAGAGGGCAGGCACGTGTTTGTGGTGGCTTTCTTCCGGGAAACGTCCACGAGTCTTCGCGTCTTCTCGGCCTCCGCTGGAGTGGCAAATGTTTCTTCCTTTTGTCGGGCTCCTTCTCTGGCGAGGGGAGCTCGTTACGGGAAAATTAGCTGCGCCCAGAATTGCGTGTTCTCCTCTGACTATCTTCCCAGCGTGGCTCTCGCATGCTACTCCTGCATGTGTCTACTACACTCATAACAGCTTGCTCCCCCACCAATATAGTCGCGGAGGATAGCAGTGACCACTGCTGCTTTGAAAGACAACTTCATTTTCTGCAGATGAATGCCAGAAACTCGCCGTCGAATGCCACATTGTCGGATACGTCGTCGACCAGATTCTTCGAGCTGTCTCTGAAACTCAAACACGTGCGTGTGCAAACACCCAGCCCCATCTGAACAAATCAGGTCAAAAGAAGGATGGTGATCAATCTTTCTTTACTACCTGTTTGCGCAATGCACACACTAAAAACTCTCTGGACTCGCTTATACTGATAAACCAGACATGCTACATTAAGCATCTGCACACAGAATCTCACAAACAAATAGAACTCAAGTAGCCATTTTGAGTAATGGCAAACAGCAACCCGGTACCGCTTAGAAAGTGCGACTAAGTGCGTCCGCCTTTCCATTCAATTTACCCTTCCTGTAGCTTATGTCAAAATGATATTGCTGTATAATGAGTCTCCACCTCAGAATGTGACTGTTCTTTGATGTGGCGGTTTCAATCCAGGGGAGGATGACAATGGTCCGTCTCTACAGTGAATTTGCACCTCCTAGATAGAGACTTCAATTTCTTAATGGCCCACGCAACACAAGTATATTTTTTTCCGAAGCGCAATGTGCCGTCTCATGAGAGAAAAGTTTTCGGCTCAGATAGGACACGGGATGTTCATTGCCGTCGTCATCCCTCTGGCAGAGAACGGCACCTAGTCCTCGATCACTCGCATCACGCTAGACCGTGAATTTTCGGTTGAAATCGGAAACTCGCAATACCGGACGGCTAATCACTGCCTTCAGGCTTAAAAAGGAAGCTTCCTTCTTTTCATCCCACACTATATATGTAGGTTCTCTCCAGCGGAGAGCATCAGTCAGGGGGCTTGCCAAAGTTGAATAATCCCGGATGTAATGATTATAATATTTACTGAGTCCCAAAAATGTCCGAATATCCGTCGTATTTATCGGTCGAGGATACTCTGCTACCATTGATATGTTAACCTTATTGGTTTCCTAAAGCCTTCACCTATGTGGTGACAGAGGTATTTCACACTCGCCCTTGAAAGACAACACTTCTCGGCCTTTACGGTGAGCTCAGCTTCACGCAAAGGGCTGAGCACCGCTCCAAGATGCACCAAAGGCCCATGCAACGAAAAAGACTCCATGTCACCTAAGTAGAGCACGGCAAATGCTTCACAACCCTTTAGAACCCTATTCATGAGGTGTGAAAAACAAAAGTGAGCATTTTTTAGTCCGAAGTTCATCACCGTCAGTAGATAGCTGCCGACAATTATACGAGTGACGCGTATGTGCTGGCTCGCTCAGGGAGCGGTACTTGCGAGGTACCCTCGAGTAAGGTTTTACCGTGAAGAGATTGTTGTTGCTTATCAATATAACAGTGCCCCCCCGACATTTATTCTTTCTTGATGACATACACGGTCGTCCACTTCCAATTTGAACACGGCTCCAGGCGGCCGGCGAGGCGGCGCTCCGCGGAGCGCTGCTCGTGGGCACCGGGGTAACGAACGCGCCGGCGCACTGGCAGCCACAGATACATTAATACCAGAGACATTCGCTGCGTTCGATCTGAAGAATATGCAATACACGAAGGAACATGTACATTCAAAAGCTTTGAATACTCCAGTATTGCTTACCTTTTTTACATATTGCAGGAATCTCAACTATTCCTTCCTCAAACTACACTGCACAGCCAAAAGCCGTCATGGATATGCGATGACAAATTTCCTAGTATCGAAGGATCGAAGACAGGCGAAGACCCCCTGCACAGTCGAAGTACCTAATTGGCTGAGATACCAACATCGCATCTGTTTACTGAGGGACTCACTGGATCGCACATTAGAGAAGATGGTGTTGGTGCGTGCCCAATTACTTGTGCAGCTATTTTATTTTGGCACGCAACCATTCATATAATATTGTTACCTTAATCCGCCCTCCTTCGCAGAATTAAGTACAAGGAACAACGTCAGATTCATTCCGTCTAAAGCCATCTCATTTTGACTAACTCAACTGCTGGCTTGTTTATGTAGTTCTTTTCACGCGAAGCTTGCATTAGCTCACAAGTTTCGGTGGCGGTCTGGTCACGCAAAAACTGAATTCCTCCTAGAGCAGAGCAGCTGCGGGGAAGGGCGGTTTGATGAGTTCACAGCGGCGCCGGTGCCGCAACGTGAGTCATTAGAAAGGATTCCAGCTGCATGGGCGTACGCTCACGCCACGCGCGCAACCAATCAGACAAGTATCGCGTTTGCCGGGGAGATAAATTGCAGGAAAAGGTATTTCGCGTTCTGCGGAGGCTTCGGTTCCGGTAAATTCATTATCGGAAAACCGAGGGGACAACCATGCGCTGGTCGTTCGCACGAGGAACGGGCAGCGTTTGACAAGCGACGCCGAGAACTCGCCCGTAAGAGGGCTCGCCATCGGCTACGTCACACTGCATTGCTGTCGACTTAGCGTGAACGCGCGCACATGTTACGTCACGTTGGCGGGAACAACATCTTCTGTAGTTTGGCCTATGGTTCGACGCATTGGCACCGCCAACGTAACCGGATGCGGGCGACGCGCTCCGACGCACCCGGAGTCTGACGATGCTCGCCCGCGCGCCGATAACGTCGGACCAATGAACGCGCCTGTGGAGCCGCCCGAGCCCAGGCACTCCAACAGCAACGAGAAGATCCCGATCTGAGGGAGCGGGAGGCCGAAGCAATCCGGCACCGTTACCTGTGAGTTACTTAACCGTGACGAAGGTCCGGTGCATGCAGGACAAGCTTCGCTTCTCCCCATGTTTCGATAGGGGAAGGGTTCATACCTTTTTTCCTTATCTGGGTACTTGCAACACACTTTATGCGGGTAATATTTGTGTAAAGTTTGCTTGCCATCATGCTATCTTTTTCTGGATATTCGCCATTACTTGCACTTCGCAGTTTCTTCTTTTTTTTATGTGTGTAACTTTTCTCACAATTTTGCTGCAATAAACTCTTGTTTGCTATTTTTGTATTCTTGGCTGTCCAGCAAGCTCATTCACATTGATGTGCGACACCTGCTCCGGCAGCTGTGGCACTATCAAGGCACGTCCCGCAAGAAATCCAACAGTGCAGACACGCCGAGCAGCTAAGATGGCCACGTAGCAGACGCAAGGAGCACGCAGTGCACGCTGTTCCAGGGTGTACCATCGTATGCTGCGTTACGCTGGTCGCTCGATCAATCATCGAATAAATTGCACATATAAACACTACCTAAATCACTAGGAAGATACGTAATGTGGCGCCTGATAAAATGGGCCACCACACATGAAAACCGCAGTCGAGCACCATAACTATCCCATCTTTTAGTACGTAGAAGTGCTATCGCAAAGTGTGCGGAAAAGAAAATAGAGCGAGGTGGCTCTACCGAGCTACGGAAACTTGACGGAAGCAACAATCAGTGATTTCCTTGTTGCGTAGCATGCAGCACTTCATGAGCGGCGTTGGCGTCCCTCCCACATCTGCAACGAAGTTGACGTGGTGTCCACATGCTGTGCATCGCTCGCACGCAAAGTTCTCGAACAGAGAATAAAAAGTGACACATGACGCAATATTATCGATGTTTCTAGCTTATACGTGCAGAAAGAGGGTGTCAGTATTATTGTGCTGTTGCGAAAGAACGCTGAATTGAAGTACAGACACGCAATATTCGTCGTAGTTCGTTTGCCCAAAAGCATGTAGAACGAATTTCGGAATATGTCACCATACGAATGCACTTTGCTTGGAGTGTTCTGTGCTTAATTTTGTTACGTGGTGCCTCAGCTGTAGAGCGCTGTTCTTCCTACTCGACTATACATATTTTAGTACAATTTAGTTAAGCTTCGCATACCTGCTCGTTAAGCGTAAACACATCATACATTTTTTGCGGCTTTTACAATAGGAAATAACTTTGTCAATATATACACACCGAGCCGGCGAAAGAAAGAAAACTTTTGGTACTGCTTAACTTTGCAATTCGACTTAGTGAATGCATTATATTTTCATGGAGCTGGAGGGACGCTCTTCGGTGCCGCACCGGTATAGATTGTACTGCAACTCAATGTACCTCAATTATTCAGGATGAGTGATGAGGTAGTGGTTGGCCTGTCTTCCTGCAAGAGGCACATTTTTATAAAACGCCGATATAAAGTTTTTATTTGCCCACGCGGATAAACCACTCACATAAAGGCCAAAAAATACGTGGCAATGTGTAATTTGCAGATTTGTATACTTGTCACGAAGTGACTAGGTTAGCAATAAAAATACGATTCTGCATACGAGCGTAGGACTAGTCAACGTGAAATCCCTTGCTGACGTCAACGGAACGCCGCTCGCAATGGCTGCATGGGCCCCGTAATTACTGTTACAGAAGTGTGTAAGAAGTGTGTAGCCTAACAGAAGTGTGTAACTTATCTATTCTTGTCAAAAAATCGGCACCACCATCCCAACTACGTCAGAAATATTCATCCAGCTGCCTTACGGTTCTTTACGCCAACAGCATGAACCCAATTGCAAAGCACTCTTCCCCGCTTCTTACCCGCTTCTCTAGTGCAGCAACATCTGGTGAAGTGGTCGCGAACTCGCAGTGCGAAGGCCTTTCCTGAACGCCCAAAGAGCGGCGGGGTCGTCACATTGTTCGTCGTTCGCTTGTTTCGGTCCGCTACTTCATCCACACGTGAGAACGATGCCTCGCTTCTAAATTCGTTCGTAATCAGCATTTCTCCATCTCCAGCAGGCATGTCGACACCAAATATCAAGCTTTCGCACTACTACGCGCGTACATAGAGTGCTAGGCTATGAAAACAGCAGCTCAATAATTATACTCCCTTTCACGCATCACAACTTGTTGTTTCAAGCACTCGACAAAAAAAAAAAAATGGGAGGAACAAATTATAAGCGAGCGTCCTTTTTCTGCGACGCATCCCAGTTGCGTAGTCAAGAATTACAGGAAGCATACCTGAGTACCTTACAAAATATCTGTATAAACACAACAGCCACTTTAATTTTCTACGCAACAAAAGTATGGATCAAAAACGTGGTCACGGACGACACACAATCGCTCGAATGCTACTCATAATATGCTTGGAAGAACTATTCAAGGTATTCAAGGAATAAAGCGTTCACTGGAAAGAATGAGCAGTCAGGATCTATGGCCAATATGTTACCAATTTATGGTTTGGAAATGACATTGTGCTTTTCGGGAACGACTGCGATGAATCGCAATAAACCACTGAGGACCTCACCCGAGAAAGTGTAGGAGTAACATTGAAATGTTTATCAAGGAGAGAAAACTAATGTTAAATAGCTTGTCGAGAGAATAAAAATTCATGACTGGCATTAAAGGTTTAAAATGCCACCAAGATTACGTTTAACTAGTTCAATTGCTTGCAGGAGAATTTGATCATGAGAATGAAACTTACAGAAGTATAAAGGTAGGGTGGAGCGCACGCGCCAGTTTTATCAGATAATGAAGGGCAGCTTACAGCTACCACTGAAAGGAAAAGTGTACAGTCTTTGAATCTTACCGGTAATAACATACGTATTGGGCAGAAACACGGAAGCTAACAAAGAAGCATGAGAAGAAGCTCACAGCCGCGCAACGTTTGATAGATCGAAAAAATATTAGGTGTAATTTTATGAGAGAGGAAGGCAGCCGTTTCGGTCATACTAAAGCACATAGAGGTGTCCCATATTGTAGTTGACATCAACAGGAAAACAGAAAGCTGGGCAGGAGCTGTAGGGCTTAGGGCAAGTAAGCGGTACTCTTAGAGTTATAGAATGGGTCCCATGGGAAGGGAAGCGCAGTTAACGACCGCCGAGAATGATGTGGTGCGATAAAATTGAGAAATGCGCAGGCATATGATGCAGTCAGCTAGCGAAAGACAGGGGTGACTGTAGATCACTAGGAGGAGCGTTCGTCCAGGAATTTGATGTGAGGTTATCATTAGCTGATCATAGTGAGGCTGACATGCCTGTTAGCAATAAAAATCTTGATTAGAGAAACAACGGGGGACACATGAATCTCATGCATTCCAAAGTTTATTCACTTCTTGACTCCTTGCACTGTGCACACCGGCTTCCTAGTGCTGTTTTCGTGCCTGTTTTCTTCACTGTGTAAGAATGACCGAAGATGCAGCAAATGTTCGCACACGGGTCACATTATCACACGCCTGACTAGCCAGACCAAGGATTGCCGTATCCGGGGCCGTACGTAGAGGCGCTCGTGTACGGAGCCGAGTAAGGCGAGGAGCCGCCGATGACACGGTATTGCTGGCCAGCAGGAAGTGGCCTCGCATTGTAGATTGCGTCAGCGCTGGCTCCGGGCTCGGTTCCAGGCTCGTTGGTTTCAACCTTGGCACGAAAACCACCGGCGTCGGCGATGTACTTCACCTGGCGGAAGATGCCATTGGCGTCGGTGTATCCGTAGGCGCCCGTCTTCGTATTCGATGCGTCACCTTGCTCCTTGTGGAAGGATTTTGTGCCGTAGGCGTCAGCGTTGTCGTATCCGAAGCTGTAGGGCTGTGGTGGCTGCGTATTTAAACAGCGTGGCAGTGAAATAACGTATTATTATAAATAAGCAATACATCATTGAGAGGTGGTAAGCAAGCTTCTTAACTGTTCTGGTGTGAACTTTCACAGATCTTCTAGAGTTAGTGCATTGCTTTCATGAGCCATCGGGATGCTGTCGCGAAGATGGCCGGAGGCCATCATGTACTGCTCTATAGTTCAATTTTAATGAAGCAGATAAGAATACAAAGCCTATCTTTTCGCAGTGCAAGTAAATATATAATTTTCAAGCAAATATCCAATTCAGCCATTGACTATACATCACCTAAAAACAGATTCCTGCCATAAATGTATGTCTACGCAGTGTAAGAGTACTTAACCGCACTTTACCCTCGAGATATTTATTTCAGCGCTTATATTTTCATTTCTGCATTGGCACATTATTTAAAGAGGACCTTTAGCTTAGCCGCTTTTCGAAAATGTGCAGCTGACATTCCCTGGGTACTTCTCTGTTGTGAAGACCGTGATGTTAACTTGCATCTACTATGCTACTACTGCAGACAATGATTTTACCATGCTACTTACGTAATACAGTTCTTGCCGCGCGGACGTGGCTGCGAACGAAGGGCCGAACGCACCGTGGTGCCCAAGCCCACCGCCGAATCCACCACCGAATCCGAATTGACCACCGGCGAGAGCGATGGGTAGCATGGAGATCACGAAGAGCTGTAAACATAACGCTCAGTACGTTAGTGTTGTAATTAACTTTCTTTGGCTGGACATCTATAGAATTTCAAATACGTTGCAGAGAACGCCACGCGAATTACCTCAACCGTCGCTCTTTAATTGTACGTTGATAGAGGTGCATTTAGAAGCACACGCTACTATATGGACGGCACTAGGTGGCCCAAGAGTCTCGTACACATTACTCAGAAGCGTCTCACTCCGGGATACTGCGTCCGTCATCATTTATGCTAACTTTCCTAGCATATGCCCGAGTAGGCACGCGCACGGCTGATCACGGCTTGTCACACTTAAGCTGCCGTCTGTATGTGGCAGTCGCCGAGGCGAGGGCTACTAGAAGATATAAGTAATGCTGTTATACGCCATAGACGCATTTGGCCAGCGTATTATTTATACGTCTAGCACGGCGGCATCACACGGCCGCCGCTGCATGTTAACATAAAATAAAACATTATCTGCATTTAATATTTGCAACCTAACGCAGGCTGCCTAATTCAGATGAAGGCATTGTCAAGGGCAGAAATTCCAGTGGCACGTTGCCTACCTGAGCAATTATAGCGGCCGCGGTAGGCATGATGAGTCGGAGTGGGGGTAAACCTTCGGACACTGACACGAGCACACACTGCAGATCTGCTGACTCTTGCTTCCAAGAGCTGTGGCTTTCACTTCTACCAGTGGCTTGAAAGTGCGGCAAGGACTAGAAGGCACTGACGGTTGCAAGTGATGCGCAGTGGCACCGTTAAACGTTTTATACAGCAACCTCTTGACCGCAAGATTCCGGGCACTTGCGTGCGAACCCCCTTGCCACCCGACTCTGCGGTGCTGCTCGCATTTTTTTTTGCTTTCGCGCTCATTGCTCCTTGCTGAGCTCACTGTCCTCGTCGTTCTCAGCACAATAGTGCCAACCTTCTCTCCTGCACTGTCCTCGCAAAAAAAAATATATATATAGATGTAAACGTGGAACGCGGTGAAGAAGAAATTGCATGTGCGCTAGTGTGTGCACTCGCTGCATCCCGATTACTTTTCACGCCAACATTCACGCCGAGGCCGGACCTCAAAGCCTCCTTCTTTCTCTGCTGTCTTTCATCTGGCCTCATGCCGCGTCACACGGCAGCGTCGCTCACGCGCCGATTTCTTTTGGCGCGCACCAAATGAACATGCCCCGACTTTCACGGCACACGACGTGGCCTCTCGTCCTCTCCACTCTGATTGCAAAAAGGGGCGAGCGCTGCTCCGTGCGTGCGAGCGTGCGTTCTTCGTCGAGTCGTTAGCGCGACGCCGGAGGCGGACGTGTGAAAGTGCGCGAAAGTGACCGTTTCAATTGCTTCCAGGCGTTTCTCTTCTTGCCTTCGGTCAGTTTTCAATTTTCGAGCGTGAGGCATGACCGTGGCCGACCGGCGCAGCTCCGTACGCTGAAAAGCTGTAATCGTTCGGTAATGTTTCCACATCGCGCTCTGGGTGGCCCGATTAACAGCGCACTGTGGCTGAAATGCGGCTGTGCTTCAAGTTTTCTCACTCGTGGTGCATACAAAGAATATACCGTGTAGGGCTGTAACCTAGAATTTTGACAAGGCCACAGAGTTTGGTATCTTGACAGTGCGTTTGAAGTTTCTTCAGCGAAATACGGGAGTTGCATGACATATGCGCATGTCCTTTCTCGTTCGCTGGGAGTATATTTTAGTCCGCTGCCCGATCAGATACTTCTACTTTTGATGGGGACACATTTTTAGTACACCAGTTTCGTCAAGTGAACGGACGGAAATTAGCGGGAGAAAAGTCATATATAAAAAACTAAGTTTAATAGTGGTAAATTTGTTCCCTAATGCCAAATATACCTTCCTGAAGTACTTTCATGTTTACTTTCTGTCAAGTGTTTCTGTCAAGTGATATACCAAATCAGAACATTTTAATTATTCACATTTGCGTTCAGTAGAGCACTTCATTTTTGTTTTGGCACACTCTAAGTGATCGAAGAGATGCACTTTTTTGCGAGACATTACCTTTGAGAACCTGAGCGAAGGTGTGCTTAGACTAATCAGAATAGTGATAAAATATTTAACTTAGAGGACAGCAGCCGTTGTTAAAAATACCCGAACCACTGAGTTATCGATACTTAAAAAAGCTCAACTCTTATTCTCAATGGTACTGAATACGATAATTTGCTGACGCGAAAATTGGTAGAATTGGGCTTGAAAGTTGCGGTAAATACGGAAACAAACGTTGTTGGTTGAGGAAGCCCAGCCTCCACTAACCAATGGCAAGTTTTATGTGAGCGTGTTTCTTTTACGTCCTTTGCAATGTTCTTTGAGATTGATGATGTCGTTCATAATGCAAGCATCTTTTCTGTGCTGCCTGTCCGTGAAAACTTTCGCAACATCCTTATTTTTGTTAAAGTTTCTTCATGCAATCATGCATTGCACAGCGATCCTTACGTTATTGTGGGGGACGCGAAATGCAAGCAGAGTTCTCGCCATCTCACTTTTTTTTTTGTATTAAGAAGAACCAGATTAGTTGTCCCTTGACTGGACTCGGACGTTATTGAGGTGATACACAGGACGGAAATAAATTTTCCGGCGTTCTTCACATACATGCGTTGAAATCTGCCTTTTTCATTCTCCTGTGCTGCCTTTTGCCACACGCCACTGAAAATGTTTTTGAAGGTTGCTGGGGCTTTCGCCGGCTAATTTGTGTACCTGCGCCCACGCTGAGAGTGCGCGTCGGTTGTGCGTTTCGTGGATCGCGAATCCGCATTAATGGCTACTTCAGGGTGACATGTCGTTCCTGGAAGCCATGTACCACTCACCCACTACTTGGCGAGCAGGCCTGAGTGCGCTGTTGTGTTAACAGTGCGGCCGATAAAGGCACGCTGAGTTCCGTCCAAAGAAGCGGCTGCCTTGGAGTTTCGCGTCGCGGATGTCTGCACTTGCACATCGCTTTTTGTATTCTTTTTGCACATTCAAAGGCCATTTCGCATATTCGCGAAGACTTGGAGCCCAGCCGTCCGCGCCGGATTTACCAAAGCGGTGCACTTGTTGACATCGACATCTACGGTAACAGTACCTTGTTAGCGTCAAATATTGGGAAAACGCCCATCGGCGATATGAAATGATGTCAAAACGTAGCAAAACATCCATATCTGCGCATACGAGCCGCATTGTTTAGCGCTGAGATGAGTCAATATGAGCGGCCGAGTCACGTGAACAATGGCAGCTGTGATCCGAATACCTATGTTAACGACTGTTGATTTCATAGTGATTCTCGCTTTTGTTTTAGTGATTAGTTATTCGTGCTTTTGTGAGTGCCATAAAGCATTATTAGAGATAATTTTGCTCGCATAAGCGCTCATTTATAGGCCGTGTTTTTCGCTCACGAAAATGCGAATGCCTTCGCTGACACAGTGGGTATAACTGAGCCAGGCGGTTGTTTACACTGCTTCACTGATTGCACCGTTCGATGGAGAGGTAAGCAGTGCATCTCTTCAATTCAAAAATGTGTCAGCATAACAATACGTACCAACCCACCCATTTACGTAGCGTATGCGACCGGAAACCTAGGGGAACGGTGACGTCAACGTCGGCAAAGCGCTGCCGCCGCTTGCCACTTCTTGTGGCGCGCCTAGCACAGTGAAGAGTTCGGGATTTCAAATCGCTATGTGCTGAACTATGCAAGTAGTTTCCTTCGTTTCAACTGCTTTTTTTTTTTTTCAGTTCAACTCCACCGGTAGTGGGTGCATGACCTCGACGGCGCCATGCCTAACTTTCCCTAAACAGAATGAACATTTGCTTATGCTTCATGTACAAGGCTTGAGAGGGTTGAATTGATTTTTTTTTTTCGCAGGACTTTTCATTGAAATCAGGCCGCGCGACCGTGCGCGCAACCCTTCCAAGAGTTTTCATGACTAATCCGCTAGGGTAGGGCGCATGTGCCGTCGCGCCGTGAAAAAAGGTGGATTGCACAGCCGTTAGCCCGACAAGACGAAAACAACCTTTGCTTCTCGTCGCGTTATTGCGAGAGGGAAGCTGAGGCAAAGTGATGCATCGTGCTCCAGCTAGGTCAGGCGAGTCGACATCGCACGTGCGAGAAACCACGCATCAACTGTAGTCTCATACATTCGCAATGTATCCTATATTGTTAAAAGGATTGTTTTGAAGCACAACGTTCGTGTGTCTGTCTTTTCACTCGATTCGAATCGTTAGCGTCGAATTTTCATACACGCGAAACAAAGCTGGAACTAGTAAAATGAATGTAAGGCAAACTGCCGTTGAATTAGCGGGAATTTCGAAACTTACATGTAGTTTACCATAATTGGGGTTCTTATTCCTGGAACTCCACTCACTGGCCCGCGCAGTCGATACTGATTTTTCGCTCGTGACCTGTAGATATAAAAACAAGATATTGGGTGTAATATACGGTAGCGACCGATACTAATGTATCTCGGCGGCTATAGTTAGTTCACGTTTAATAAGCAGGTGTTGCGGCCTATCTGGTAATGTTCAAAAAATATGAGCGATCTCCTTCGTAGTGTAATCAGTTTCTTGTAGCTCAGCGTATATGTACGCCCCTTATAGGTATGAGCAAAAAGGGAGCAAGCTAAAAGCAGGAGCCAATGTTTCCTCAAGTGCCACTGTCTTTTTCAAGGCTCTGAAAGTCCTTGAAGAAAACAAGGCCTTCAAAAGACCCGTCCACTTTTCGAAACGCTGCCTCCTGCTTTTACTTTGTTCTCGTTTTGATCATCGTCTTGAATTTCCATCTCCCGACTTCCCCGTGCTTTCCCATATAGGTATGCAATAGAAACACCTAGCTTAAAGCAAAGAATACTGTAGAAGTCTTTTTAACCAGACATGAATAAAATCACCAATCACAGGGAAACAACATGGACTTTTACAAAGTTCACCTTTAAGGTTAATCAAAGGTTATTCCATTACACGTCCCCTCTTGACCAAACACGCAGAAACGTATGAACCTCAGCATATTCAAGTCGAGCCTCATGAAAATGAATCGTAATCTATAGCGATGGGGTTTCTTAATAAGCGCAAGTAATATTGTTACAAGGGGTGCATTTAGTTAACGACTAAACGATGAAAAGGGTTTCCGCACCGACGCCGGCCCACTCCAAATTGGACTGGATTCTACAAAAAAAAATATAAGCTCACTTTGGCCAAATATTTTACCGTCCTTGCTGCAGCTTTTACTTAACACTCCTCTCTTCACAGACGAAGCCGGCTGGGCGAGTAACTGTGATGTGCACTCCGACTCACGGGTATGACAGCGCTTCAGGCGGGCGACGTGAACAAACTGCGTCTCTTTTAACGGTAACCGTGAGACACGAACAGAGCAATCGAATAGGTTACATCACTTAGGCCATCAAAACGTATGTAGTTTTGTGAAGATTTAGCTGAAGCTCATTGAAGGGAAAGGATCAAATAGACCATTGAGCGAAAAAAAAAATGGTGTCTGTAGCAGAGAAACGACGCCTAAATTCCCATTGGCTGCGACACCACGTCACGTACGCGCCTTGAAGGAGTAGAGCGGGTGAAAGGGACCGCCTGCTGGCGCACTGGGGTACCAGGTGTTGCGTCATGTTGCGTCACAGCATCGCCATGTCACCCTCACTCTTGGAAGCCTGTGTTATGGGCACGTTCCTTGTCCGCGCAAGTTCTCACCTGCCTCCTAACTCCACCTCGCTAAGCGCTATAAGGAAGTTAATGTATAAAAAAGAATACGTTCGAAAAGAAACACATTGGCGGTAGTTAGTTTTGAACGTGCTACTCCACGCTCAGATGCCAAGTGTCTTACCCAGTGGGCTAAATCAGGGCCTTCTAGTTAGCAGGTATGCGCGCACTGCTGTTTGAGAACGTTTTACTTGGAACGAAATTCCCATTGCCAAGCCCGGCGAGACGAAAGCGGTGACGTCAAAACCACGGCGGCTTCCTCGGGAGCGCGCCCGTTAGATCGTTACATTCTGTGGCAGTCAGGCAATGAAGCATGACATGATAGATCCAAGTGCACGGCGTTGTGCTACCTAGGAGCCGTTGGTGAAGCCTCTCAACGCGCTTGCTTGCCCATGAGGAGTTCATAACTCGAAGAACCGCTCAGCAGCGTTCAAGTGGTAGTAGTAGTAGTAGTAGTAGTAAAAGACTTTATTGGGGTCCTGAGCAGCTAAGCGGGCCTGCAGGTCCGTACCCAGGCGTTGGCTAGTCCCATGTCGGAACGGAGATGTCATGCCTCTCCGCTCGTTCACGGGCCCTCTGGACAGCCAGGAGCTGGACGTCCCGTCTCGGCTCTGTGATGGCCTTCGTCCAGTCTTCTTCTTTGTTAAAATCCTGTAACACAGGGCACTGCCAGAGCATGTGATTTAATGAGCTACATTCAGTGCCACAATCTGGGCAGAGTAGGTCAATCTCCGGGTGGAGCATGTTCAGAAAGCTGTTTTCACATCCACAACTCATAAGAAGTGCTTAGGTGTTCTCAGATGTTTTTGATGTGCAATCGGTTTGGCAGCAGATCTAAATATGTAATAATTGAACTTTACAAAAGTAATAGCGACTTGTCCGCAAAAATACATAACTGTCATCGGTGTCTATATAAATACTTCAGAAACTGCTATTGTTATTATAGAAAGGTCCATAATAAAATGTTTAAACTACAAAGTACCGAGTATGGACCCTTGAGGGACCCCATTCTGAATTTTAAACTTCGGGAACAGTTGTCTGTTGAATGAAATGTGTTGGTACGTATCTGAAAGGCAGCTTTGCAGTAGCTTTAGCACAATACCTTTCATACGGTTGTCATTAAAGCTCCCCTAAAAAGATAGCATGCCTATGACTAGTCCACTTTTACATCCCATTTACTCAAGGTTACTTAGTATTTCGTGCTCAGCATTCAATTGTGCCTGCTCACACGATATTCCTCCTAGAAAACCGTAGTAGAAGTAGGGGGCTAGTTATTATTGATCTGCACGAAAAATTATTAGTGTATGCAGAATAATTAAATCATTTTCTAAAGTTTCTAAAGATGTCCTGGAAACGTTTAGTGTGGCAGCCAGTTTAAATTCCCAGCACATTGAGGACACGTCATGAGTCACAGACAGGCAAAGTTCTAACGTATGTGATTCTGTTAAACGTATGATTCTTAAAAGTGATTACCACAATTGAGCGAGGAAATGATTTTGCTAGTACTTAGGCAGTCATTCTTCAAATGCTGTATGAGTCGGCTCTGTTCTTTCTTTTATAGTTCCAGCGTATAATCAAACAGCCGCTTGCTTTCCAGCGTTCCGAGGTCGTTAAGGAACATCACTTTTGCCTGCTGTGTTAAAATTTGAAGGCTGCTGCCATAATGCATGGTTCAATTGGTAAGGTTGATAATCATGTCATGTTTTTTTTTTGCGCTATAGCATAGGTATTCTTTGTTAAGACACGTATGCACAATGCAAATTCATTTTGCTCTTAATGGGGCAACCCACCATTTCGTCGAATGCCTGCACAAGCGCACCACTTTTAGCCTTCTGCGGTAGGCACTCATTTTCTACCTAGATAACTGAAATGCGAATATTGCTCGAGGGCAGTTAGGCGTTGGTGCTTCTGTTTATTTTTGTAGTTGAAAGCTTTTTCTTCTTCTAGTACGTGTGCATGTGTGATTTTTTAATGCGAATTGCATTATTTGCCTACTTTAGCTGTTTTGAGCCTATCTCTCTAATTAAGCCCCTTACGCCGGCCCAGTAGCCTAAGTTGTCTACCGGCTTGGGCCGCTAGGTATGTGGTAGTGATTGAGATCCCGTCGTTGTAGTACCACTCTCGTCATTAGAGCTTTGTCATTCGACATTCGTCGTGCCATCGTCATACAGTCGTCATGCATCCGTTGTCACACCGCTGCAGTGTTGCCGCCGTGGCCGTTTTAACGTCGTTCTAACTAACTTCGCTATCCGACTATGGTCATGCTGTTAATCTTAAGCCTTCTACTTCGACCCAGTGGTTCAAATAGCTTGGGTGACTAAGTTTGGGGTCCTGATGTCGTCGTAGTCATGCCATCATCATTCCTTCGTCATTACACAGCCGCCGTCGTGTCGCCGTTGTAAAGCTTTGGCTCATTCCAAAACCTGGTAAGAAGCTTGAGATGGACAGCCTCAGACCAATCTCCCTAACATCCTGCGTCGGAAACTAAATGGAACATGTCATTTTAAACAGAGTACACAATTTCTTAGAGGATAAGAAAATATGCCCAGATACAATGATAGGATTTCGCAAAAACCTTTCGACACAACATGCGATGCTCCAACTTAAGCATCAGGTAATCGATTATAAAACGCGCTCTACAAGGGCCATCCTGGGCCTTGATCTTAAAAAGGCTTTCCATAATGCCAACCACGCAACCATATTGGAAAACATCGAACGTATAGGACTAGAGCAACGGGCGTATAACTACATCAAGAGCTTCCTATCAGATAGGAAAGCAGTCATCTCCGCCGGAGGGCTCAAGTCACCCGAGATCGACATAGGGGGGGCCGGCACGCCGCAAGGCGCTGTCATCTCGCCGATGCTGTTTAATCTCGTCTTGATGGGACTCCCCAAAAAATTAAGTCACATAGAGTCCCTGAATCACACAATCTACGCGGACGATATTACTATCTAGACCTCTGATGGCAGCGATGGATCAATAGAACAACGACTCCAGACTGCAATTAACACAGTAGAGGAACACCTCAGAGGAGCAGGCCTCACATGCTCTGCAGAGAGATCTGAACTTCTCTTGTACCGCCCCACACTTAGGGGCAGGCCTCCCGAAGGATACGACAGAAACAAGGCTCATGAGGAAATCAAGCAACACACCAAGAACGGGCGGAATATCCCAATAGTCAACCAGCTCAAGGTGCTGGGTCTAGTAATCGAGAACAGAGGCACGAATGGGGAAACCATAAAGAAGTTAGACACAAAGGTAACAAACACCATGAGAATAATCAAACGAATTACTAACAAGCACCAGGGTATGAAGGAAGAAAATATCATGCGGCTGATACAATCATTCGTAATCAGTCAGATAACATACATAGCAGCCTTCCACAATTGGTTTGCAGATGAAAAGAGTAAAATTAACAACCTGATAAAAAAGGCATACAAACTAGCACTAGGGATTCCCATCAGTACGAGCCCGTATTTCTTGCTAAAGCTAGGATTCCACAACACACTGGACGAACTCATAGAAGCACAACAAACATCTCAAGCAGAACAACTAACGAAAACCAAAACGGGATGGCATATACTAAGCAAACTAGGAATGAATTACCACAATCTATACGGGGAAAAGAGGACGATAACGAGAGAAAGTCGTGACAAACTCGTAGTAGCAAATATACCTAAGAGCATGCATCCAGGTTACAACGACGGCAGTCGCAAGAGTAGAGCAGAGAAAATGATCCGAAACTTTGGGCCAGACGACAGAAGAACCTTCGTAGGCGCGGCGGAATACCCACACGGAAATGGCTACGTAGCAGTAATCGTAGGTCACAACCAAAAACCCCTTACAAGCGTATCAGTTAATACCAAACATTCCGAAACAGCAGAGGAGGTAGCCATTGCCCTATCATTGGTCTCCACGAATGCTCAGCACATCATTAGCGATTCTCAAGCGGTCATTAGAAATTATGCAAAAGGTAGGATCTCTCCTGAGGTATGACACATCATTAGAGTCAATGAAGCAAAATTCTCCAATGCAGAGAACAACGGCAGGCAATTGCTCTGGTTCCCAGCGCATACGACTTCAGACATTCCCGCAGTCAACCTCAACGAGGTAGCACACCGCCAAGCTCGAGGTCTTACAAGCCGAGCTGAGCACAGAGGGACTTCTATCGGTGAGGAGAATGCAGAGGAGGAAATATGGAGAGAAAAAGATAGATTAACAAGATTTAGCGATATTATAAAATTCTATCAAAATTGGAGGCGAGTATTACCAGCGCCTCACACTAAACTGAACAGAGCTGAGTCCGTTACTTGGAGGCGCCTACAAACAGAAACTTGTATGAGTCCCATGCAACTAAAAACTTTCTATGCCGATATATACGAGAGCGATATGTGCAACCTATGTAAGTCTCTTAGAGCCACCCTTCAACAGATGTTGTGGGGATGTGAGATAAACCAAAATAAAATGGCAGTCTCTCCAGAAAATCTACGGATGCGGCGGTCGGCCGTGCTGCTCAGCTCAGAACTCCAAGACCAACTTTGGGCCGTGCAGAGAGCCAAGGAAACCGCACGGGAGCAGCAGCTCGCAGTCGCCATCTAGGCGGCCCCAGGCCCGGGCCTCCCAATCGCCGGATTCCAAATAAAGTTATCACATCACATCACATATTTCAGCAGCGTCATTGTATTGTAATCATACCGTCGTCAATAAATCGTGATTATGCCGTTGTTGTCATGACATCGTCGTCATTGCGTCGTCGTCACACAGACGCCGTTATGCATTCGTTGTCATATCGTCGTCATTAAGCCGACTTCGTGCGATCGTGGCGGTTCTCACTTCCCGTTTTGGACATACAGTCTTCGTCACACATTGTCCTCATTTCACTGTACTCATGCCGTCGTCGTCGTCACGTTGTCGTCTTTATGAAATCATCATCATTTAAGCATCCACATGTCATTGTCCTCATGTCGTCGTCAGTGTACGCCTTTGTTATTCCATTTGACATCAGTCCCTGTTCCTCATTCCCTCGCCACTGCGCCAGCGTCATACTGTCATTGTCATGCCTTCATGCTCACGGGCGACCTAGGCAAGCGAGTGCCCTAGCAAGGGGCAACAATATTGAAGTATGTGGCATATAGCCGAAGCAACCCGTCTCAGTATTAACACTATACAGTCGACCGATTCGTTAACAGTACCGCACGAGCAGCGATTGGCCGGCCGCGTTCTAATAGCGCGAAGCGAAGAGATCAGCAAGAGTAGCGCATGCGCACCAAGTTCACTGAAATCCGTCAACTGAGAAGCCGAAGAGCTTTCACCGAGTCAATCTTGCCAGGGGATTTGTAGTGCTGGTGGAAAGAGTCTAGCAGACGAAAATTTCTCTTCCAGTAAACTTCGCGCGCATGCGCTCCTCCTGCTGATCTCCCCGCTTCGCGCTGTTAGAAGGCGGTCGGTCAGTCGACGCTCCCGCATTACTTTTAAATAATTAGTACAAAGTACATCGAAGTGAATGTGACTTTAGGAAAGAGGCCTGTCGCTGCATTGCTGCACTGCTATTCGCATTACCATCGACAGTCATAGTGAGATGAGTTCTTCCACAGTTACTTTTCTTGCTATCTCTCGCATTCTGTGCGTGTGTCCCACTTATCTGCTTTCTGTTCCATCTTTCAGTCATGCCTCGACTCCTTCCTAGTGCAGGGTAGCAAACCATAAGTTTGCTTGCTGCTTAGCCTTCATCTATGTCGAATCGCATCTGTCTCTGTCCCTCCTAGCTAGCGCATATTTCTTGGATTTTCCAGACTTTACATAAAGGTTTAAGTTTTGGCGAAGTCTGGCCACGGAGCGAGTGGTGCCGACAAAAGGAGTAAAGGGAGATGCGCGAGCAGTGCATCGAAATAAAGTAAACATCAGTCTGAAGACCTAGCGTTGCGAGGAGGTCGTGTCTTAAGTCCTGTTTTCCCAGCAAAGGAAATAAATCATAGATACAGCCCATATTTTTTTATTACTGCAGCGACAACAACTACAAGAGTGATTCAAACGCAACATGACCAGCGATGCATTATTAGAACATTCTTTTGAGTGCATAGTGTAATGTAGAGCCCTAGAGAAAAGTATACGAGCTTCCCCGCGTATTGACCATATACAGCGTGTTTTTTTTTAGACCGCGAAGATTTTTTTTTTTTGAAAAACCTGCGAGCGCAGTGAACGAGGGATTTTCGCAGAGGATTTTCCAGTCAAGGCGGCCATACTTTGTCGCTAATAACGTGAGATTTAGGAAAATAAACAACCTGAACTCATTAACTAACTCTTCTATCAGAGCGTTGTGGGCAGTTCCTTAAATGGCAAATTTAACAGCAACACATTTTATTGTGGCCTTTTCTCATTTTCGAAAAACCCACTTTATTTCAGACATTTATCATCCAAATACAACGTTTATTCTCGGCAATGTCGAAATCAAGAATACCAGCAGAGCAGAACAGTTGGCACCGCTGTCATAGCAGAAGCAAAGGCCCGTAACGAAAAGCACGAAGAAGTTGGCAACTGAAGGTCTAGACCACTCGCCCCAGGCACTTTAACGGCACGTTTTGCGTGGCAATCAGGGGCCGCTGTGCGCTGCATCATCATTTGCTGCCAGACGCCAACATTCAAAATTCGTTACACACTTCCTTACGGGGAATTCCTGTCTAACTTAGCAGCGGCACGCGCTCAGGTTGATATTGCAACAGTTCAGATTGAAATGCGCATACAATTATCAATATCTGGATACCTGGAATTAGGCGTGATTTTCACAATTTCAAAAGAAAGTACGGGCGCGTTGCAATGTGACTCTCTCCAAATGTGCCACTCAACTGCCCTCAATGTAATTCTAAAACGGTTATTTATTGATATCTACCTGGTTAGTTTTCTGAAACTTACGTTATTAGCGGCAAGGTATGTGCTCCTCACCTGGGTATTTATCTGCAAAAGGGTCACATTCGCTGCACTCGCAGTTTCCCAATCAACAATCTGGCGTAATAAAGAACATCCTGCATCTACTGCATGTCGTTTGGTTGTGCGGTAGGGTACACTCCTGATGCTCCTTATACTTCAGACTTACGAAGGATGAGTACGAGAATTCTTTTCATTTCGCATGCCGCAAGAACTTGGCATGCCGAAGAAACTCTTTGCAACAACTGGCACTCCGTTTTTATGGAACCAAGCTAGATATATATGGATGCTATAAAAACAAAATTAAATAATGGCGGTTTACGGGAGAACAGCACGATCTCATTATGAGGCACGCTGTTGTGGGGGGTTCCGGAAATTTGAACCACCGGGGATTCTTTAACGTGTACCTAAATCTAAAAGCACGGGAGTTTTCGCTAATTTGCCTACGTTATAGCCCTGGGGTGATACAACGTGAAGCTATTCCAAACTATTTGTGTTCCATTTCTGCAGCAGTCGCCCACGATTGATAAAAATTTTTCTCGCAATCCTCCCTTCACCTATCTATTGCGCGACTGTGCAAAAACCGTGAAAATCTACTATGACGTTTACTCACTCACGTGCACGATTACACCGAACAACAGAAAAGAAAAAACATTTTTTTCCGTTTCCACGCCTTTCTTACCATTAGCCTTCCGTGCCTGGTGAAGATGTTTCCGTGGTTTCTTGACAACATGCGACGTCAAGAAGCGGCGAGAACTCGCCACCTGAAAGTGAGGCGTACAAATAAAGAGGCTAGTGACTGCCCCGTTCCGAAAGGACTATGGGGTGTCTACCCACCGATCGCTCTGGCTCTGGCTACTCGAATTTGCCAGAGAGAATCCCTGTATGATATGAACATTAAAGGACAATGTAACGTGGAGATGCGATTTCATCACGCATACGACGTCACTCCGCCAACTCTTGGTCGTTCAACATCTGTTTAGAGGCATGTTGAAACTACAGTTGCACGCAGCCACCATTTCCGACTAGCCACCGCAAGCTAAGGAAGAGGAAGTAGGCCAATCGCATACGCCGGCACCACCCTCCTCATCAGATTATCTGATTGAGAGCGCCAACTCGGCCCTATCGAACCCCACTCCAGTTCGGCGTGCTCCTTGCCACTTGTCAGTCAAATAGACAAGCAAAGTCTGCCAAGGTAGGCAATAATATTCGCTTTGAGAGCAAACAAAAGCGACAACTTAGAAACGAGGAGAGCGTCTGATTGGGTGGTTCGAAGAACACTGCAGGTCAGAGCCCGATCCATGCATTGGGGATTACGCAGATTTGACGTCAAGGGATTGGCATAAAAACACTTTGGGTGAGGAAGAAGAACGGCAACCTGTAAAGCCCCGTCGTAATCGTGTGGCTCGTACCCAGTTTGCTCTCTGGCTGCGCCTTACCTGCTGGTACTGCGTTTGTCGCTGTTGCTGTACGACCTGAATAAACCCTTTTTCATTTGGTGGAAATGCTAGCTACAACAGGAAATCTGGAACTTTGCTCCTGGACACTGCAGCCCGTGTTTATTATGCCGGAAGAAGGACCACCACAACCCGCTGTCCCGGTGACTACCGTGGTCTGCTATGGCCCGTTGCGTGAACACGACCCACCCACCTTCAGCGGTACAGAAGACTACGATCTAGAAGACAGGCTAGCTGACTACAACTGGGTACGCATCCACAACCACGGGGACGAAAAAAAAACGGCCGTGACTTAGCTTGGTTAAGCCTGGTGATTGCGAAGCAATAGTGTCCGTAGCGTCCCTGGTGAGAGGAGCGGGAGTTAGGCCGCCGTTGGTGGCTACCGCCTCGCCTCGCGACGGCGTGAGTGGGGCCCCGTTTTTACACAGCTGGTGTGATGTCACTCTAGGTCACGTGGTGTGACGTCACGCAGTGAGGTCACGCTAAAGGTCAATGCTGCCTACCACCGCCTCGCCCCGGAGCGGGCTGAAGTGCGACCTAAAGTAGTATTGCTTCGCAATAAAAAGCACTGAACTACGTGTTCTTTTATTGTAGCGGTTGGCTACGGTTACGCTACGGTTACGCATAGAAGATATTGAGCGGTGTCGCCAGCGTGTGACACCGCAACCACAAGCGTGGTCTCACGATGTGGGTGGCCTTCTAAACTAAACTGGCGGAGGTTTTCGGGCGTTCCGCCGTTCGCAAGCTTCGCGCCAAGCAACGTTTGCGTGGTCGTCCACAACAGAGCTCTGTAAAAGTCTCTGTAAAAGCTTTCATGAACTACGGAAACAACACGTAGCCACCGGCCAGTCTCCTCCTCAGGGCACTTCAATGTCAAGCTTGGCTGTTGCCCCAGATAACACTTCGCTGCGGCTACATATCAAGGAGTTTGTGAAGAAGTTGCTCGTCAGCTATCTCTGATACCGCTTACACACGGCCAGCCGAATTCTCCATTGGCACCCGCTCTCCAATAGGTAATCGAGGAGCAGGTAGCCGACCACGTTCCAGCTTCGTTCCTGCAGGCTCCGACTGCCACTCCCCTAATAAACGCCGAAGTCGCTACGAAGCCTGCACCGCAGACCTACGGTCTCCTTCGCCCGCCGTTTCGCCCACCCGTATCGCCTCCTGCTCGGCCTGTGGGGCAGTATGCACGACCGCAAGACCATGGCGCACGGAACACAACCATCCGATTCGTTTTTATTGCGACCCGCCGCGGTTGCTCAGTGGCTATGGTGTTGGGCTGCTGAGCACGAGGTCGCGGGATCGAATCCCGGCCACGGCGGCCGCATTTCGATGGGGGCGAAATGCGAAAGCACCCGTGTACTTAGATTTAGGTGCACGTTAAAGAACCCCAGGTGGTCGAAATTTCCGGAGTCCTCCACTACGGCGTGCCTCATAATCAGAAAGTGGTTTTGGCACGTACAACCCCATCTATTATTATTTTATTGCGGTCGTGCTGGACATGTGGAACGTCACTGTTGCCTACTTACACCGAACATCTCTAACAATGTGC
Source organism: Dermacentor andersoni (assembly GCF_023375885.2). NCBI lineage: Eukaryota > Metazoa > Arthropoda > Arachnida > Ixodida > Ixodidae > Dermacentor > Dermacentor andersoni. The sequence continues at coordinate 195,383,745 of NC_092815.1, forward strand.
GTCCATATGGGCCACGTATCCAACAAGGCCGCAACTATTCGGACAGCTTTGTATCGCCTCCCGCCGTCGCGACCGCATCCTCCGCTCACCGTTCACCTTCTCGGTCGGCGCCGCTTCCTTTCCTCCATGCAACGTCGGCGGAGCCCTTTGCGCCAGGAAAACTGAAAATCGCAGTTCAGGGGCGCTATAACGTAAAACTATTCCAAACCTTTCTATTCCAATTCCGCTATCAGCCCTCCGCAATTGGTCAAAAGCTTTTTTTGGACCACCCCCACTTCACCTGTCTGTCACGCGACGTCACGAAAACGACGATACCTCCCAATCTGATATGACGTGTACACAGAGATTATGCATGATTTCATCGGAGAAAGAAAAATAGTTATTTCTGATTCGACGCTTTTTCGACATTAGCCACCGGCTAATGGTCAAAAGTTTTCGGCCTGCACCCACTTCACCTGCCTGTCACGCGACGTCACAAAACCGCGAAAACTCACCTCGTCAAAGTGACGTGTATACGCATTAAAGATGCATTAATAGCCGAACAAAACAGAATTGTCTTCTGAATAGCCGCAGGCTGCCCCGTTCCGAAATAAATAAAAGATGGCTGTCGCCGATCGCTGAGGCGCTGGCTACTCGCAGCTGCCGGAGAGCATGGGTTTAATTGCGTATAATAAAACTTCTTGCGTGGCCATGTGACGTTTTCAAGCACTCTCGGCACCTCATTCTGCCAACTATTCTTTGCTGAGAATTCGTTTTAGCGTCATTGTTAAGCTTCCGTTGCATGGCGCCGCGATTTTCGAACAGCCACCGCAAGCTAAGTAAGGAAAAGCGGACCAATCGCAGACGCCGGCACCACCCTCTTTATCCGGTTATCGATTTTCAGTACACTGGCTCTGCCCGATTGAATCCCTCTCCTCTTGAGCGTGCTCCTAGCCTCTTGTCGGCCAATTAGAAACGACAAGCCGCTCAGTGTAGGCAATGGTATTCGTTTTTGAAGCAAACAAAAGGGACCTCCTATGAACGAGGAGAGCGTTTGATTGGTGTGTTCATAGAACCGTGCAGGTGCCCGCCCGATGGTTGCGACGGCGGCTACGCAAATTTGACGTCAGGAGATTGGAATAAAGACATTTTGGAATAGTTTTGCGTTATAGGGCCCCAGGAGGCAAGAACAGGGGTGTGAGCGAAATGTATAAGTCCTCACACTTCCCCGAAAAACGTTATTGAAGTCGCAATAGAAGGAACATTGACACTAGTACTTGTCGACACCGGCGCGGTGCTTTCAGCGATAGTTGCCGTATTTGCTGCAATATAGTAAAAGTGACCACGCCGTTTTCAGGACTGTCCCTTCGCACTGCCAACACCCAGCACTTCGAGCCACCTGACGCCTGCACCGCTGGTCTCGTCATGCAGGAAGTCCTTTAGCTCTAAGTCTTGAAATCGACTGCGTACTAGATCTTAAACCGCTTAAGCTTTGAGGCATAAGCTACACGTCCTTGTTCTTGCACTTGGTGTAAGGAAGAGATCGTATGTTTTCAAACACTGCGGCACAGCGGAAGCTATGTTGAGTGCTATTTCTATGAGCGCCCGCAGGAAAAAATCTGTGGCCGTGGTCGGAACGCCTTGCGTAGGCACAGATTTTTGTTAAAAAAAGTGCTTCAGCCCTTGCCTTCCCTGAACAGAGACTATCGCTCAAGCTTCTGTGTGATTTTCTACTGCGGAGAATGACTTCAACCATTTGCATGAATTAATGCTAAGGTGCGTTTTTATGTTACTCTGCGTGTGTTTTTCTTTGTATTCTTTACTCTTTCCTGAATTGCATGCTTTGTTCGTTTTTTTTTCTTTATTGAAAAAAGATATATTTGACGTACTCTTGGCATTTCATCGCCTCTTATATTTTTTTCTTGACCTTAGTGACGATGTTGCGGTCAATGTCAGCTGTTTCAGCTTTTTTGCCGGAGAATCCCCAAATAATACATTGAACATAAAGTGCCTTCGTGGTTTGATACTTACATAGCCGGCTGTTTCACTGGACATACTTTCCTAATGCCACCTATTATGAAGAAAAAAAAACTAATTGTCACTGATGAGGAATGCATCGCTTTAGCTTGTTTAGCTTGTTTAGGCGTACAAAAGCATCCGCACCGTCAAGGTTACAGTGTTTCTACTGATTACAACTGTCCTGGCGTCTTTGGTAACAAGAAAACATTATTAGACAGTTTCGCCGCTCCATACTTTGTTTGCAGTAGTATGATTCCGACATAACATAGAAGTCTGGAAGTAAGCACAAGGACATCGGTTATTTTTCTTCCTTCCAGCTGCCGGCATCTTTCGGGAGTCCGTTCTCTCTCTCGGCAGCACAGTTGTTTATTGACTGATCAATACGCAGGTACACCTAAGGGATATATAAATATATATCATAAAATGTCTACAGACGCATGGTTTGTTATGCTATTTCTAATATATATATATATATATATATATATATATATATATATATATATATATATATATATATATATATATATATATATATATATATAGGTCGCTTAGGTGTATCTGCGGACTGATACGTCGCTTAAAACTGTTGTGCTGGATTAGCTACATCTACGGCCGCCTTTACACCGAGGCGCAATGTTCTTTTACGAAGCATGCGTCATGCCTTCTAATGACGAGGCGCACGCATGTCTTTTTTACTGTTGAATGCACCGGGCCGCCTTGGCGGTACTTTTTTTCCGGCGCACAGGAACAGAATACGGCCCCGTGCCTTTTGAAGCTCATTTTGACCTATAATTAAACTGATTATACATTGCTCGCCAAGTCTGAGTGATTTGTAGGTGCATGTATGGCTTCCCACTTTTCCCAGCCAACTCCGACAACGCCCCTCTCCGTCTGCATGACGTGTCGTCATTTAAACTGATGCCGCACACTCCGTCGCTGTTTGTTGGCTTCCGCCGTAATACCGGGAGTTGTCCTGGCGAGGCTCGTTCCGCGATTTCTATGCAAATCGTTTGCGCTCAATGAAAAGGGTTGGTGGCAACTGCTTAGGATAATGCAGCCTCTAAAGAATTTTATGATTACTCGACGTCATTTCATAGTGACTCAGGCACGTACCCAGGATTTTTTTTCGGGGGGGGCCCACCACCTCCATCATCATCATAATAATAATAATCATCATCATCATCATCATCATCATCATCATCCTGTTTTATGTCCACTGCAGGACGAAGGCCTCTCCCTGCGATCTCCAATTACCCTTGTCCTGCGCCAACCGATTCCAACTAGCGCCCGCGAATTTCCTAATTTCATCGCTCCACCTAGTGTTTTGTCGTCCTCGATTGCGTTTCCCTTCTCGTGGTACCCATTCTGTAACCCTAATGGTCCAACGGTTATCTAACCGGCGCATTACATGACCTGCCCAGCTACATTTTTTCCTCTTGATGTCAATTAGAATATCGTCTATACCCGTTCGCTCTCTGATCCAAACCACTCTCTTTCTCTCTTAACGTTATGCCTAGCAATCTTCGTTCGATCGCTCTTTGCGTGGTCCTTAACTTGCTCTCAAGTCTCTGCCCCATATGCACTGGCAAAATGCACTGGGAAATGCACTGGCAAATACATTGGCACTGGACATATTGTACTGGCAAAATGCACTGACTGCACACCTTACTTTTCAATAATAACGGTAAGCTTCCAGTCAGGAGCTGGCACTGTCTGCCGTATGCGATCTAACCTATTTTTATTCTTCTGTGAATTTCCTTCTCATGATCAGGGTTCCCTCTGATTAATTGACCTAGGTAAACGTACTCCTTCACAGTCTCTAGTGGCCGACTGGCCATCCTGATCTCTTGTTCCTTTGCCCGGCTATTCATCATTAGCTTCATCTTCTGCATAATAATATTCAACCCCACTCTTACACTCTCTCTGTTAAGGTCTCCAATCATTTGTTGTAACTCGTCTGCGTTGTTGTTGAATAGAACAATGTCATCGACAAACCGAAGGTTGCTGAGATTTTTGCCGTCGATCATTACTCCTAAGCCTTCCCAGTTTAATAGCTTGAATTCTTCTAAGCACGCAGAAAATAGCTTTGGAGAAATTGTGTCTCCCTGTCTGACCCCTTTCTCCATAGGTATCTCCCTGCTTTTCTTGTGTAGAATTAAGGTAGCTGTAGAACCTCTGTAGATATTCTAACGCGAAAGACGAGTCAGTAAGACGAGAAACTATTTACAGATTATATTTACAACAACGGTTGCAGCGCTGACCGGTTAGATTCACAGCGCGAACCCAGTTCGTTCTTCCTCCTCTTTTCTGGAGTGATGGCGCCTACGCGCCTCGTTCAAACAAACAAATACCTCACGCATGTAGCAATATTTTCCAAGCTTTTTACGTAAGCGTTCTGTACTCCTTGATTACGTAGTGCCTCTACGATTGCTGGTATCTCTACTGAATCAAATGCCTTTTCGTAATCTATATAAGCCACATAGAGAAGCTTATTGTACTCTGCAGATTTCGCGATAACCTCATTGATGACATGGATGTGATCCATTGTAAAGTATCTCTTCCTGAAGCCAGCCTGTTCCCTTGGTTGACAAAATTCAGTGTTAACCTTATTTTATTGGAGATTATTTTGGTAAATATTTTATATAATACTGGGAGCAAGCTAATGGTCCCATAATTGTTCAATTCTGTAACGTCTTTTTTTTGGATTAGTATAATGTCTGCATTCTTCCAGTTTTCTGGGACCCTTGCAGTCGATAGACACTTCGTATAAAGAGCCGCCAGTTTTCCAAGCATGATGTCTCCTCCATCTTTGACTAAATCGACTGTTATTCCACGTTATCCTCCCGCTCTTCATCATTTCATGTCTTGCAGGGCCCTTCTGACCTCATCGCTAGTTATAGGAGAGTTTCTGTATTCTGTTCATTACTGCTTCTAAGTGAACTATCGTGACTCCTCTTGGTACTGTATACAGGTCAGCTTAGAATTTTTCCGCTGCTTTTACTATATCTTCGAGATTGCTGATGATATTATCCTTCTTATCTTTTAGTGCATACATCATGGTTTGTCCTATGCCAGGTTTCTTTTTTACTGATTTCAGGCTGCGTTCAATTTTTACGGCTTCTTCAGTTTTTCTCATGTTATAGTTTCGAATATCAGTTATTTTCGCCTTGTTGATCAGTTTTGACAGTTCCGCGAATTGCGTAACGCGTGCGGCCGCCAGTCCCATACAACAGCGTAGAGCGCAGGACTGTGCGATTCTAGACGTACTGCGCTCACTGCGAAAGGTTAGAAAAACACCCACATAAGCACAGCAGAGAAGTGGCTACGTGAGGCGGTTCGACCGATAACTGTAGAAGCGTCATTCAAAGCAAGTAATTGTTCTCCACTTCCGGCGGCGTTTTCTCTACTTCCTTTTTAAATAAAAAGATGCTGATCCATAAATATTCTCATAAACAACAGTTAACTTTTTTATTATTCGCTTTTGCTTGCAGTTTGGTTGTTGCCTCCGGCCGCAACTCTCTCGCTTAGCAGATCGCTTAATTAACTTAACTCCTTGCTATTTTTGTTTCCAGTTGCCAATTTTGAACGAAAAGTGCTATACAGTTAGGGAAAAACAGACGAGGTAACGGGTGACAGTCATCTTGCTTATGGGTTTAAGGGTTATTGCAGGGTTTCATGATGGACGCTCTTTCACATTATTTTATTTCCCATCTTAACTAACCCATATCATGTGTATATGGTTCCGGGCATCTGCCAGCGTCGCGGCAAGCCGTAACTCAAGGAAACAATGAAGCAAAGGGATAAGTTAGACGCAATTGGCGTTTTCTCCGGCCGCAACTCGTTCCATGAGAGTACAGACCAGCTGAGTAACAGCCGCATCCCTCTCCTGGTCCCAGGATCAGCCTAAACAAAGAAGGTTGAACTAACAAAAGCAACAGCTATGCGCGTGACGGTTGAATAGATGGTGACAACTGAACGTATCTCGAGTTAATCGCGCGGGTGCGGAATCTACGAGAAAACTGTCATTCACATTACAAGAGATGCCGATAACTACCGCCATCTAAAAGTAGTGAAAAAGGCAGCATAATGCTGACCAATGAACAGCTGCGAAGTCTCAACATTGATCTGGCGGCGCTTTAGGAATGTGTGAGGAGTGGTGGCGTGGGTGGGCAAGGGGGGAGGGGGGTTATGCCACTTGATTTCGGGGGGAGGGGGCCGGGCCCCTCCGGGCCCCCCCCTGGGTACGTGCCTGTAGTGACTGCATTTCATAGAGACCATGGTCAGGCCAATACGCAATGGTGCCAAGCAAGGCGTAGCGGTAATAGCTGCATTATTCAATTGATCTGGTGTATTGATCGAGGTTAAAGTCTCAACGAACTGTACATTCATAATAAAGAAATTGGAAATCGAAATGGGTGAAGAACGTTTCACTGTACTCGAGTTGTTTTCCTTGGTTCTAATATTTACTCTAGACAGTGATAATGCAAGCCAGTGAACCAAGATTTGTAGAAATTGCGAAATTTTCTTATTGAAGAATTTTTGAGTATGAATGTCTGAGAAAGTGGCATTCGAACGTGTAATTAGGGGCACAACGAATATTTTAACAGATTCATATATATAAATTATGTGCAATGCAATGGGCAAAACAAGGTTTATATACTGTGTTTAAAAGCTCTATTGCAGGTAGCAACTTATACTAAGAAAGTTATATTTGAGAAATGAAGAAAATATGTTTGCATCTGGTGCATAATGGAATGACAGCAACAAAAAAAAAAAAGAAGTAACCCGCTGCCAGGTGCGTGTAGTGCTATTTACAATGTACAGTGTAGCATTACAGGCGTACGGCTACTTATAATGGTCAAGTACAATACTTCGGCACCAGACACGGTTTTCAGGGCTTTAAAGCACGGCAAGAGAGCAAATAATAAAATCTTGATGAAAATGGAGACAGCAAGCTTGTAGGCCGCATAAGGCGAGAAAACGACTGAACACTAGTGTGCGGCCACGTGGGGTACCTACTACGCATTTTCTCCGGAACTCGTTCCTTTGGGCGAAAACTTCGGTTCCCCTGCACAAAAATGAATCGAACGAGCCTCCACTTGCGTCGGCCTGTAGACTGCAGGAGCCGTAAGCTTCAAGAGCTGTGCACACAATTCAAACAGACGAACTATTCCACGTCGAAGAGTGCCTTCTCCAACGGAATAGGAATGGACTAGCAAAGCCCATTCGATCCGTGTTTAAATTTTTGATTATTCGCATTACGCCAAATGAAGCGTTCGGAGGGAATTTTCGATAATTAGACTCCTAGCAGTTCAGCATACAGCCATGAAGTACACCCGACTTTGCTTACGGTGCGCACAGAGCAAATCAGCGTTAGCTAAATCTGGTCAGTGACGCGTCTTTCACGTAAGACACCATGATTCGTGTCGCAACTTGGGTGTACAGTTACGTAGCTGAGACTCAGCAACAATATTCGCAGCGAAAAAATCCAAGCGTCTCCACCACCGAAAAATTACTAGGCAACTCTGCAGCTAGATAACGTGAATTATCATCGCCTTTTTTTCATATTCACAGGTAGGGGCCTTACGCATTGGTCCTGAATGGCCAGACCATCGACAACGAACCGAGTATCAGTGGTTGGTAGGGTGTCCTTCGACGAAAACAGCCCATCCATTGGTGCTTGCGAATATGGATTCCACCCGATTACAATGCGCCATGCTCAGAGGTCTTGGCGCAAGCGAGTTTCTCGCCGGAAACACCCCGATTTCTCTGCCTCACGCACCCTACTCGCCGGACTTTGCTACCACTGTCTTCGATCTCTACCCTACATGAAAGGGTCAGCTCAAAGACAACCGTCTTGGCGCGATTGCTGAAACCGAGCGAAAATCGCGGTAGGTGCTGTGTTGCACAGGAAATGAAAATTTGGTGGATATACTCGAAAAGCGGCGGGACACAATAAGAGCGCTGCACAACTTTGCGGGGGGATTACTTCAAAGATGGCAGTGCTTGAATGTTCATAAACGAAATACTTTATTGAAAACCGGAAATGTCTCGATACTTAATGATGCCACCTGCATTAAAAGTAGTTTATCAATATCTTATTGCGTTTAATTATGCTTATAATTTTCGTGTGCATCCTTTCCGCAGTGGTGTAATCATTTCACGTGAACTGTAAATTGTCGGCAAGTTTCCATCGCATTGGGCGTTTTCAGAAATTAAGTTCGCAGGTTAGCAGTTCACATCTGTGATATAAAGTTTAAAAATAATTATTTTACACCTTTTACGAATGTAACACATTTCCGGGAAATTTTATTAACTGTTTTCCGTCTTAAACAGGAAGTGTACGCCGGACTGACACCGGAAATTTTTGTCTTGTAAGCACAGTACATTTACTGGAACTTGGTTTAGTTTCCCCTATGAGGGAAGTTTCCCTTGGCAGTATATGTTTGGTAAAGAAAACTCGAGCTTTCCCCGAGCAAGACAATGTAAAAAGTAACTCCTTTCTCTGGAAAGGGATTAGCAAACACTGAATGTATGCCTCGCACTAAAATCTTTGAGCGAATAGTGCAAGTCTCTTTTGTAGCATCTTTTTATCAGCTTCTTAATTAGAATGTTTCCTACCGTGATGCCTATATCATTACTACACAGGACTGCCCATTGCATTTATACCTTTGGGTGATATCGGGCGAAGTGCATCTGGAAGTGTTGCACTTATTATTGCTGCGCAATCCTATTGGGTGGATATACAGTAATTGTGTGCACCTTTTCTGTAATGCGAGAGATGTTGCTACGCGCACTGTGCCCTCTCCGGCGATGTTGCAGTTGAGCAGATGGCGGTGCCTCTCCCGCATCCCACTCTCAAGATTCGTAATTCACTGCCATCCTCCATACGGTGCTTGTTTCACTGAAGGAGTGTTCACCAGATTAGCCTGATGCATTCAGAGTGTAGCGTTAGCTGTGAACAGTGACGGGGTGATTTTCTCGCTACGAAAACGAATCCGGCGAGCACGACATGGAGAAGAACGACTTCTGCAGCCAACCTATAGAGGGCGAACTGAAGGGGTCGATTTTTGTTAATCACAATCTTACGAAGAGACAAACTATGAAACAAGAAAAAGCGTACACGAAGTTTATTAAGTTGAGCTTGTGTTAACTTTCCCTATGACTTCCCAGGTTTCACAATCTGTCACCTCGTAGTATTACTGTACTAGTACAACTATTAGTACTCAAACTACTGTTAGAGCTAACAAATAATAATCATGATGGTTAAGATGATGATCACAAGAAGAACATGAAAAACATGCAGCTACCGTTGAGTTGTTGTTTTTGCGAATTGAATCCATTACGTGCCGACTTCTCTATACGTGTTTGCAAGTCCTCACAGGGTTTCAGCAGAGATGTGCGCGAACAGAACATTGCGGGTTTCCTCACGTCAGCGAAGCCAGGTGCGTGCTCGGGAAATCACTTTGCACCCGTGGTATTCCGTCAGCGTTGAAATCCCTGCGCGACGCCGACAGGACTGGCTCGAAAGAAATGTGAACGACTTCTGGGTTTCTTCAGCAGAAGCTTTCGCTCATTGTTGACGCTATGCTTAGGGTGCCACCGTAAACTTCCCGTTCATCTTACCGGCGTGGCGGCGCCGTCAGCACACGTTTCCTCAGCACATTTGCGGCGCATTTTGTATACTGGGCGTGCGTTTCCCAAGTCCAGCTATTACGTCAGGCGCCAGGGCGCAACCAGTGTTTGTGCTTTCTGCACGTGTGCTTGTCCCACTCTGAGTAGTCCCGCTGGTGCAGATGGGCGTAATGTGAAAACGTGAATGACGCGCACAGGGGCTTTCTTTCTTGCTTGCTTGCTTGCTTGCTACGCGTCCTCTTCGCACAACTCTTGTTTTTGTTGCCATCTGGTGCGGTATTCCGACAAAGGGAACGCAATGGACGGCAACCTATGTGCGGGCTTCCACTTGCCGCGTTCCTGATTATTTCACTGCTATCTATGTGAAAGTCGGAAATGCCCGCCTTGAATGGATTACAGTATGTGTCATATGTACAAGTGACACTTGTTTTGTGCTCCATCACAATTCCCAATTGCGTAGTCTTAGCCTTGTATCTCTCTCTCGCTCTGTGTGCGTGTCTGTGTGTGTGTGTGTGTGTGTGTGTGTGTGTGTGTGTGTGTGTGTGTGTGTGTGTGTGTGTGTGTGTGTGTGTGTGTGTGTGTGTGTGTGTGTGTGCGTGTGTGCGTGTTTGTGTGTGTGTGCGTTTGTGTGTATGTGTGTGTGCCATAAGTTGGGCAGACACACGAAGTGAAGCCACAACCAAATTAATATTGAATTTTGTGTTGTTTCAATACGCTTGACTATGTGGCGCAAGCAGCCAGAATACATCTTCGGAAGGTTTCTGTCACATTCATTCAATATGTGCTTCATCATCTGCATATACAGACAACGGGATCAAGAAAGTTAATAAATGCATCATTACTTCGGCTGGCGCTTCGGTCACTACGCGTCTTCGGACAACATGCCAACCTGTCAGACGGGTTTCAGTAAAACATTTTGGATTTAAGATAACAGTACGGTATACAAGGAACAAGATCATGCTGTAGCATGCTTTAAATCCGGCGAATATCCCTTTGTACCAATTTAGAGCGAGCATAGAAAATGTCCTAGATAATTACTTGATGATTACGCGTCCCACTTCACATAGGTGCTTATGTTATGCAACTTGCGTAATACTTAAGGAATTGGTACCGTTTGAACATATTGGAACACAGTATCGTCCAGGAAAGCAGTAGGTACATCATGCCTAGCTGAACTTCATTACCTATAACATGATTTTGTAAATATGAGAAAATGCCAGTGTATTGAACGTGACTTTTCAGAGCGAACAGCACTTTAGAGCCTACATGAGTTGCGCTCTGCGTAACGGCCACTTTGGCATTATGCTGTGTGGGTTGAACTGGTCATTTTCGATTGGTAACTGAACAGTTGTAGCTAATTTTTGTTCGAACTTGTGGCCTCAATAAGGAAACAGTGTGGTTCGAAGAAAAAAGCCTAGCAAGCCTGCACTGTGTCAATAAGCCGTGCCCTTTGTTTTGCTTCACCCGTGTTAAAACACATTGCCTGTTTCAGCACTGTTTCACTCTCATAAAGAATTATGCCGCCAATTTCCGACCTACTTGCTTTCTTGAATTTGTTGGTTTGTGTGTCGGGGGGGGGGGGGGGGGGGAGGGGGCTGTGTGTATGGTACTGAAAACAATTTAAAAAATCAGAAAACGATAGAACTGCGTCTTCAGGCATTTTTCTCTTTTTACTATTATTCGTGCCAACTGCTGCACGTGCATTCTTACTCATCCGACGGCAAGCCCAACACCACACAATACCGAGAGCGTGCCGTCCCTCTTCATGTCTCGTTTGTCCGTTGTTTCGCAATAGTGAGAGATCGGCATTCAAGTAGAGTCGTTTGTCCGCATGGGGTGCCACGAATAGCCCGCATTTCCTTGCTCTGCCTTTACACAAGACTCAAGCTTCACAACTGCCCATCCCTTACGGCACACGACATGGTCGCAATTCACTCGAGGGTATTGTCCACCATGGAGTCATTTCCGTATGTTTTTATTCACGATCGTTCACCTGATGCCTGCAGCTAGCACGTGTGCTCGTTTGGAAGCTTACCTGGGAACCGCCCTGTCCGTGCTGCGCTTCTTTTCTCTAACCCGGAAGGAAACTACTTTGAGTATCCCCAATGCAACGGAAGCACATATAAGCGCAAGATGACTGCCAGTCCTTGTCAAGCCCTTGCTTTACAAAAAAGGCTTTTGTATTGTGTCAGTTTCTGCGCACTTGTATTCTGGAGGCACAAAGGGGCCTGTCGGCGGTTTGTGTCTCCATACTTTCGGCCACATTTCCGGTGCAAAATCCTTACTTTCCTTGAGGCGGGGCTTTTACCAGTTAATATGCTCTTATATCGCATACCTATTTAAGAACTTTATAGAGCGAGACAGTAAGGAAGATAATTGGTCAACTATTACGAAAGATATGCGCTTCCAGCTGGCAGAGAATCGCTTGCGATGAATTCAGTAGACATTACACAGAAATAAATAAAACATTTTATATAGTAGAGAACACTACGTTAGCGTTGCGTTATTACGTAGATATGGAGGGAGGCTACGCACAGCAGAGGGAAGAGCGAGGGACAGATTAAACGAGGCCTGACTTGCTACTGATTTTGATACGAAAACGGACTTCCATCTAAGGATCTTTTGAAAATGCATCTAAAATTCTTTCAATTTAAGGTAGCGTTATTTGAGCTATTTTCTTCGTAATAAATCTTATCGCAAAGTCAAAAATTGAAAAATGACCAGAGGTAGTAATTTGATAGGCGAATAAATAACTTAGACTATATTCTGCAAGAAAAGAGTTAGACTACAATTCCTTTTGCAAGGCTTACGATTCGTCATTCGTGTTCATAACTGCTTGCAGCCAAATAAAAAGACGATGCTGCGGATGTTACCAGCACAGTAAATTCAATTCAACTGCACCGGTAAAACTAAATTGAACTGCCAAATAACGTCCCATAAAGGACAACACTAGTGCCTTTATTTTTATTCTCATCACCTCAGGCCCTCCTGCTGCGAGTACTTCAATATTGTATCAAAGCACCTATGGCAAGGTATTACTCAGCGAATGAGCCCCGGTGCATAATCATTAATAGAAATATGTTTGCAATGCGTGAACAACTGATCTACTATTGGCATTCTTTCGATCTAGAAAGAATCCAAAGTTGTTGTAGTTGTAAAGGATATAAACAGTTATTAAGGAAACAGGTGGACGAGCGACAGCCACGCGTTTATGTACGTTGTACATGAACGGGCGGTTGTAGCGACGAAAGCTGAATAGTAGTAGTGACGAAAGCTAAATGTCATGTGATCTGATTTAGTGTAAAAATATGCATCGATTTGTTTAGAAATGCAGCATGCAGGTGAGACGTGTGCAGAAATCCTTGATTGCCATCGCGTGTAAAACATCGGCGCCGGGCCGCAGTGTCTGCAACATTTTCTAAGCGAATCATTCTTAGAAACTCTCGCAGTCCCTTCGGATTGTGACGTCTACTGCTGCTTTATCGGCAAATTGCTCACACACAGAAAATTATTTATGTGTCCTATGGCAGACCCAATCCCGGTGTCGGTACAGGAGCCCGATGACCTAATCGCTAGATCACAATCGCAGGCGTCCATTGCTGCTGTCAACGCCAAGTAGATTTCTCAGACCATTGGCGCGTACTTCCTATAATGTAGCACATGTGGATCGCGTGCATGCGAGAGCACATGTGCGCAAAAAAGCCATAGCAAGCAAAAGCACTTGCATGCACGCCAGTTTCCGCGTAGCGACAGATGCCGGATTAAAACGGACAAACAATAATGGACCCCTGCCTCTTCGTGCGGGACTTGTGTCTTCTCGATGTCCCTCGATAAACACCACATGTTCCATTCGTTTCTTGCACGTACATCTTGAGCGTCAAACAATGTGTATTCGCGATAACTTCCGTTTTTATTCACGCATTGTTTTGTGAACGCGCCGCTGCATACCGGTGAATGAGGCACTCTCCACAGTTCGGCCCGGCTGCGTCAGAGTGCCGCACCCAGGTATTGTTATACACCGTACGATATGTAGAAGCACAACACGACTCTTTGCCACCGCTGTCGAATTTGGCAAAGTTTTTCCGTAACTATTCCGAACACATGGGCGTACAACAGTTCGCCAGAATTTTATCATCACAGTCTCTAAGTAAATTAAGAGTTGAATGCTGCTCTAGTTCGCATTTTGACATTAGAACCATTTTGAAATCTTCGAAAAAAAATCAATTGTTAGTTTGCGCCTGTGTTTGTCTTCCTTTCTGTTGTGGCGTCCCGTCGCGTTGTATTTTAAGATGGTTCTAATGTCTAAATAATTTATTACATAAAACTTAATCCAGAACGTTTTGCATAGACTTCAGTGAATACCGTACACACCTATATGCTGGGCCATCTCTAACTCCAGTAGCATAAGTACCGTACTTCTTGCACACATATCGAAGTTAAGGTCAATATAAAACGCAATGATTGTTCTCCCGGAGACGTTCGAAGAATGGGATCCTGTAATACATGTAGCTTTACACGAAACCATTTACGTTTCCTATTTTCAATAGGTATGTCTTCGTGTTTACACATTCACATGCGGTTCATGCAATGCCTTTGAAATACATGGACTTCCAAAAACAGAAAGTGGGGTGCCTTCGCACGAGTGCATGGCTAGCTTAAGAGCGTAAGTCTGACGACAGCAAAGGCGAGAAAGTAGACAAAAATACCTGATCTTTTCTATGGGATCTGTTGTCGTCTTGCTTGAGCACTGAGGCCAACCACACATCGTAAACTGGCACCCGCATGCACGGGCCTGCGTCGGCGCCTGCGTAATATAGCGTCGATTGTGGCAAGGAAAAACTATTTTTTCTGCGCAATAAGCTTCTGCGAAAAAGCCGCATCATACCATAACGTTTTGCTCGCTCTCCTCCGTTGGCGTGTTTCGCGAGAGGAGATGCGTGAGTAACGGCCAAATCAATACCTGCCAGGTACCGGCGAGGCACCTGGGAGAACGGGGTAAGCGAAGGCCAGCGGTGTGTCCTTCGACAACGCCTCCACACGCGTGAAAAATTCCGTAATCACACTGCTGACTGTAGTTTAGGTGACATCAGTCATGGTTTTGGCCCGCAGAAATCTTCCCTTGCTTTATTTCATTCGACAGTTACAAGACTAGTGGATTTTTCCACAACCAGATGCCAGCCAACCCCGATAATGCGGGAGTACGTGCGGTTCCTGATTACTTTCTTTCACAAGTTGGGTGACTGCGCTCTCCGTAATGCTAGCGTAGGAGCTACCATTCCATTTCGGGTAGCAATTGTTATTCCATAGGCACTATATCCAGATTACTTTTGCCAGACTGTCGGTATAGCTGAGCAGCTAGACACAAACGATGGATTACATTAGGAGTACATAGGAGACAGAAGCAACTGGATGAGCGTGCATAATTTGTTTTGCTTGCAGGTGCAATTATTTTGCTCCACGAATAGTGCGTTCATAACTCGTTAGCATAATCAGATAAAGAACGAAGCGGGGCCATTTCATGCACAAATGTTTCTTTATTATGTTATTTAGCTCAACAATTTTGTTCGTTTTCATACATCGCTTTGTACACACGGTGCTAAGCAAAAGGGTGACATTGCGCTCTTCTCGAGCCAACACATATTTGCTCTATTTAGCACTGCTCATTCATCCAGCCCATGGCCCACCGGCTCCACCGGCACCACCGTATCCGCCAGCCGGTTTGGATCCACTGTAGCGGCCCGGGAGCACTTTTCCAGCACCGGCCGCCCCGGCTCCTGCCGCTACAGGCTTCGCATTAAATACGGCGTCGGCGCTTGATCCCGGCGCTGTGCCGGGCTCGTTGGTGTCCACGGTTGCGCGGAATCCATTTGCATCAGCGACGTAAGTGACCGTGCGATAGAGGCCGTTAGCGTCCCGATAACCATAGGAGCCGGTCTTGGTGTTACTGGCATCGCCTTGCTCCTTGTGGAACAGCTGGGTACCGAACTCGTCGGTACTGTCGTATCCAAAGCTGTACGGTTGAGGAGCCTGGTGAAATAAAAAAAAATGAAACCCATAGTCAGAAAACAGAAGCTCTAGATCAGCGTTCAAGTTCTTCGCCCGTCTTTGCAAGAAGATGCAACGTTTAAGTTTTTGTGAGAGAAAAACGTCAATCAATACTGGTGCTGCACTTATCAATACAGTAAAGGCATCCATCCAATAGCAACGTTTACGCCGGAATAAATATCTTTGTGAATTCGGCACCTCTTCCGACAATAAAACTGTGTGCCATGCAAGGCAGAGTTTCACACGCGGATTTGGCCTGGCAAACAAGAGAAATGTTTTGTATCGTCTGAAAAGACCGAAACTTGTCGGTTATATTTATCTTCGTCAGCTGTTGACGATATTACCATTGCGCTTTTCGTACTAAACCTCAGTGTTGTACGCGAAGGATAGATCTAATACAGGGTAAGCCATCACCTACCCCGGAGGCACCTCCAGCTGAGCCACCGTAGCCTCCACCCTGGCCGTAGCGTGCTTCACAATGGATTCCAGAGACGGCGACAAGAAGCACGACAGCCTTGGTGAAAAGGAGGACCAATGGAAATAAATGAAGCATTTAGAAAGGCCCGAACATCAGTAGTCATTTCTGGCTCTTACCTATGACATTTTGATTTAATATCTTGCAATCCAATTTCATAAAGTGTCTGTTTTGTGAATCAAGCATGGTTTAGCAGCGTTGACAGAGGCAGAGATAGCAAACACCTGTTAGTCATATCGACCGTTTTTTAGACCGCAAGTGATAGACCGAAAGTAGAAACAGAGCGAACATTTTAGACAACTCACGTAGGCTTGGTGTGGTCAACCTTCTTACGTGTAGCTATTAGTGGCATAGGTGGCGTCACTCAACAAATGTAGTATGAGAAGGTCAAATCATTAGCCATTCTTACTAAATGGTAGGAATAGAACTCAATGACAGACCTTGTCTACTCATGAATAGAAGGTGGATGAGCTATTTATGCGTTGCTTTGTTTTTTTCTACCTAAAGAAATCACCAAACAGATAGAATCTACTGCCGCTATGGCGCCGTGCCTCGAGTTCTAATAATCGGCAATTAACCCGTTGTGAAATCAAAACAGATTTGGTGCCATCAGAGAACTCTTTTGCGCTAGCACTTTTAGAACTCTTGGCACTAAGACTAGATGCCATCTGTCGGGGAATGCACAAACCTCGAGACTGAAACTCCCTGGCACGCCCGGTAACATTTCTTTGCCATTGCCATCACCCTGATATGTAGAACAGATTTTGTCGCTTGTACAGAATAAAGCTAGCTTGCAAGGTTGCATCTTAACATACTTTATCGAAAATCCATTGCAATTTGACCCAAAATAACGCTTCGTATGAAACACTGGCCAATCACTCGCTACTCAATTTTTTCTTTATGCTCGGTAAACTTTTTTCTATGTATATTTTGCGCATCCGTATCTATACTTTCAGGTTTAGATACGGAGATATCTATAAGAGATATCCATAGAACACGCACGAATCTTTGGGAGATACATGCGGGTCACCCATTGTCAGCGAAATTCGCTTCGGTGTCACGCTTATTTCTTCGTCCAGTAAAATCTTGCTGAAGTGCAAAGATTTCAAAAAGAAACAACGAAATAATACCTTGTCGACGCATATCATATCCTGGTATTATTAAACTCATCTTATTTAGGCAAAAGGAGAGTGTTTTGTACTATTAGTTTTATGTCACTGCCCACTATATTGTTGCACGATGCCTACTAGGCATGCTCGATGAAATTTTCATCCGGTTACACTGACCGTCGCTTACCTTGAGGATAATATCCATGTCTTTGCCCACTCGTAGAGCTCTTGCTCGGCACAAGTAACTTGAGCTCACGGCAGTTCGTCTGTGGAGCTCGAACGCCGTCGGGCGCTTATATACGCCGCACCCGACAAGACGCAACCACCGCGCCACGGGCGAAGCAGGAAAGTGAGGAGGCGTATCTGCTTTCCGCACTGACGGGTCATTCTGAATGAAAGTGGGTTTTGTTGTCAATGTCTTGGTTTTGTACACTTCGTGCATACCTCGGCATGGGATGGCGCGGTCTTTCCTTTCATTTAGCTAGCCTAGTTTGCGAAGAAAGCGCAGCCGCGGTGTCGTCCAGCCTCGGATTGATGTCTTCTGTAAGGTATGCAAGTCTGCGTCAATGGTCGCATATCATTAAGCACCGGAGGGAATTCCGGCCGCGCGGTGTCTCCACGCCAATTTTGGTTAGTTTTTTCAAATTCATGATATTTTGAAAGAGTGCTTAACTAGCTGTAGTTCAAGTACACGCTCGCGCTTAATAGGTACTCATATCTCCAACAGAACATTTGTGGATTCTGAAGGAAACTGACTTGTAGTTTTCACTTGCGAAGACAAGATTGCCTAAATTCGCAAAGAGTGAAGTTTCTCTTTGTGCTGTGGTTATCAAACCAATGGTAATTATCCGTCGTAAGGGTGAATGAATGCTGTTCAATTACCAAACGCTCCAAATCGCATGTTTTATGAGAATGGGCCGTATGTCATTACAATATTATTTCTACTTTGATAGAGGGATTAGTGGTGTTTATGAGTGCATCAGAAGCACTTCATATGCTAGGTTGCGGCTCCACAGTAAGTCCATCACTCGCACCCACTCATTTCTAACGTATTACCAAGGCATCTCTCTACCGGTAATGTGCACTTACCTCTGTTTGAGATTGTCAGTTAAAACGAAAAAAAAATAAATGAACATTACGCAGCATTTATGTTCAGAAATCAGTTTTTAAACAATATTAGTCGGTGTCAAATATAAATTTCTCAGTTGGGAAAGCAACAGAGGCAGACAATTGGCAGAGGCAGACCAACAGAGGCAGACTAACCTGAAAGCATCGGAGCAGTACCGATTCCGCGCAATGTAACCCTTATTCAAATAATTAACGCATAATAACTATTCGCAATATTCAGCATGATAGTGGCGCGTCAGAACTTAATTATTGTGGGAATATAGGTGATGGAGGTGTGAAGCAAGCGCGCATGACTCCAGAAGCAGGTGTATAGCGGGCCTTTAGTGCCGCTCAGGGCAATCCAGCATTGACAAAGAGAGGTACAAATGTTCCCTTCAAGATGAGGGTGGGCCTACTGCTGGCCATGTTATAAATTGCATAATTGGCAAGACCGCGAGCACCGCAGTCTGGTTTGAGAATTTTTGCTTGCATACACTAAAATTTAAATATTACCAAAGAACTAGCACACTAAATTGCAGCACTTTATCTCTCGTGCTTGTGGGCACCCAGCACTTACTCGAAAGCTGCGCATCGCACCAGCAAACCGCGAGAAAGGCTTGAGCACTTTTCAAGTGCCCCGCAGTATTGGTGCTACTTAAGATAATTGTTGGATGAACTGAATATGAGGGTTACAAGCCGCTGCTGACTTGTTCAATGGTGGTCCAGAATGCCAAAGGTATAAGGAAAACGTAAGAAGATTGCGCGATAGTATCAGCCGTGTCTTCGAGCAGTGCCTCTATATGGTGTCAAGTGTGAGATTATAGTGTCTTCCCATGCTATATGACTGATATTGCCCAAGCGTTTTTTAGTACGTATTGTACCTCGTTCTCTTTAAAATTCTTTTCTGGAGAAATGGTATCTGTTTATCATGGACCGAGTTGCTCATTATGCGTACGTGCAAGGTCTTCCAATAACCTTTAAAACCCTATTTCGTAAAATACGTTCACAAAAAGTAAGGCGAGAACACTGTGAATGTGGCGCGAACTCATATGACATTAGAGAAACGTGGCTCAAGAATAAGGCTTATTTCTCTAAATGCTGAGAGTGCTTAATCTAAGAGTCCGACCTAGCATTGAAACGAATGTGCGGCAAGAGTTGTCCTGTCGAACAGACTCTCGTGGCAACCTACCCTACTGACAGACTTTTATCTCGGCTGCATCAGTGCTACCATCGGTAATCACACCGGCCTGTTTTACAATATCTTCCTGGATAAGAAGCTTACTCTGTATAAGGACCCCTGTCACGGGGCAAACCATAGCGAGGAGCGCGTAACAGTTATAGAAAGCAGCATGTTGACGACGGAGAAACTTTCACCCATAGTAATAGGGAAATCAATATCTCCGAGATCTTTCAAAGGGGCTAGATCATTGCCTGGCGGTGCAAAACAAATGCCAAGGCGTGCGCTACTCAGGAAAATTTTGATGAGTATATGCCGAAGCTCGACAGAATACATAAACTTCTGAACAGCAAAGTGGTCGTGTTTATCGACAACTGAAGACTTCGCTATCACTCTTTTTCGTCCCTAACAGTATTGTTGAATATAGTTGGAAAATGGTGCAGTGTATTTTTCCGCCTCGATATTTCACCACTTTTGCATTGTGACGCACTGCGCATGTGGTTAGCTTTACTATGGTGTTCGCTTGTCGCCTATCCCAAACGCGCCAAAAAGCTGCAATAACCACCAAGTGCGGTAGTTGGTGGTAACTCCGTTAGAGAGGACACCAGTATGCTATTGCAGGAGTCGAAAGATCTGATCAAGAAACGACAACGTATGAAAGCCTCTAACCCTACAGCTAGAATAGAACTGGGAGAACTTTCTAAGTTAATCAACAAGCGTGAGACAGCTGACATAAGGAAGTCTAATATGGATAGAAGTGAGCATGCTCTCAGGAATGGAGGAAGTCTAAAAGCAGTGAAGAAGAAACTAGGAATAGGCAAGAATCAGAAGTATGCGTTAAGGGACAAAGCCGGCAATATCATTAGTAATATGGATGAGATTTATACAGTACCAGTGGTACCCACGACGAAAGAGGAATAGAGAATAGTCTAGAGGAATTTGAAATCCCACAAGTAACGCCGGAAGAAGCAAAGAAAGCCTTGGGAGCTATGCAAAGGGGGAAGGCAGCTGGGGAGGATCAGGTAACAGCAGATTTGTTGAAGAATGGCTGGCAGATTGTTCTACAAACACTGGCAAACCCTGTATACGCAATGCCTCATGACTTAGAGCATACCGCAATCTTGGAAGAACGCCAACATAATCCTAATCCATAAAAAAGGGGACGCCAAAGACTTGAAAAACTATATACCGATCAGCTTACTGTCCATTACCTACAAAGCATTTACTAAGGTAATCACAAATAGAATCAGGAACACCTTAGACTTCTGGCAACCAAAGGAGCAGGCAGGATTCCGTAAAGGCTACTCAACTATAGACCATATTCACACTATCAATCAGGTGTTGGAGAAATGTGTGGAATATAACCAACCCTTATATATAGCTTTCATTGATTACGAGAATGCGTTTGATTCAGTCGAAACCTCAGCAGTCATTGAGGCATTACGGAATCAGGGTGTTGACGAGCCGTATGTAAACATACTGAAAGATATTGTTACGTGTGGAAAGACACAGACGAGAGATGCTATTTACACGCTATTTACACTGGAGCCAGGCAGCCAGGCTGACACTCGCTCGTGCCGAGGGCACCGACCAACTTCTTCGTCGTTCTCGCGGCTGCTCGTCTCTCGCGGAATCATATCGTAATATTACCCCCCGGCGGCAAAAGCACCGTCACGGTGCTGTTAAATATCCAAGGGGCATGGAGAGTTGTAGGGCTTGAGGCGGGCAACGTGGACAATGTCACTGGTTGTCACAGCGGAGGACGTCGTGGGCGTGGCTAGAACGATTTCATAGGTGACATCGGTCACTTTGCGTATCACGCGATATGGGCCTGTGTAACAGAAAAGCAGTTTTTCACAAAGGCCGACTTTACGCGATGGTGACGAAAGCAACACGAGGGCTCCGGGCACAAAATGGACATCACGGTGACGGGGGTCGTAGCGTTGTTTCTGCTTGTCTTGAGACACTTGTAGACGAGCGCGCGCAAGTTGGCGAGCATGGTCAACATGGGCGATGGCATCACGGGCATAATCGCTAGTTGAAGCTGTGGCGGACGGAAGCACAGTGTCCAGTGGTAGCGTCGGTTCGCGGCCATACAAGAGGTAAAACGGGGAAAAGCCAGCAGTTTCGAGACGGGAAGAGTTATATGCAAAGGTAATGTAAGGTAGAGCCAGGTCCCAGTCACGGTGGTCGTCTGAAACGTATTTGGATAGCATGTCTGTAAGGGTGCGGTTCAAACGCTCAGTGAGGCCGTTCGTTTGGGGTTGGTAGGAGGTGGTAAATTTATGCTGTATTGAGCAGGCACGCATGATGTCGTCAATGACTTTGGCCAAAAAGGTGCGGCCGCGGTCTCTAAGCAATTGACGCGGAGCACCATGCATCAATATAATATCATGTAGCAGGAAGTCCGCAACATCAGTTGCACAACTGGTCGGAAGAGCACAGGTTACGGCGTAGCGGGTCGCGTAGTCCACCGCGACTGCAACCCACTTGTTTCCTGATGTAGATTCCGGAAATGGGCCTAGAAGGTCCAAGCCGACACGATGGAAGGGCTCGGCAGGGATGTCGAGCGGCTGCAGGTAACCAGCGGGGAGCTGGGAAGGCTTCTTGCGTCGTTGGCAAAGTTCACAAGCGGCGACGTAACGTCGTACGGAACGGGAAAGGCCCGGCCAGAAAAAACGGCGACGTACACGGTCATAGGTTCGAGATACGCCGAGGTGTCCTGCCGTTGGTGCGTCGTGAAGCTCTTCTAGAACGGTGGAGCGGAGGTGTTTAGGTACTACAAGCAGGAACTCAGAGCCGTCTGGATGAAGGTTACGACGGTACAGAGTACCGTCGCGGAGAACGAAGAGGCGTAGAGTAGCATTGGCCGGAGAGTGTTCAAAACGGTCGATGAGTGCTCTGATGTAGGCGTCACGGCGTTGCTCGTCGGCGAAATGAAGCAGCTGGGATACCGAGAATACGCAAGAAGCACTGGCAATATTGGAGGAGTCAGAGTCGTCAACAGGCTAACGCGACAAACTGTCAGCGTCTTCGTGCAGGCGGCCAGACTTGTATACCACGGAACATGAAAATTCCTGTAGCCTCAAAGCCCATCGACCAAGCCCGCCTGTAGGATCTTTTAGCGATGAGAGCCAGCAAAGAGCATGATGGTCAGTGACTACGGAAAAAGGGCGACCGTAAAGGTAAGGACGGAACTTTGCAACCGCCCAGACAACAGCAAGGCATTCGCGTTCCGTAATGGAATAGTTGCGCTCCGATGGTGCTAGGAGGCGGCTCGCATAAGCAATAACGCGATCCTTGCCACGCTGACGCTGGGCTAAGACGGCACCTACGCCATGACCGCTGGCATCTGTACGTAATTCTGTAGGGGCATCAGGGTCGAAGTGGGCGAGAATGGGTGGTGAGGTAAGAAGAGTGACGAGACGAGAGAAGGCGGCGGCTTCTGCAGTACCCCACGAGAATTGTACGCCTTTCTTCAAAAGATTAGTTAGGGGCCTAGCAATTGTCGCAAAATCTGGAACAAAACGACGAAAGTACGAGCACAGCCCTACAAAACTTCGAACGTCTGCGGCTGTCTTCGGAACCGGAAACTCTCGGACAGCGCGAGTTTTGTCGGGGTCAGGCTGTACTCCGGAAGCGTCAACTAGATGGCCCAGAAGAGTAATTTGTCGGTGGCCAAAACGACATTTCGATGAGTTAAGTTGCAGCTTCGCCTTTCGAAATACATCAAGTATAGTTGTGAGACGCTCAAGGTGAGTGTCGAACGTTGGCGAGAAGACGATGACGTCGTCGAGGTAGCAGAGGCATGTGGACCATTTGAAACCTTGGAGCAAGGAGTCCATCATACGCTCGAAGGTGGCAGGGGCGTTGCATAATCCAAACGGCATTACTTTAAATTGGTATAGGCCATCAGGTGTGATGAACGCGGTTTTTTCTTTGTCCATATCGTCAACAGCAATCTGCCAATATCCCGAACGAAGATCAATAGACGAGAAATATCTGGAACCGTGCAGGCAATCAAGGGCGTCGTCTATACGTGGGAGCGGGTAGACGTCCTTTTTTGTAATGCTGTTTAGGTGACGGTAATCAACACAGAAGCCCCACGTGCCGTCCTTTTTCTAAACCAACACCACAGGTGACGCCCAGGGACTCGATGAAGGCTCAATGATGTTTTTATCGAGTGTTTTGTTCACTTCATCTTGAATTACTCGGCGTTCCGACACAGAAACTCGATACGGTCGTCGGTGAATAGGCCCAGCATCGCCAGTAAGAATGCGATGCTTGACCGCGAGCGTCTGGCCTAAAGGGCGATCGTCAAAGTCGAAAATATCGCGGTAGGACGATAATACTTCGCAAAGGTCTTCAGCCTGCGTAGAGGACAGGTCCGTCGCAACCATTTTCTTTATGTTGGGATCGACGCCCGAGGCTGGCGCGATGGGCATGCTAAGGTCGCCAGAACCATCGGTCGATAACGCTGCCACGTATTGGTCGCCGAGACAATCAATGGTGGCAAGGCAAATACCTTGCGGTAGAATTTGCTTTGCCAATCCAAAGTTACTGACAGGCATGCGAGTGTGGTTCGCAGTAATAGTAACTATACTGTGAGGCACGGTGACGTCATACTGTATTGGGATGTCGGGCAGAGGAGTGACGAGGTACGCGCCATCAGGAACTGGTGGGAAAGACAACAGTTCAATGTAGGCTATGGACTTTGGCGGCAGGCGAAGAAAGCCGGTGGAGCGTAAGCGGCAGTGGGGTGCGTCAGATGGTTCTGCGAGCATCGGCAACTCGAGGCGAAGAGTACCGGTACTGGAAGAGCAGTCAATTAGGGCAGAATGGGCGGAGAGAAAATCGAGGCCGAGAATAAGGTCGTGGGGGCAATGAGCAATTACAGTGAAGAGTACAGGAGTGTGGCGGCCGGCGATGCTGACACGTGCCGTACACATGCCGATGATAGGCACAGTACCGCCATCCGCAACGCGGACGACGCGTGCCGACGCTGGGGTGAGGAGCTTGTTCAGTCGTCGTCGGAAGGCAGCACTCATAATAGAAAGATGTGCTCCTGTATCGATGAGTGCCGTGACAGGATAGCCGTCAACGTCAACGTCAAGAAGGTTTCGGTTAGTAGGTAACGTGAGCAGAGGATTTGAGGGCAGGGTCGACAACGCAGCTTCACCTCCAGAAGCTGCAGTGCCTAGTTTTCCGGCTGGGTGCGGGAGGCGATAGGCGGCGAAGAAAAGCGGCGGGGTTGGGGCGAACGAGACTGGTGGCGTCGAGGTGAGGGCGAGCGGCTGTAGTGAAGGTTCGGAGCAGGGACATAAGCAGTAGTAGGTTCATGGCGGGTGGCATAGGGTACAGAAGGTCCAAAGGTGCGGGAATAAGTGGGGGCGTAAGTCCGAGGGGGTGGTGGCCATCGGTTGCGGCAGTGACGGGCGACGTGGCCGATGCGACAGCAGTGGAAGCAGATCGGCCTGTCATCAGGTGTACGCCATTCGGACGGGTTGCGGCGAGATGTGGCAGAAAAGGACTGCTGGGGACGAGGAGGGCCGCTAGATAACTGGGGAACGCTGGGTCGAGACGTGGAACACATGGTGTTCAGACCCATGTTTTCAAATTCCTGTCTGACGACAGCCTGAATCATCGCAATGGTGGTTGCTGGCGGATCGGGATGCGACGTGGAGAAGGCTGGCAAAGAGGCGGCCTCGAGTTCGCGGCGAACAATGCGGGTGACGTCGTCACAGGTGGTGGTCTGACGTGGTCGACCCTCACATGTCGACGTAGCAGCAGTGTTGGGTAGGCGCGCAATGTGGTTTCAGTTACGGCGGCTCTTAGCCTGTTCAAGGCGACGGCATTCTTTTATAATGGCATCGATAGTCGACACGTTGCCGAAAACAAGCAAATTGAAAGCGTCGTCGGCGATGCCTTTTAGCACATGTGCCACTTTATCACCTTCGGACATATGATCGTCAGCTTTACGGCGTAGAGCCAAGACGTCGAGGATGTAGGAAACGTATGGCTCTGTAGGTGACTGAACACGAGATGCAAGAGCCTTTCTCGCGGCAGCCTTGCGCGCAATGGGGTCGCCGAACAGTTCCCGCAGTTTTTCTTTGAAACTGTCTCAACTGGTTATTTCGTCATCATGTGTTTGGTGCCACACGCGTGGGGTGCCGCCGAGATAAAAGATGACATTGGCCAGCGTAATCGTTGGATCCCACCTGTTATTAGCGCTGGCATGTTCATAGAGCTTGATCCAGTCGTCGACATCCTGTCCCTCCAGGCCAGAGAACACACCTGGGTCACGATGTGGGGCAACCGTGACGACTGGAGCAGTCGGACAAGCCGAAGCCGGTGCGGAGGCGGGTTCGTCACCGGGAGGCATGGTGACAAGCTCGGTGTGCCGACTACTTCGGAGTTCCGCGGTGAGGACGGGGATCGCTGACCTCCACCAGAAATGTTACGTGTGGAAAGACACATACGAGAGATGCTATTTACACGCTATTTACACTGGAGCCAGGCAGCCAGGCTGACACTCGCTCGTGCCGAGGGCACCGACCAACTTCTTCGTCGTTCTCGCGGCTGCTCGTCTCTCGCGGAATCATATCGTAATAATATCTATAGCGGCTCCACAGCCACCGTAGTCCTCCGGACAGAAAGCAACAAAATCACAATAAAGAAAGGCGTCAGGCAGGGAGATACAATCTCTCCAATGCTATTCACAGCGTATTTACAGGAGGTATTCAGAGATCTGGATTGGGAAGAATTGGGTATAAAGGTTAATGGAGAATACCTTCGTAACTTGCGATTCGCTGATGATATTGCCTTGCTTAGTAACTCAGGGAACCAACTTCAATGCATGCTCACTGACCTGGAGAGGCAAAGAAGAAGGGTGTGTCTAAAAATTAATCTGCAGAAAACTAAAGTAATGTTTTACAGTCTCGGAAGAGAACAGCAGTTTACGATAGGTAGCGAGGCACTGGAAGCAGTAAGGGAATACATCTACTTAGGACAGGTAGTGACCTCGGATCCGGATCATGAGACTGAAATATTCAGAAGAATAAATATGGGCTGGGGTGCGTTTAGCAGGCATTCTCAGATCATGAACAGCAGGTTTCCATTATCCCTCAAGAGAAAAAGTGTATAACAGCTGTGTCTTACCAGTACTCACGTACGGGGCAGAAACCTGGAGGCTTACGAAAAGGGTTCAACTTAAATGGAGGACGACGCAAGGAGCTATGGGAAGAAGAATGATGGGTGTAACGTTAAGGGATAAGAAAAGAGCAGATTGGGTGAGGGAACAAACGCGAGTTAATGACATCTTGGTTGAAATTAAGAAAAATAAATGGGCATGGGCAGGACATGTAATGAGGGAAGATAACCGATGGTCATTGAGGGTTACGGTCTTGGTTCCAAGGAAATGGAAGTGTAGCGGGGGCGGCAGAAAGTTAGGTGGGCAGAGGAGATTCAGAAGTTTGCAGGGACAACATGGTCACAATTAATACATGACCGGGGACGTTGGAGAAGATTGGGAGAGTCCTTTGCCCTGCACTGGGGTAACCAGGCTGATGGCTCCGACCTTTTCGGTCGGAGCTTCTGCGTCGTAACCGATCATCACGCCCTCTCCTGGCTCTCCTCCTTGAAGGACCCAACTGGACGACTTGCACGTTGGGCATTGCGTCCACAAGAATATACATTTTCTATTATGTATAACTCAGGGCACCTGCATAAAGACGCTGACTGCCTGTCCCGCAATCCCGTGGATCAACCGGATGATACCGATGCAGACTCGGACATCAGTGTTCTATCCCTCTCCGTCTTGCTCCATATTGGCGACGAGCAGCGCAAAGATCCTGTTCTTCGAGCACTTATGGAACGCCTAAGCTCCTCGCCCAACGACCCGTCCTTCCGGATGTTCACCTTGCGCGATGGAACTTTATACCGTCGTAGCGTTCGTCCTGACGGCCCGGAGCTCCTACAAGTCGTTCCCAAGCACCTTCGACTCGCCGTGCTCCAGCAATATCATCATGCTCCTAATGCTGGACATCTGGGCATCACTCGTACATACGACCGCCTGCGGCGCCGCTTCTTATGGCCTGGCTTTCATCGCTCTGTGCGCCGTTATGTCGCTTCTTGCGACCTGTGTCAGCGCCGGAAGATGCCAGCTATGCCTCCCGCTGGTTTGCTGCAACCAATAGATATATATCCCTACAGAGCCCTTTTTCCGTGTGGGCCTAGACCTCCTGGGCCCCTTTCCAATTTCCATCAAAGGAAACAAATGGATTGCTGTAGCAACAGATTATGCCACGAGATATGCCATCGCACGAGCGCTACCAACCAGCTGCGCTACAGATGTCGCCGACTTCTTACTATACGACGTCATCCTGCACCACGGCGCCCCTCGCCAGTTGCTTACGGATCGCGGCCGCTACTTTCTATCGAAGATCGTCGATGATGTTCTCCGCTCCTGTTCTACAGAACACCAGATTGCTACCGCGTACCACCCTCAAACGAACGGCCTCACCGAGCGACTCAACCGCACGCTAACTGAAATGCTGCCCATGTACGTTTCCGGCGATCACCGCGACTGGGACGTCGCTTTACCGTACATCACTTTTGCATACAACTCGTCCCGTCATGACAGTGCCGGATTTTCACCATTTTACCTGTTCTATGGCAGCGACCCCACCTTGCCATTTGACACGTTGCTACCTTCCGCAGTACAATCACCCAGCACTGGTTACGCTCGCGATGCTATTGACTTAGCCGCCCAGGCCCGAGAAGTCGCCTGTCATCGCCTCACAGTCTCGCAAGCTTCTCAAAAGCGACGCTACGACCTTCGGCACCGAGGCACCCATTTTTCACCTGGTTCCCTTGTCCTTCTCTCGACGCCTTCACGTCGCGTCGGTTTGTCGGAAAAGCTACTCTCGCGTTATTCTGATCCGTACCAGATCTTACGCCAACTGTCCGACGTGACATACGAGATCACCCCAGTCGGTCAGCCTTCAGTGCCTCTTAACGTCACTAGCGATGTTGTTCACATCGTCAGGCTCAAGCCCTATGTCCCCCCATTAAGTGAGGCTCTATAACGTGCACCAGGACGGAGCTACTCCGCCGGGAGGGTGATGTTACGGTGAAGAGAAGGACGAAGTTGAATTAGACTAGAGGAAGACGAAGTCTGGCAGTTGCCTGAACGCCATATACCTCTGTTGTAAGTATACATTATTTAAGGCTCGTGGGCCTGCTTTCTTCCTGCAACAATAATATTGCACACGGTGTAGCCGAACCGCGTTGGCTGTTGTTGCGGGTCCTTGAGTATGGTTAGCATTATGTCTTCAATGGCTACCCATAACAGGACATCCCTTTGGGTTTTATTTGGGATAGCCCCAGTTTGTGCGGATAGAGTTTGAATCTCCAATGCTGAGTGCTTGTGCCCCTTTGGCCAGTGCAGATGTTTTTCGAAAGAGGTGTGGGAAGTCCACTCCTTCTTTGGGTGAGCTGCATATGTTTATTATAAGGAGTGTGTTGTCTCCTCTTCTCTTACGCTGAACTTCAATGAGCGCCTGCTGAATGCTGGTGCTCGCAGCTTCGTGGTGCACGGCCGTCAGATTGTTGTTTATAAGGATGGCCATGCCGGAGGTTTTGTATGTGCTGAATTACTTATGTTTATTAGGTATGAAGTCTAAAAAATTATGGGGCTTTACCTGCCAAATCCACTTTCTGATTATGGAGCATGCCGCAGTGGGGGACTACGGAAATTTTGATCACCTGGGGTTCATTAACGTGCACCTAACTTTAAGTACACAGGTGTTTTCGCATTTCGGCCCCATCGAAAGGCGGCCATCGTGGTCGGCATTTGCTACCGGGACCTCGTGGTTAGCAGCCCAACACCATAGCCACTAAGCAACCACGGCGGATAGGTATGGACTCTAATGTGACCATTCGTGTCTTGTAGAAATATGACGCAAGGGACTTCGTCTTCTTGCTGGGGATAATTCTGTAATATTCTGAATAAATTGCTGCAAGTGGCTCATTTTCCGGCGGTACCCCCTGCCGTTCTCCTGCAAAACTGTTAACTTAGACTGACGGTGAGCCATGATGGGTAGGCTGGCCACCTACTTGTAATGGCTCCTTGTCAGTGTGAGGGTTGCGTATGAAACAGCTGCATAGTTGGCTGATGAGGTGCGTTTCTTGGCCAGTCGCAGGATGAAGTCAGCTAGCGTGGCCTGCCTAAAGATTTTGACGGTGGCAAACTAGTTGTTTGTATATATAATGGCCTGTTACATCGCGTTAAAGTGTGCGTCAGCTTTGGATTCTAATCTTGTCTCGAGTCTAGATATGAGTCCAGTAACCGCCGCAGTAACAGCCCTGGCGCTGTCAGCTTCCGCGTGAAGGGATACAGCAGTTGTGGCCGTCTTGCGCTTACCGGCGGTCCGTGCTAGTTGTGATGGTATTTCCGTCATTGGCGCTGATGCAGTGGTGCTGGTTGAAGGGAAAGTGTTTTTCTTCTATTTGCATGGGTGTGGGAGGTGTTTGTGAATCGTGGTTAGACGTAAGTGCCCTGTCACTTTTATTCTCGAGAGTTTGAATTTAGTTAATTAATTTTGCAATATGGGACTGCGGGAAAGATATTTGACTTTAAGGGATCAGTTCTCCCAGGCCAGCTCCCTCACCTGTGAACAGGCCAATGACAATGCCATTATGGAGGCCAGGGCTCCTTGCTCCCAGGCCACCTACTTGGGAGTATGGTGGAAGGCCGCCTCCCTGAACGGAGCTCTAATGGACGACCGGGACAACTCCGTCATGGTGACTGTCGTCGCACACGAGTGAGACCTTCGGGTGGAGCGAGATCTTGAGCAAGTTTCTGGTCTGGTTGCGGAAGATCAAGGCGAGAGGAGACTTCAGTGCAAATGTCTTGCTTGAGTAACGGGTACTGTCAGAGCTACAACGACACGCCATTGTATAACTGCGTGTCTACCTGCGCGAATCACACGTCTGGACTGTGCGGATAGTCGGGTCACAATTGCCAACGCCAAGGGTCATCGAGCTTCGGTGGGCGCTGCTCTTTCTCCAGCTGGTCCGCGGCTACAGACGATGCTTGGCAGTTGGTCATCCTAAGCCAGTCCTGATTCGTCCTCTGATAATCAGGTGCCTCTCACCCCTTCCGGGAACCGAGAGGTCGTATCAGTGCGCCAGAACAAGGGAACCAGCCTAGCAGGCTTCTAGAATAGACCTGCGCATGGTGAGCTTGGACATCGAGCACATTCCATCCAACTTTATTTTTCTCTTCTTTCCCAGCCGGCACCAAGAGGTCGACTGAGAGCGCCGACCTTATCGTCCCAACATTGCGGCGTCGGTAGGCGCCACATCATTATCATTGGGTACTGAGCAATATGTCCGCTGCGGCAGCGGCTGGTGGGGCTGCTCGGTCACTGGGATTACCGCGACAGCGCTAAGGGCCCCGTGTCGCAAGAAATCCGGCGTCAGCGTCACGCGTCGGGATGCAGCGTTGGACGTCATTCCGGCAAAAACATTTCTGAGCCACTCTTACCCACGCTCTCAATGTGGCGCAAGGATGCTACTAAACTGATCGTATTTCTCAAGATAAAATGCGTAGAAAAATCGTAAAATACGATTTAAACACGGCACACAAACATGATATTGTCGGATTGTAAGTTGAAGATACGAGGAAACATGATTCTCTTACGCGAAGACACGGAGCGGCGCGCACGTGTCTTTGAAACACTTCTAGATGGCGCTCGCCTCCGCTGCATCATGGCCCACGCAAGAGGCGCCATTTCTACCAGAAATCCCGCCTTCGTGCAAAGCATTTGCAGCGAGCGTTTCCCGGTAAGCATTACAGTTCCATAGGCTCCAGTTGCCGGCAAGCGTGAGAAGCAATCAGGAATCTTAGAATGCTATCGCGTTCCAGTCTTAAGAGGAAGCTTTAGCTCGAGTGCTCCT
Organism: Dermacentor andersoni; assembly: GCF_023375885.2. Taxonomy (NCBI): domain Eukaryota; kingdom Metazoa; phylum Arthropoda; class Arachnida; order Ixodida; family Ixodidae; genus Dermacentor; species Dermacentor andersoni. The sequence goes on from NC_092815.1 coordinate 195,415,252, forward strand.
ATCTAAATACATGTAAAAGGAGAATTCGTTTTTCTCGGCAACCACTGCACGAAATTTGACGAGGTTTGTTGCATTTAAAAAACAAACTTAAAATCTAGTGACTGTTGGTTTAGAATAATTGAGTTAGGTTGTGCATTTTTTATTAAAAATTCCCAAAAATCGAAAATTTTCAAAGAACGAAACTATCAAGTTTACAAATCTGTAACTCAACCACTAAACATGATAATACGATTCTGTGAATTGCATCTAATAGTACATCTAAAGCGGACAAAATTGATGTGTTACACATGAATATAAAAAAAATTTAATCACAGGGAAATACAACTTTTGCGAAACCATTGTAACCGACGTAACAAATTCACGTAAGATGTAAAATGACATATTGAATTTGTCCGCTTTGAATGATCTAATGGATGCCGTTCACAGAACCGCGATATCAGTTCTTGATGCAGAGCTATGAATTTGTAAACTTCGTGCTTCCATTTTTTTCAAACGGTCAAATATTTCAAAATCGATTTAAGAAAATTCAAGCCCTAAATCGAAATTCCGCTTCCAACAGTCACTAGAATTTAACTTTCTCTTTGAAATGCAGCAAATTTCATCAAAATTGGTGCAGGGGTTACCTCATAAAAACGTTTTTGCGTTTTACATGTATTTGAATAGGCCGCGTCGGAGTTGGGCCCGAGCTAAAGCTTCCTCTTAAAGGCGAAGCTTAAGTGTCTTCCAAATTTTTGGGCGTTTTGTTACCGCTGTCGGGGTGGTTCTAGCAGGGACAGTACTTTAACATGGTTAGGAATATCTTTTTCTGTCGCCAGGTGACCGAGAGGCCTGAAGTGGCAAAAAAAAAAAAAAAACACTTCACAGAAGTAAGGTAACATTGTTGCCAACGGTGAATAAAACAGTATTTGGCAACTGTTCTCGTACAGGTCAGGTGGACTAATTGCTGTCAGCCGTTCAGTTTACAACATAGAGAATCACAAATAGACATTTATTTTATGCAACTGAAAGCTTAAATCGAGCGAGTTTTTCTCATCCTGGTCAGCGTGCCACTAATGCGGTGAGAACGAAGCTTCAAAAAAGAAAATGTATGCTCGGCTAACATAGTACTGTACTTGCCTACAGTGCTGCTTGGCGTGTTTCGCGCTATATGTACATTGTCTATGTTTGACAATTTCAACTAGGTTAAAAAAAGCGAGAAAAAGTGCTAGGCAAAGATGTAGTGTCAGCGAGATAAGGTCCAGCTGCAATGCACTATTCTTTTCAAAACATACTGACGCGAGGCACGTGGTGTAGGAAAGAAAAAAAATGTTTTGCTAAGTTTTACAGCTCATATAACCTGCGTTTGGTATTTCTGCTGTAAGTTTATTGTTCATATGTGGCCAGTAAAGAATTCGACACAAGTTGAGTAATCATAGGAAAGCAAAAAGCGTTATGGAGAAACAATACTTACGAGGACTTTCGCAAATATTGTGTGAATAAACAAGGACACTAAATGAACATATAAGCAAGCCCTGTTAATGCTGGCAGTTCCTTAAAAGCTCAATTTGCGGTTTCAACGTCCAAAAAGTTCTTGGTTTATATAATAAACAAGGCAATGAAGTTGCGATGAGATGAACACTTGAATTGAGTAACAGAGATGAGCAAGGGAAGCCTCAACCTACAGTCAACTTTTCAACAAGCAAACGTATTTGTGATAGACGTGACGTAGACAAGTTCCCACGGCTAGTTGTCGGGGTCCACGGTTAGAATGTCTCGCGCCCATACGAGCGCGAGACATTCTCTCTCAGTAATGGAGTAATTTCGCTCGGGCGTGGAAAGAAGGCGGCTAGCGTAAGCGATGACACGGTCTTGGCCCTGTTGACGCTGAGCGAGGACAGCGCCGATGCCATGACCACTCGCGTAAGTTCGTACTTCAGTAGGCACAGAAGGATCAAAGTGCGACAGAATTGGTGAAGTTGTAAGCCGCTCAATCAGGGTAGAGAAGGCTTTCTCCTGCAGTGGTCCCCAAGAGAAAGAGACGTCTTTCTTAAGAAGGTGTGAGAGGGTGAGCGATGTCGGCAAAAGTTTTCACACATCGCCGGAAATAAGAGCATAAGCCCAGAAAACTACGGACATCGTTTGTTGAACAAGGTACAGGAAAATTTCGCACGGCGTGAACTTTCTGTGGATCAGGTTGGATTCCGGCGGCGTTTACGAGATGGCCGAGCATGTTCATCTCACGGCGACCGAAATGGCACTTGGAGGAGTTCAGCCGAAGGCCAGCCCTGCGAAACACGGAGAGTATGGTTGTGAGGCGCCGCAGGTGGCTCTCAAAGTACGGCGAAAACACAATCACATCATCGAGGTAACAGAGGCATGTAGACCACTTCAAGCCGCGCAAGAGAGAGTCCATCATTCGCTCGAATGTAGCTGGCGCATTGCATAAACCAAAGGGCATGACTTTAAATTGGTACAGACCGTCCGGTGTGACGAAGGCGGTTTTCTCGCGGTCCATCGCATCGACGCTAATCTGCCGATAGCCGGAGCGGAGGTCAATTGATGAAAAGTATTGGGATCCGTGAAGGCAGTCAAGAGCGTCATCAATGCGAGGCAGGGGAAAAACATCCTTTTTTGTTATCCTGTTGAGGTGACGGTAGTCAACGCAAAAGCGCCACGAGTTGTCTTTTTTCTTTACCAAGACGATCGGTGATGCCCACGGGCTACTAGAAGGTTCAATGATGTTTTTGTCCATCATCCTGTCTACCTCTATCTGTATGATGGCCCTTTCTGTTGCGGAGACACGATATGGCCGCCTATGAATGGGGCTGGCGTCACCGGTGTTGATGCGATGCGTGACAACAGATGTCTGGCCAAGTGGACGGTCATCCATATCAAAGATGTCCCGATAAGATGACAGGAGGTGACGAAGAGCTGCTGTTTGCTCGTAAGGAAGGTCAGGGGCGATCATCTTAGAAACATCCTCCGCAGGCGTCGAGTACGCAGGAGTGGGTGACAAAGGTCCGTTCGTACTGAGGAAGGATTCAGAGGTCAGAGAAGAAACCTCAAATTCTTCCAAAGGAGTGATATGCGCTATGGCGATACCGTGTGGCAGCACATGCGACGAAAATCCAAAATTGAGGATGGGCACGCTAGTGCAGTTTTCGCGGATCCGGATTAAGGTGCTCGGCAGGGCAATATTGCGCGAAAAAACCACGTCAGTAAGCGGCGACACGACGTACTCGCCATCAGGTACGGGAGGACAGGGCGTCAGGAGGGCATTTGTAGCCGCTTGTGGAGACAGCCTTGCAAACTCAGCAGAACATAAACGGTGTGAAGCACAAGTTGTTGCGTCGGCAGGAAGTGGCAGATCCAACTGTACAACACCTGCGGAGCAGTCAATTTGGGCAGAGTGCTTCGAAAGGAAGTCGAGGCCGAGAATTAGGTCGTGCGGACAGTGTTCAAGGACGATAAATAGAACAACGGTATAATGGTCCCCAATGGTCACACGTGCTGTGCACATTCCAAGGACAGGTGAAGTACTCCAATCGGCGACTCGCACAGTGCCCGGTACGGCGGGTGTCAGAACCTTTCTGAGCCATCGGCGGAGAGCAGCGCTCATAACTGAAAGCTGCGCTCGTGTATCAACGGGTCATTCCATGCCAAACGTCCCGACCCCAAAAGTGACCATCGCTGATATTCCTGAAAAAATTTGGGCTAGATGACTTTTGTGTGAATAAGGTTTCGCCGAAGTATTTTCGTCGAAAAAAAATTTGTGATCACGTGATCGTTCTTTCAAATTTCCGGGAAGAAGCAAAAGTTGGTTGGAGCAAATTTTTTTTTTATTCAAGCCTGAAAGTAGGTACAATAATAAACTTTATTTTAGAACATTGTACTGGCATCCTTCTTTCATATAACGTTATAATTGAATCAATTTTAGAATTTTCGGAATTTATTTGGCTCAGTAAAAAAGCAAAAAAAGTTGCGTTTTCAGACATTTCTTGCATAAACTGCGTTTACTTTTCAGCTGCAATAATTTTTCTGACTTTTTGACTTTTGCTATATTGTATGTTAAAAATAATTCCCAATTATTAAGAAATATATTTTTTGAGAAAAATACCTCCGAAGTTGGAAAAAAATGACTTTTTGGCGAGATTCAGGCCACATTTAGGCATGAAGGCCCTCAAGATAAAAATATGTCAGATAGGTCAATATACGCACCGGCCTCTTAACTTGTGATATAGAAAGTTTCATTCGAGTAAATTTTGTTTGAAGCGAAAAAAAAATTTTTAAGTCGGCAATCCATGTCATTAGTAGGCACTGCTGGGCTCAGTCTCACTGCACGATGCGTATGAGCCACCAGAGAGTTTTTGGGCTTACATATGCACTCCGGCTCTTCGCCGAAAAAACGTTGACTCTGTCGGCTATGTCGCTTGACATCAGTCTAAACACATCGTAAATGGCCTGCTTTTGTCAGTTCACCTCTCGTCATTTTTGTGGCTCGGGCTGACAGGTTGGCGAACACGGCATCGATGTGGGTGTCTTGCAATAACAGTTAATGGCTAAGTTTGCCTCCTGCAGAGCGGGAGGCAACACGGCCGCTTCTTTTCTGCTGTTCCACACCAGAATGAAGACGGCTGTTGACCGGGCCACAGACGCTCACAGCTGGAGATTAGAGCCTGATTCAACTTGTCGGTTGCCTTCCGTTTTTTCGTTCACTCATGTTCAACTCTTCACACATGAACCTTTACAGGCAAATGAAAGACTCCATAGTATTCATGCCCACTTCTTTACTTCAACTTCTTCGGTATTTGAGTATGAGGTGATACCAACCCGAAGAGTTGAAACCGTCACTGGTTTGAAGTGGTGGACTAATCGTGTTCCTTTAACACCGGTCGCTGTGCTGAATCTCAAACCAAGCTCTGTTCTTTTTCCTTGTATTTTGCAATTAGGTACCCACATTACTTTAATTCCCTTGATATTACTTTTGGCCCAGTCAAACAGATCCTCTGGAGATTGAATCTGGCTGTGATATGGCTGCTGCATGCTTGCTCTTGCTGCCAGACGTTTGAGTGTGCCGCCGACACCATCGCATGAACTTTTGCCGTGTGAAGTGGCGAAGAAATTCCATTCTGCCGATAGATTAAAGTCCTGTTCATGGTAGCAAAGATGCAAAAAGTTCTTTTTGTTCTTATATTGTGATGAAGCTCCATCAGAGAAATAATGATTTTTTTTTACTTCAGGCAGATATTGTTTTACTACCTCGAGGACTGCACTCTGAAATGTGTGTACTGCGACTGTATCATGCTCCAGGCAGTCAGAAACAACAGCGAAACACCACGCAGAAACCTCTCCAGGGTCGCTTTGCGCCTTCCGAAAATAGACAACTACGGGATGTATTGTAGCTTGGGTGTTAACCCAGTGCAAGAAATTGATGCTGGAAGGCATGATACTGAAGCTTGGATTTCGCATCCATTCTGAAGGTGTTGGACCGAGTTATGTGCCATATTCTTTCCGATGTTCCTTCGTTGCGACAAGGTTTTGTACGCATTCCCTTCAAATTCGCTCACAGGAAGCCTCGTCTGCCGCCTTGTGCGTCTGTTAGCTGATCACACTATTTTCATCGGAGAAACACATGAATACAGAGGTAAGGGTAAACAAACATCCCCAGAAGGATGTAAAGCCGTTTTCCTTGCGTTTTCTTAAGCACCGAAAGAGCAAAAACCAAAGGAACGTTAAAAATTTTTATCTGCAGTAGTTATATATGCTAGCCGCCGTCTGCTGGGCGGCAGACAAGGAGAAAGCAGACGACGATACGGAGACGACAAGGAGAGCGGCGGCACGTGTGCAGTGCCTACTAATGACATGCGTTGCTGAGATCAAAAAATAATTTCTCGCTTCAAGCAAAATTTACTCGAATGAAACTTTCCATATCACAAGTTAAGAGGCTGGTGCGTATCTGACCTATCTGACATATTTTTATCTTGAGGGCCTTCATGCCTAAATGCGGCCTGAATCTCGCCAAAAAGTCATTTTTTTCCAACTTCGGAGGTATTTTTCTCAAAAAATATATTTCTTAATAATTGGGAATTATTTTTAACATACAATATAGCAAAAGTCAAAAAGTCAGAAAAATTATTGCAGCTGAAAAGTCAACGCAGTTTATGCAAGAAATGTCTGAAAACGCAACTTTTTTTGCTTTTTTACTGAGCCAAATAAATTCCGAAAATTCTAAAATTGATTCAATTATAACGTTATATGAAAGAAGGATGCCAGTACAATGTTCTAAAATAAAGTTTATTATTGTACCTACTTTCAGGCTTGAATAAAAAAAAATTTGCTCCACCCAACTTTTGCTTCTTCCCGGAAATTTGAAAGAGCGATCACGTGATCACAAATTTTTTTTCGACGAAAATACTTTGGCGAAACCTTATTCACACAAAAGTCATCTAGCCCAAATTTTTTCAGGAATATCAGCGATGGTCACTTTTGGGGTCGGGACGTTTGGCATGGAATGACCCCAACCAGAGATCTAACAGGAACGCCATCAACATCAATGTCCAGTAGGCTTCCACATGTAGGTAGGGTCAACAGAGGATTTGTGGGCCGGGTCGGAGTTGCAGCTTCACCTCCGGGAGCTGCACCGCCTAGTTTGCCGAAGCGAAGCGACCGGTTGCAGACGGGGACGAAGAGCGGTGAACGAGAGGCGAACGGGACCTACGACCTTGCGGAGACGGGGAGTGGCTGGATCTTGGTGGAGCACTGTCGGCGTTGATGTTACTAGTCGGCGTATAGGGCGAGAAAGTACGATTGTCTGGTACTTGGCGGTAGTGACTCGGAGGCGACCATCGAGGAGGCGACGACCAACGGTTGCGGCAATGACGGGCGATGTGTCCAATACCGGAGCAATTAAAACAGATGGGCTTATCATCCGCTGTGCGCCAGTCAGCGGGGTTGCGACGGAGTGGCGGAAAGCTTTGCGTCTTGGAGCGAGCGGCCGGAGAAATCTGGTAGGTGTTTGTATGGCGGACCGAGCAGAGAGATGGAATGCCAAAACTTGCTATTTCCTCCCGAGCGACCGCTTGTATAAGGGAGATAGCGGGCGCGCTTTCCCGACAGTCGGAACGAACTGGAGCCGGAGCCATGGCCTCAAGCTCACGGCGAACGATGCGCGTGATATCTTCCGGTCCTGTGGGCTGAACGAACCGCGGAGGGTCTTCGCACGATGTCGCGGCGGTATTGGGCAATCGGTTGAAAGTCTGAGCGACGCGGCGGCCCTTCGCTTGTTCGAAGCGCCGGCACTCCTTTATAATTGCATCCACAGTGGCACAATCCTTGCACATCAGGAGATTGAAGGCGTCGTCTGCAATACCTTTCAGTATGTGACCAATCTTGTCTGCCTCGGTCATGTTGTTGTCAGCCTTGCGACAGAGGGCCAGCACATCCTGTATGTACATGACATAGGATTCTGTGGACGTCTGAGCGCGGCACGCAAGTTCGTTTTTTGCTGCCAGCTGACGACCGACAGGTCTGCCAAACAGGTCTCGCATTTTTTCTTTGCAGACACCCCAGCTCGTTAAGTCAGCTTCGTGTGTGTCGTACTATTGCTTCGCAGTTACTCTTAGATAAAATGTCATTGTTGGATCCCACCTGTTGTTGTTGTTGGATCCCACTCGCTCGTACATCGTAAGCCAGTCCTCGACGTCGGCGTTGTCCGTGCCGCAAAATGTCCCTGGGTCCCGCGGATGAGTTAGGATGACCGTTGGCACGGGCTGCTGAGGCGTTGTTGCTTGTGTCGGTTGATTTGCCATTGTGGCGGCAGGTAGATGACGTCCGCTGCGAAGTTCCGTGATTGTATTCCGCACCTCCACCAAAATGTTGCAGGAAGAAAGCAGGCCCACGAGTATAAAATAATGTATACTTCTTCTTCTTCGTGATTTTGGAGGGGGAAAATACGCTCAGTTCTGCAGCCCATATGGGAGCACGGCGCAGCGTAATGGGGAATGGGGGCGGGGAAAGAAAGATGAGAGGATAGAGGGGGAAAGGGAGAGATTGGTTTTAGGCAGCAGACGTCAGCATCATCCAGGGGCGATGGCCGGCGCTCGGGCAGAGGCCGTGCGAGGCCGGAGTCTATTGGCGATCTAGGAGCCCGTTTGTGTACACATATTCAAGCAGGCTTGCCAGTGCTGGGAGGTGGTAGCGGGCCGGGAAGAGCAGGTGTGTCTCTGAGGTAGCCGGAAGTCCATACCGTCGGTAGGTGGCAGTGACTGGAGCGCGCTCCTGGGCTAGTGCTGGACAGGTGCAGAGTAGGTGCTCGAGGGTCTCGGCGTCACCGCACCTTCTGCAGGCCGGCGAGGCGATGCGTCCCTTGGCATGGAGCCTAGCTGCCGTCCACACGGAGCCCGTGCGCAGACGAAGGAGTGTGGAACGGTCCCGTCGCGAGAGGCCGTTCTCAGGGAGGAGTTTTGGGGCGCGGTTGGTAGCTACCCTGCTATCCGGATGGCTGGATGTGAGCAGCTGTTTGAGTCTCTGCCTGGAGAAGTCCGATGCTGCGACTGCTCTGGTGAGTGGAACGGTCGGGTGGTGGGCGGCCTTAGCAAGGACATCCGCCTCCTCGTTTCCAGCGATTCCTACGTGGGAAGGCAGCCAGTGGAAGGAGATGGCTACCCCCACTGCAGAGAGGGCCGAGATTTTTGCTCTCAGGAGGGTCTCAGTGACTCCGTGTCGATGGTGATCGGAGAGTGCCTGGAGAGCCGGTCGTGAGTCACTTAGCACCGCCACTGGTTTTGTCGGGGGGTCCTCCGCCAGGAGGTCTGCAGCCAGGTGGAGTCCAGCCAGCTCAGCTGCTGTGGAGCTCGCGCGAAAAGGAAGTCGGCACTGCCTGCTCCTGCCCTCAGATGGGATGGCACATGCCGCTGCTGCGGAGCCATTGGAGAGCACGGAGCCATCCGTGTACACGAGCAGCCTGCCGTCCAGCTTTTCCAGGAGTTTGCCAATAGCTGCCTGTTGTAGTGCTGCTGCTGGCGTCCGGCGCTTTGATGCTCCATTCAGGGATAGGTGCACCTCTGGAGGCTTCTCGTGTGGCGGAGGTGTGACCATGGGCACTGGTCGCTGTACAATCAGCTCCTCGTAGAGCTGACAGAGGCCCCCCATGCGAGATAGTGGCTGGCTCCGCAGTCGGCAGAGCAGAGCCCCACCATCTGGAGCACGGTGCAGACGGTCAATGTGCCCAAGGGCACGTTGGAGCATGTGCAGCGACAGTGGCCATTCGCCAGCCTCAGCCAGTGTGGCAGCAACTCGAGAGTGCTTGGGGAGCCCGAGGATGCTCCTAACTGCACTCATGTGCAGTCTCTCGAGTTGTTGCTTCCTGGCTGGAGATAGTAGAACCAGCGGCAGGGCATATAGCAGGATGGATGTGGCCGCCGCTTGGTTCATCCGCAGCGCCCACTTGACGGTGCAGCCCCGACCACGCTGTTGCATCTTGCTCACTGCCCCCTGGACTCTTCGGACTTTGGAGGTGACAGCCTTGACAGCAGGAATCCAGGAGAGCCGATGATCAATGGTTAGGCCTAAATACGTGACCTGCCGCTTCCATGGGACGGTGGTGTTTGCAATGCGCAGCTGTTTCACGTAGAGGCGTGCGGAGGCTAGCGGGTGTACAAGTAGTGCCTCTGTCTTTGCCGGGGACACAGAGAGGCCAATGCCACCGAGGAAGGAGATGACCGCTTCTAATGCCAATGTATACTTACAACAGAGGTATATGGCGTTCAGGCAACTGCCAGACTTCGTCTTCCTCTAGTCTAATTCAACTTCGTCCTTCTCTTCACCCTAACAATATTTCGCCGGACCTGACGCTCTGCAATCCCTTACCTGGTGTTTGGGCAAGCTAATGGAACACATTGTGCTCTGATGTCTGCGAAACAACACGGAAGAATACAACCTACGACCTCCACGGTGCTAGACTTCCGAGCTCATCTATCTACACCTGATGTCCTCATCCAGCTGCACCATGATCACCTAAGACCATAGAGTGGCAGAAAGGCCAAAGCTTATGATAACGTGAATTACAATGCCAAAGTGAAGAGATTGGCCGACTTGCGACCGGTAGAAGACACGTACAATTATATATGTGCTTTTCTAAACACCCGCATGGTCGAACTCTAGCTGGGTGATCTACTCGCCGAACCCATCAGTCTTGCAGATCGCTGTGCTCCTCAAAGAGTCATTCTCACACCTTTCCTAATCAACTTCTAAATGAAGTCGCTACCACGTAAACTCGACACGATACCCAGCCTGTGATGCAATCTCTACGGCCACGGCATTATGCTCTGGACAATCATGGTATCCGACAGACAAATTGAAGAGACTCGTTAGAAGGCAGTCGACATGGTCGTTCAGCACGTGACTCGTGCGGGTTTAGAGGGCTCGCAGAGCAAATCGGAGATGCTAATACTCAACCTCCAGACTGGCGCACAACAAAGGCACCACTACCCAACATTAACGTGTACCTCAACGGCATGGTGATACAACTGAATCACATGAGGGGCAAGGGCCTTTTTTCTACAAAAGGCCCATGACAAAATCATTACAATGCATAGTGTCGCCGTAGCGGTGAATCAAACGGTACACCTAATCACCCGAGTGGGGACACGCAAGTAAGGCATAAAGGAGAAAAGTACACTCCAAACCACCCATGCCTTTGTCATCTTAAGGCTCACCTACTCCTTTGCACCCACACCTTCCCCAAATCTATGGAGCACAACTCGACCGCCTCATACGCACAGTGTACAAGGCAGTGCTGGGGCTCATCTGTACTACCCCTGCCGAGTACTTGACGAGTCTGGCGTTACCCAATACCCTGGATGTGCTTGTAGAAGCGCACCGCATGATGCAGATTCACCGAATTCGGCACAGAGTATCCCCAATGGGAACGATCCTGCCAGTATTAGCTCCGACATCGGAAAGAGATTACTCATCAAGTCGCTGCCGAAGAACATGCCGGCACGTGATCACGACGGCAGGCGAAAAGCACGAGCTGAAACCCTGCAGAGAACCCACGGGCTCATCTCCGAAGCAACATACGTCGATGCTTCTATATTATACTTGACAAATTACACGTACGCAGTAAGCGTAACTACCTTTCCCAGTCATAGGGACGGTAAGACGACAAAGACGACGGGTGTCAGCCTAGTTTCTTTCGTTCAGCCAGTTTTTGAGTAATTTTAGTCGATACAATTTGCTCTCTACGCCTTCGGTATTGACTGTGGACTGCTAGCGGCCTCAGGATCCCCAGCAGGCGAGTGATCCCCTTCAAGCGAGCAGTTTGGTACAGGGAACCAGATTCGAGGTAAACCGCCGCCATCGGCTGCACTCCGTGCAGCCCTCTTCAAGGCGATGAGAAATCAGAAGACAGCGGCGCCTTCCACGTCTCCACAATGTGAAGAAAATTTTACGCGCAGACTATGGCCCCATGAGGTGAATACAAGGCTACCGGCAGACAATGTTGCTGAAGACATGGACCAGGCGCGTTTTAAGGTTGTCGCGTTAAAAAATCAACGACCAGCTGGAATTTCGGTCATGTTCCAGCCAACGTAACCTGAGTGTTGCTGCGGAAACTAAGCCCGAACATTCTAGCACGTATATCGTGTCTACAGCGCAAGAAAAAGTGCTCAGTCATAGCCTCAATAAGGACTGCAGCCTCACGGCGCGAGTGTCGTTGCTCACCGTAACTAAACACCTGCTCACTGTCACTACGCTAGAGTGAGGCAGAAAGATGGGCGAGTTGCAAAGAATGCATCCTTGAACAAATTATCCAATTATATAAAGAAAACGCTTGAAAAGGAAAACGCTTTTTCATTTTCAAGCGTTTTGTTCAATAAATTTCAGTTGGTCCTGTGTCCATCTAACAGTGTATCTTCCGTTGTTTTCGCGCTGAATATTAAAAATACGTTAGGAGGGACGGCTGTGCCAACTCGCGTCCCATCTGCGCACTGGGCTACTAATGGACATATTCAACGAGTTTCTGTTCAGTGTTCTGACAAAAAACTACAGCAATACCTCTCGGGCATGGCGTTGTGTCAGCTCGCAGGCAAGTTTCCTGCAACCCTAACAAGGAAGCAACCATTACAGTACCACGTCGAAGATCAGCGATTCGAAGATTCGCCAAGGATTCTCACATATCGAGACGTAACACTTCGATTGAACAGCTACCCTGTGACTCCCCATTACATACATTACTTACTAGCATTATTTACCTGAAGGGGACACGAGTCACCAGCTGCATCGGTCTATCTTTGTGTCAAGGTGTTTTTTTTGAAAGGTTTAGCTGGTGCACCGACTACGAGACAAGGGGCAATGACCACTGTCCGATTCTGATATGGGCTTCTGGTTTGCGAATGCCTTCACTGAAAGAAAAATCTAAATGCACAGACTGGGATGATTTTAAGATGTCTCTAGCCGAGGTATTACAGCCACAAATCGAGAGAGTGAACTTGTGCCGACAATTGCCCATTGCCTGAAGAAAATATCGCGTACTACATTCCCGCACCCTGATGTTACTGCTAATGATGAAGTACGAGCACATTCGCGCTTTCGGAAGACATTCGGAGCAAAAGCTCTCCGCTTAAGGACCTTGACGATCTGCGTGCTTCTCGACAAGCACAACGCCGAAGAAGACGCTATGTCACGAAATCGGGTTCTCAACGGAGGAGAGATTTCTGCGCGATGCGGGACACACGTAAACCCCTGGCTATTATCTGGCGTGTCATCACAAATTTGGGGATGCCAGCCCAGCAGTTCTGCCCTTTCATCGCGCTCTCATTACACGGCGGACTAACCCTCAAATAAACAGCAGAACAATGCTGTAGGGCTATTTCTGTATCTGGCCATCGCACTGCACACAGCGTGTCTTCGTCTGATAGACTACCTGCACGAAAGTCTATGGATGACATGGACCTCCTCTTCACCATACGAGAACCCTTAGCGGCTATAGCTGATACTAACAAAGCGTGCTCTTCCGGCCTAGACGAAGTCAGCTATGAAGCTATAGCGCACCTGTCCCACCTCTGCCGTCTCCGAATGCTCTAAATGTGTAACACTTCGTGGAAAAATGGTACAGTGCCTACCGAGTGGAAATTTGCTCAAATTGTGCCTCTCATGAAGTGTAGGAAATAGCCGACGAGATCCGCATCATTTCGACCTTTCGCTCTACTCCGCTGTGTAAGGCAACTAATGAAAATACTGATTCATTGGCGAATAAAATGGTTCCTTGAAACGGCAAGAGCCTATCCGAACGAAATGAACGCCTGTCGGCACAATAGATCGCACTCGACATTACAACATCTATTATTTCGTCCGTAGAAGGGCATCTAACTACTGGGAATATTCTAATTGATGTCTTCTTTGACATGAAAGCCGCCTTCGATTCTGTTTTACAACACTCAATTCTTGAGGCCCTTGAAGGTGTAAGCCTTGGAGGATGCCTTTTAGGTAGTCATCGAACTATTACAATGGACGTCAGCTTTGCATGGCAACACCAGAACGTCTGACATCTTGCTATGCTGTTCAGAAAAGGAGTTCCACAAGGGGCAGTCCTTAGCCTTTAATATTCGGCATAACTCCCGTTCACCTGAAAAGAAGCCTACCATCGTTGTATGTTGATGACGCCTACATAAGGAGTGGGTTTCAATGTCGACGACTAACTAGCAGCAAGTACACCAAGCGCTTTCCATCATGAGATCATATCTTACATCGCGGGGGCTGCATCTACCACAAGAGAAGAGGGTTGCTATGGCCTTTACTCGCAAGCGCAAGGATGGCTACCCCCTGGTCGAGCCCTTCCCAGCGCACGGACGGAACACTTTCTCGGTCTCTTGATCGATTGTAACCTCCCCTCGACAACGGAAATGAACATGTTACCGGGACAAATCTTGTTTTGTTAATGGACCCCAGTGGCGTAGCGACTGCCGGTCAATGGGGATGCTTCATAATGCTTATGTTCATTGCCTCTTGTGGCCTATGTTTATGTTCATGCTTATGTTCATGCTAATGTTCATGCTAATGCTTATGTTCATGGCCTTCCTATCCTGCAGAGACTGACCCCATTAATAAGGAAATCTTGAAAGCGGCACGTAACAAGTGCTTGCGTGCTTGTCTCTGTGATGAAGTGAATTGTGGCGTGTGAGCTTGACAAGACAGTTTGACCAGCCATCGTGGAGTAATGGTGATTGCGTGATAACAAGAGGGCAATTAATGATGGTGGTTCCTGAAGAAGGCCACGTGCCCTGAACAAGGAAGCGGTGTACGGAGAGCGTGAGAGCGAGCGGGAGGCTCGAATGGCATCTTGCTGACCGACGGTCGAGGCTCGGGTACTGGCTGCCGGCTGTCCTGCTACCGTGTGGACCAGAGCTGAGATCTCGCTCGTGCCTATGCTCTCCTGCTCTCCAACGCCCTCCTGCCGTTGCGGTCCGGTATAGCGCTTCGTGCTGGGACCCGAGACGTTCTAGGAGTAGCTGGCGAGCCTCTGGAGAGTTACAGCAGTGCTATGGCGCTCTGCCGGCCTGCTGTCTCCGTGGTGGGGATGGCGTGGTGGGGATGGCGTAGGACGAGACAGTCGCAAGAAGCTTACCAGCTATGCTGAAGAGTGGGACTACGCAGCTTCGCAGCGGCAACGACCACGGTCACGGGCACCGCAACGACGACGCACACTGGTGAGTCGTGCTGCATGAGTGCTAGGCATATCACTATTTAGACGGACAGACGTCTTCAGAATTCTTGCTCTCGTCCGCGTGTATGTAAAGCGTTCTGTACTGTGCCAACGTGCCTGTGTATAGTCTGCGTTGCACGTAAAATGCTCCCGTCTGCCGTGTCATTAATAAAAGGATCCTTGGACCAAAGGAAACAACTTTCCTTCAGAGTCTCGTTCTCTGGAAGGGGTCGTTTTCTATATGGACAGTAGCTGACTCTCCCTGTTTAAGTCTTCACTTGCTACAATTCAGCAAACGATCCGCATACATATGAGGCACACGCTCCAAAATAAGAATCAATTCTTGAGTAACATTAATACGCAAAACAATTCCGGATTCCGAGAAGCCGTGGGCAAAGGTCGACTTACTATCCCCAAGCAGGCACCACGAATCATCCCACTACAGTTTCCTCCATGGATGGTGTCTTCTCTACACATTCGAAAGTACATTCCTGGGTTAGGGCGCGGGGTTCAAACAGCTATGTTACATACATCACTGGCCTACACGAGCGTGAAGTAGTCTAATGCGAAGCTCATATTTACTGACCGCTCCACTACGCAACATAGCTCTTCCTGTGGTATTCTCGCTATTTCCACAGACTAATTATTTTCATGGCGTATAGAGAGAGTAACGTCATTTACATTGCCTGAGCCGTACACGAACAGGTGGTAAAATACGTACTACGGCAGCTTGAACAAAGAAGCCAGTCTTCGCAGACTCGAAAGCAGCATTGTAAAGCCTTTGCACAAAAAGTAATAAATGAAGCAATTGCATTTTTGTCCAGGACCTACACCACTTGACATCTAGAGATGTGTTTCAGTGGTTTCCAGGTCATTGCGGCATAATAAGTAACATAAAGTTATAGCTGAGCGGGTTTGCTGGCAGCGGGCCCAGTGGCCGAGCGCAGACGGCAGCGGAGCATCACACGAAAGGAACAGTTTTTGCTCAGCGATCCCTCGCTGGGTGGAGCGAATCCCTTTGCTGCGCTACCTGTCGAACAGGATTTCAGTTACTGCGAGAAGAACACTACGCTCGTTTCGGGTTCTCGATTGCAGTCATCCACTTCAAATCGCCGCCAAAGGACCTCGTTGCTGAAAGCTCTCTACAATACGGTGGTCCTCTTCGGTGGGCAAACACTTTCGAGGCATCTTCGCCTGCAAGCGAGCCAGCGCCGCGTCTAAGGACAGCGGCAACGAGATGCCACTACTGTTTTTGTGCATGGTCACCATTCGCTTCGCAAAAACTCTGGTTTGCTGCGCGCGCTCTGGTGGGGAGAGAATATCAATGAGCGCACCACGCGCTCCGTAGAAATGCTGACCGCCCCAGCGTACCGTACATGAGCAGCGGCGTCTAGGATGGCCCTCTGGGCCTGCTGTGCTCTAGCTCTAATAAAAAAAGGTGGATGAGTCATCTGGCAAATGATATGATTAATTAAAATTTATAAAAGGGTAGAAGGTGGTCTTTGCCTTCTGGAAATTAAAAGCTTTTGTACAATGTGGACCCAGAACTCCAATCAAGGCTACCAAAATGTCTAACACGGCATCTGGTGACCCTCTATCACCGGCTTCGACAGAAAATTCGTACAAAAGCAATCTTCTTTTTCGCAATGGCCAGACTATGAGTTCGTGTTGTGACAAGTGTGGCGCGGTGGAATCTCTAGAGTACAACATCTTTGAGGGCCCAGCTTACAGAGACGAGTGACGTCTATATAAAATGAACACAGAAAAGTTTGACCAAGGGCCCTTGAAACTGACACGCACGTTGAGTCTTTAGCCTTGCCCATCGAAACAACACAATAATTGTCTCCCTGTTTTTTATATATTGAGTCAATTGGTCTGCTGTCGCAGCTATAGCTGACGCACGTCGTTTCATCGAAACTGATTTTATTTCATTTGGCAATTACCGTCTACATTCGTCTCATCGGACGCTTACTCTACTGCTGATAAGATCACACGACCTCCATTCCTTTTTTCCTTTTTTTGTTCTGCCCACATTCTTTAGGGCCTTTCTTCTCATTCATCCCATTTCCCTGAAGAGTAGCATGTAGGCAAAAAACACGTGCTAAACACTGCATTTTCACTAAAGTTCTTTCTCTATATATATATATACCCTTTCTAAGATCAGCAACAACAACGACAACAACCAATCTGCACCCCTAGCAAATATAAGGACGGACGGTTCTGTCCGCGCGCTCAAATCGGCGGAGGCAGAAGAGGCTGCCATTGCCTTCACTGTAGCGGCCAGATTTGCTGCCATAATCAGCGACTTAAAGAACGCTCTATCCAACTTTGCATGTGCAATCGTGGCTCCAACCACGCTGCGAGTCCTGCAACCCCTACTCTCCATCGAAAAACAAGATAGTGGAGAACTCAACCCAGTTGAATAGAATGGGTCCCGGCGCACTAACAGAAACCCGGGAAGAAGGCGGCCCACCAATGTGCTCGAGGATTTGACAGCCAAGCAGTGGGTCCGGTCTCTAACCCGTGGAACCTGGTCAGCGAGCCACTTATCACACACCACAACATTGCGCAACACTGCCGCTTCGCAAGACAAAAAAAAAAACAAAAAAAAAACACGCACCTCATCCCAAGCTTACCAAGGGACAAGACTTGGATTTCGAGTCACCTGGCACCGACTCCAAACGCACTCATTTGCCAACCCACAATTATACATACACTTCGACCCTAATGTGATAGACCCACACTGATCACTATGTGGGTTTATAGCGTCTTTAGATCATATTCTTTGGGACTGCACGGAAGAACCCGACACCAGATGTCCTGGCTGCTCGCGCGCCTGAACCATAGGAAGTAATGCTTCGGAACCCGAGCCTAGAGGTTGAACTTCGGGCCATAGAAAGAGTCGAGGAACTGGCTGTAAGGCGTCGCCAGGCAGCCACGCCTCACTAAACCGAATTTACTAAGAAATCTTGTTTTCTCCTCCTCCGCTGATATAGCAAACACTGGCATGGCTCAGTGGTAGAGTAGCTGACTTGCGCGCAGCGGGCCTGCGTTCAATCCCGGCGGAAACTGAGTATTCTTTTTCTCGCTCCATGCGACGGCTGCGACCGACACCAGCGGCAGCTGTGGTGACGCACAACATCCCCAACCGATATGGCTTTTGGAATGAGCCCATTACAGCTTAGTTGTATGTAGAGAAAACACGGGGAAGGCGGGAAATGGGAAAAAAGACCCACCTATATATACTGCACCGAGGAAAGCATATGTCGCCTTGAAGAAATGTCCACTTCTCAAAACGTTGGCTCCTGCTTTCACCTTGTTATCGTTTTGCTCATCATCTTAGTAGTGATGTGTAAATTAAAGAGCCTGCAGAGCATGTCCCAAGGGTGTATTTTATGTACACGGCATCCTATGTATATGTGGCGCGTGTGGGAATATCAGAGATATACAAGTGTGTATAATTGCAAAAGTACAAAACATACCTCAGATAAAATGGAGTAGGCGGTGCCACAGCTATGTGACATCTCCTAGGTATACTTTGTGGCGCAAAATACATTTCTGGAAAAGGGACAGAAGAAAGGGAGACAGTGATGCGCCTGTCCCTTTTCCAGAAATGTATTTTGCGCCACCAACTATACCTAGGAAATCTAAGCACCAACTTGCCCAAGAAGAAGTCCTTATGTGACATCTCTTTTACTGCCATATGAGTTATAAGGTCACTCCAGGCGGGTTTTTACCACCGCCGTGGCCATGACGTTCCGTATGAGTGAAAGTGTGTGAGGGTGAGCCGACGAACGCGATTAAATCTCGCGTGCGCGAGCGAGGCAGAAGGGTGAGGTGAGGGAGGCGGGGCGTTCTTCTCTGGCGGCTGCTACGTCGCTTCAATGTCATCCTCGCCAGACGCTCCATACAGAGTGGACACAAGCGCAGCGTCTACTGCGGCTATACCACGCGAATCGCGGACGCCGTAGCAGACGCCTTTGGCGGACGCCGTAGGGACGCGTTGCCGGCGCTCGTGTGCCTTGAAAGCGGTCTGCGACGTGACTAAAGTGCGCCCCCGCGCTAGCCTCGTCTTCAAAGCGATCTGCAATGTTTGCAGAATGCGCTTAGTGCCAGTAGCTTTGTATGCGCTGTGTTTTCGGCGTTTGGTGCGTGTTGAAGCGGCAGATGCACGGAGGTCAGTTGGCTCGCGGCTTCTGCCGCGATTGTTAACTCCAGCGTTCTCACAGACAGTTTCCGCTGTCATCGAGTGATGTGTGTTCATGTGTACCTGTGCCAGCGTGACACCGTGCTGATTAATGTAGTTAAAACACGTTGACGGGCTCGTTCGTTTGAATCCATGATGGAATGTGTAAGCGCGAGCGAACAAGTACGTAGAAAGAAGCAGACACAGGAAAGACATCGCTGTCTCCGTGTGTCTGTTCTTTTCTATGTCCTCGTTGAGTCACGATTACGGATGCCATCATTGTTAATTTAGTTAGTAAGCAAATGTTTACAAGTTTATACGGCCGATGAAACTGCTCTCATTACTTCGTACAACTATCTACTGATTTGATATCGCAATCGGTGCTTCGCCTTTACAGCGGAACTGCGAATTACTTTTTTAAATGACTCATTGAGCAAAAACTCTAGCGTCCGGTGTCTCTAGCAGCGAAGCGGCACCTAAATACCCATTGGTTGCGAAGCGAGATCTCGAGCGCGCCTCAACTAGAGACGGCCGCTGGGGGGCGACGGAGGGGGACGCGATCTGCATCGGCTCCGCACACAGACCTGTTCAGCGGTCAGCGAACCCGCCGTGGAACTCCACTGCCTACCTCAATCAACGCAGCAAGGTGACAGCTTCTCGAGGACTCCACATTTTTGAAGATCCGACGCCCTCCGGCTGAGCCGTCAGCCTTCCTTTCTGGCAGCGGCGCAACCGCCACACTAGGCCTCGCGCGGCCACTTCCCAGACTCCAGCATGCAGGTCACAGTGTCCGCAGAGGACTTGAACCCGTCCGAATACAACCCCCGGAACTGGAAGCATGTCCTGTCTATGCACGCGTCCCGTCGGAACACGAGCGGAGCCTCCAAATCGTCTCCCGCATGCTCAGGATCTAGCATGGGAACGCCACGACGCCATCGCCGCCCGCGTTCCAGCCTCACCAAGAACAGCTGCGCGCTGGGAGATCAACAGCGTTCAAAGGTCGCCAACTCGCGCCGTTGCCTGCCGACGCTTAAAGAATTGTCTACAGATCGCAGGGAGGGCTCGCGCTTCTCGACATCCCACCGCACTCGCTACTCGCCACAATCATGCAAGCAGCGCAGCTACAAGGCCATCAAGACATCCATATCCGAGTACATCCAACAAACAACACGTGCACCATCGCCACCACGTTCCAAGAGGCCGCCCTCAAACTCGTCTATCTCAAGGAAATTACACTTCGCGACCGAAAATATGCTATCACAGCCCAGATCGCCCCACCAGCCGGGGTGGTGCGCGGAGTGATCATGAACCTATTTTGGGATGAAACCCCCAGAGAGGTCATCGCAGACTTTCAGGCCACATCATTGATGCCCGACGTATGGGGAAAACGCACTCAATCCTTATCACCTTCGCCTACGGACCAGTTCCGAGGAAAATAATCTACGGTGGTGGTGTCCGCCTATGCACGGTCTACCGGGGACACGTCGACGCCTGTGCGAACTGCAAAAAACCAGGACATCGAGCAGATGTGTGTACCCTGCTCCGCTCCCACCGATGCCCAACATGTGGCGAAACTCATGAAAGAGTGGACCCCCCAACCTGCGCTCCAGAATGCATTCTCTGCGGTGGAGGACACCTGACCGGAACAAGTGGATGCAAAGCAAATCAAAGAAGTCCTACTACACACCAGCCGCGGTCCACTCAAAAGAATACAGAACATCGTCAACACCATCGATCCAGTCCCAGCCCGCGTCGACGCTCCCGCAGCACAGCTTCTCGCCCTTCGGACGCTCGACATCTCACATGGGCCGACCTAGCCGCCGGTAGACATACCCCCCACTCACCCAGCCTCCCGAAGCGCTACAACAGGAAAGGTAGCTCCGGGCCCTCAGGGAAGAGGTAAGTCGCCTTGCTTCCCTCGTCTATACCCAACCCCCGACACAATCAGGCCTCCCTAACTCCACTCCACCGCCCGAGACGGAATCTTCCAGCCCACCTCCCAATAAAAAACAGCGAACCACACAGGAAATACCACCCCCTCAGTTGACAGACATAGATGCCAAACTCGCAGCACTTGAGGCTAAATTCGATCGTAAACTACAAGAACTCGAAAGACGCCTTCAGACTAAACTCACTCACCTCGTACAAACCTTCAGGGAGAAATTAGACCAACGCATGGATGTTATGCTTAACAGGATGCTCGAAAGCATGGACCACCGCTTCACACAAATGCGCCCTTCCATACCCTCGCCACCAACCCTTCAGCCTACACAATTCACCCATCCTGACCAACACATTCCAATGGACAAGCAACTAACCCCCCTCTCCGCCCCCCCTCCACGCTCCAGTATGGCGGCGCGGGGAAATAATAACCTACAAATTCTAACTTAGAATTGCCGTGGCTTCCGGGTGAAGCGTGCACCTCTACAGCTTTTACTTCCCACCCTCACCCCTGAGCCCTAAATACTTTTACTCGAAGACGCTGCACATAGCGCAACACTTCCCAGCTACACTTCGTTATACATTCGGACGGCACAGACAAACCCAGGGCTTCCACACTCATACACCGTAGCATCACTCACAGGGTACACCATATCGCTTCAGAGACGCCCTGCGTGATCACTGAAATCATACACCATAAACACACGTTACCATCCACATTTATTGTCAACATTTATCATTTCCCATCACACCCGATGGCGTCTCTAGAGTTCCTACTTCGATCGGTCTACCGGCTGGCAGGAAAGCACCCCCTGTTAGTCGGCGGAGACTTCAACAGTCAACATACAGACTGGGGGTACAAAACAACAACACACCGAGGTCGCAGGCTCTGACTGCTCATCCAGAACTTCCACCTCACCATACACAACAATTTTCTGACGCCCAGTCGGATCGGCAGTAGCGTCAGTATGGACACCAGCCCGCACCTGGAGCTGACCCACTCTCTCCGAGGCGTCACCTGGACCACAGCACAATACACACTAGGCAGTGATCGTTACATTATACAGGTCACTGTCGCATACAAACAAAACAGTCACACTTACACGACACACAAACTCGTAAACTGGAACTCTCCGCACCACTCAGGCGGCCCGCTCTGATACCCCTATTTCCGGTATCGACACCTGGGTGAATTCACTCGAGTATGACGTCCAGCGCAACACAAAAATCATTCAAACCCCTATAGAAACCCCTACATTAGACATCCGACTCGCCCACCTCTGCGATGCCTATCACAGCCTCCTAGAACGGTGCAAGAGGAATAAGCTAAACAGCACACTTAAAAAGCGGCTGGCCTCGCTGCAAACCCACATCCAACAACATTCTGAGGAGCTCTGCCGGTCCAACTGGGGCCAGATATGCGATGGCATTGCTGGGAACCTGTCCACCAAGCGGGCCTGGCAACTCCTCCGCCACCTTATTGATCCGACGCAGACAAAAACAGCAACACAACACCATATAACAAGACTCATCCACGCACACATAGACAACCCTCACAGCCTTATAGACACACTTCAGAAAACCTACACCTCCCCAGGCTCCCGGACTAGCTTGCCTCCCTGTACAGGGCAGCCCAACCCCACACTCGACACGGACATAACGGAGACGGAAATCAGAGCGGCCCTCCTGACTCTCCGTACCAGCTCCGCACCTGGCGCCGACCAGGTAACCAAATCCATGCTTCGTAATCTGGATGATCGATCCATCACACAGATTACGGACTACTTCAACCAGTGTTGGAGGGAGGGCACCCTCCCCCAGTCCTAGCGTCATGCGAAGGTCATTTTCATACCCAAACCCAACAAACCACTTACACTCCAAAACCTTCGCCCGATCACGCTATCTTCATGCCTCGGAAAGCATTTCAAGCATGTAGTATTATCGAGATTCACACAACACATGGCGGAAAACGACCTTTACCCTCATAGCATAGTGGGTTCCTGCCCCCATTTATCCGCGCAGGATGCCATGCTACAACTTACGCGAGACATTTTCGACCCCCTTATCCCGGGTCACACAAACGCAGTCTTGGCTTTGGACCTTTCCAAAGCTTTTGATCGCGTAGAACACCAAGCGATCATGACTGCCCTCTCGCCACTGAATGCAGGTGCACTTACGTGCACCTACATTCAAGCATTCCTGACCGACTGCACGGCGGAGATACACTTTGGTCCACTCACCTCCCTCTCTTTTACTTTACGGAGTGTTGGCACCCCGCAAAGGTCCGTTTTGTCCCCCTTTCTATTTAATATCATCCTAATCCCCCTGGCCCGACAATTGGCAATGATACCCCATCTCAAGCACACCCTCTATGCCGACGACATCACGCTGTGGACTACCCACGGCAGTGAAGGCGGCATAGAGGACACTCTCCACTCTGCAGCCACCCTGACCCAAAATTATGCTGCTAGTATCGGTCTTTCTTGCTCCCCAGAAAAATCCGAACTACTACTCATCAGACCTCGTAATAGCTGCTCCCCATGCTCCCCTGTCACGATCGAGCTGGACGGACGCCCAGTGCCGGAGGTTGAAACCCTCCGCATATTGGGACTCCATATCCAGAGTGATGGTAAAAACACCACCACCCTGAAGAAACTCAAGCAGATTGTAGGTGCGATTTCACACCACATTCGCCGGGTTTCAGCCCACCACAGAGGCATGAAGGAGCGCGTCCTATTTCGCCTCATTCATGCCTTCGTCCACACGATACTAATTCCCTAGATGCCTTAATACGCAAAGCGTACAAAGTAGCACTAAAACTACCCATTAACACACCCACAGACCGACTACTCGGCCTGGGCCTCCACAACACTATCGGGGAACTTGTGGAAGTCCACTGACAGGCGCAGTACATTCGCCTGACACAGACATCCACTGGGCGGCACATCCTGGACTCCCTCGGGATCCGGATACAGGCCAACGACGCTACACTACTCGCCACCCCACGGCTAAATCCACTGGGAACTACTTATTAAGCCGCTCCCTAGGAACATGCACCCACAACACCACGAGGAGCGCCGCCGCGGGCTCGAGCTAAGGCGCTCCATCGCTATTACGGCCCCGAACCGGACGCCGTATGGGTGGACGCCGCATGCATGGGAGAGCAAGTGGTTGCCGCCATGGTGGACTCCTCCCTCTCCCCACTCATCACACTATCCATCCCCCACACACTTCCCCAGAGGCTGCAGAGGAAGCTGCGATTGCCATTGCCATCACCCATACGGAAGCCCGGTACATAATAACAGATTAAAAAACAGCTATACTAAATTTTGCATGAGGCCGAGTCCATGTTCCTGCTTTTTGCGTACTAGACTCGCCCGTTGCACCTGTACCCCGCCATGTGGAGCTGATATGGGTGCCAGCGCACTCCGGGAATCCCGGAAACAAGGCTGCCAAACTTTTGGCCCGAGGGTCTATTAACCGGGCTCAGGTGGCCTCCGATCCGGGATTCACGAAGGAGAGCATGCACTCTTTCAGCGATCTGACGTAGGCTTATAGAGCCGCACGTCAGATCTACCCCCCACCTCACCCATCCCTAAACAACAGACATGCGACACTTTGGAGGGGACTCCAGACCCACACACTCCCCTCCCCTGTCACCCGATCCCATTACCATCCCTCTTTCCCCACCCCCGCCTGCACCCTTGGTCCCGAACCGTTCGCATTCGCCATCCACATTCTCACGCCGGCGGACCCTCCCCCGCGGGGCCTGGAGCACCTGACATCGTGGGAGGACTGGGAGACCGTGCTCCGCTCTGAGGACCCGGCAACGCAGACCATCGTGACCAGCCGGACTGCCAGTGTTATGGACCTACGGACCATAAACACTTGAGCGGAGTACGGTCGTGCGGGGGCCCAGGGGCCTGCGTGCCCCGAACACCGTTGTTTGAATCAAGTTTTTAACAACAACAACCTCAACGAAATTTCTGTTGGCTGCGGCGCCACGGCACGAGCTCGCGTAGACGGATCGGAGTGGGCGAAGGGGGACAGCTGTCGCCTACACTCTACACTCTAAAAAAAGTTTGCACCCTTTGGGGTGTATATCTGCCACACAAGAATGATCTTCATCTGCCTTGACGCGTTTCCTTTCTTTAACGCTGCGAGCCAGGTACTTTCCAGTAACTAACGGCATGCGCGTTATCGGCATGCCATAGCATTCCCGACAGGAAAGCAGCGGGCGCGGCGTATTCAAGAAAAGAAACGCATCAAAGCAGATGACAATTATTGTTGTGTGGCAGGTATACACTCATAAGGATGTAAACGTTTCTTATGTTGAATTCCAATAGCGGAGTCGGAGCAGCCGACGGACTCCGCCAGCGAGCACTCGACTCTGGCGTAGAGCAACGCCTCCAAATCCGCGAGTGGAACACAACCTGCGCCGCCGGAGCAAGGCGGAAGCGGAACTTCTATCGCCGAGTTACCCAGGATGCCTTGCGTGTTGTCATTTCCTTCCACTGTTTGCTCCCAGCACCGCCGCACGAGTCACTTGTCTCTTCAGCGCCGTTCCCCTGTTGTTTTTTCAAAAGTGCGGAATGGATATCTCGGCAAGCGTGCAGCGGCTTTTGCTTCCTCTGGTGAGCACACTGGATGCGGAAAAACATGGTAGGTGTATTCGCAACTTGAACACTGTACTGCAAGTTCAATGAAACACACGTGTTGTGTGGAGCAATTGTCTGTTGACGCTACATTTAAGTTGCGTAGTTGCTTTACTGCTGATGTGTTCGTTTCACTCAGATGCATTGCATCCGTCATTGTATTGTGCATTTTCTTGTGACCCGTCGTGGTGCAGAAGTAGTTGTCTAGCTTTATATGTCGCGAAAAAGCAATGAAGCAGTCACGTGGCTGAGAATTTGTCTCCACGAAATTTTAGCGGAGGTATCAGTGCGAGTGCATATTCTGCTGCCGAATGGAGTTGTGCTGTTATGTAGGTCAGGACGGTAAGTGCATCCAATTTTCAAATCAGTCTGAGTGCCACAGAAATCTACAAACTGCTTTTCCTGAAGCGTCACTGTCGATTTCAGGCCAGAAGGACCGTACGGTAATTTTGATTAACAGCCACCTGATCAGGGACGTTGCATCATGCTAAGCGTGTGTAATGTAATCAAGAATGTGCACCATGTGTTGAGCAAATATTGAACTTGCGTGGCACCGTGCATGTTTATATTACGCTATTATTCGAAATTTCGTGTTGAGATGAGGTAGCGCAGCAAACAGCGAGTTATTTTGTTAAGCTGTGTTAGGAAGTGTGACATGGCTTAATTAATTTCTTACGTAGCTGCATGAAATGCACATGGTGGTTCAATGTACTGCAACATGTCACAGAGTACAACTTCATAATGGTTACGTCGCTTTATATATGCCACCTTTATGAGTCCAGGGCAATGAATAATGTTGCATTTGGTTTTTCCATCAACAGTGCCGGAACAGAGCCGAAAGAATGAGCAATTAACGCAGTGAGTTCATTTATTAATGACATGATTTATTTATTGATACTCTTAGCCCAAAGGCCGATACAGGATGAAGAAATCATAAAATGAGCTTCAAAAGATCGCTGCAAACACGAGCACTACACAAATCAAACCAGCAAATACGATCGCTTAATGCAGCTGTAACACCTCTACAACTACCTCATGCACTTTTTGTTTGCAGGTACAGGCTGTGAATGTATAGCCGGGGACACCAAGCTGCCATTTGATTATTATGAGCAATACTTTGCTGAGATTGGGCTGTTGAAAAATTTCAAAAATAAAAAAGCTAATGTTCAGCCGAATTGCAGCCAACATTACAGAAGCACTCGGAGTTCCAAAAACCGGTGAGCAGTGCTGCAGCCGCTATAAAACTGTCATGCGTAGAAAAAGAAGCGCTACAGCACACAACAACAAATCAGGGAATTCTCCTTGTGAGGTGCCCTTTGAGGATGAAATAGCCAGAATACGTTGGCTAGACGACAGCCTCGAGCCCAAAGAGCTGAGGGACAGCTCTGGCGTTGTGCTGTTAAGAGGCCAGCCAGCCAGGCGTCGGCTAGCCAGGCATCGGCCAGCCAGGCGTCGGCCAGCCCAGCATCAGACAGCCCAGCGTCGACCAGCCAAGCATCAGACAGCCAGGAGTCTGAAAGCCTAGCGCCGAGCCAAGCAGTGACAAAGGAGCCTATGCCCAAAAAGCCTAAGCCCTCAGGTTCCAGAATGCTGGAGATCAAGGTATTCTTCGACGAAATGAGCAAAATTCAAGAAGAAAAAGAAGAAAATTGGCTGAAGGCTTAGCTTGGTTAAGCCTGGAAGATTGCGAAAGCAATACCCTTGGCTGCGCCTTGGTTCGGCTGATGGTGTGGACATGGTTGCCCTTTGTTAAACTTATGGCTATACATCATCCGACATAGCGCAAGGCAGCGCGCCGACCACTGCGAGGAGCCGAGCTGTAGCCCCATTTATCCTCCTAGCGTGACGTCACACCAGCGAGCGCCCTCTCTCGGTAGCGCCGCAGCAGCAGCGCGCAAGGCTTCGCCTCCACCATCGATGCCGCGAGCTGGGGCCCCGTCTCTCGGTCTGGCGTGACGTCACACGGTCACGTGGGGCGCAGCTGTGTAAGGAGGCGCCACGACCACCGATGGGCCGAAAGTGCGAGCAGTATTGCTTTCGCAATAAAAAGACGAGCTACACGAGAACAAGAAAGAGACAGGCGCCACAAAGAAAGGCAAGAATACAAGGAACGTATTCGGCAAGAAAAAGCAAAACAACATTCAGAAAAAATTTGGCTTCTAAGCCGTGCTTTTGGCCTTGCAGAGGAATAAAAAAATTCCAGTGTCCGAGAATATCGGCTTGTTCAAATAAAAGTGTGCAGTGCCAAACATGTGTTTGTGTATTTAAAGAGGGCCGCGCGTTAGTACACATACCGCAGCCCCCAACTACTGCATGGACTTTATTTCGATGCACATTGGAGCTAGTGGTCCTTATGTTTACATCCAGGTAATTACGGACCAGGCAGGATTCCGTAAAGGCTACTCAACAATATACCATATTCACACTATCAATCAGGTGATAGAGAAATGTGCGGAATATAACCAACCATTATAATAGCTTTCATTAATTACGAGAAAGCATTTGATTCTGTCGAAACCTCAGCAGTCATGGAGGCATTATGGAATCAGGGTGTACACGAGCTGTATGTAAAACTACTGAAAGATATCTATAGCGGCTCCACAGCCACCATAGTCCTCCATAAATAAAGCAACAAAATCCCAATAAAGGCGATACGATCTCTCCAATGCTATTCACAGCGTGTTTACAGGAGGTATTCAGAGACCTGGATTGGGAAGAATTGGGGATAGGAGTTAATTGAGAATACCTTAGTAACTTGCGATTCGCTGATGATATTCCCTTGTTTAGTAACTCAGGAGACCAATTGCAATGCATGCTCACTGACTTGGAGCGGCAAAGCAGAAGAGTGGGTCTAAAGATTAGTCTGCAGAAAACTAATGTGTAACAGTCTAAGAAGAGAACAGCAATTTACAATAGGTAGCGAGGCACAGGAAGTTGTAAGGGAATACATCTACTTAGGGCACGTAGTGACCGCAGATCCGGATCATGACAGTGAAATAATCTGAAGAATAAGAATGGCTGGGGTGCGTTTGGCAGGCATTCTCAGATCATGAACAGAAGGTTGCCATTATCCCCCAATAGAAAAGTGTATAACAGCTGTGTCTTACCAGTACTCATGTACGGGGCAAAAACCTGGAGGCTTACGAAAAGGGACGACGCGACGAGCTATGGAAAGAAGAATGATGGGGGTAACGTTAAGGGATAAGAAAAGAGCAGATTGGGTGAGGGAACAAATGGGAGTTAATAACATTTTAGTTGAAATCAAGAAAAAGAAATGGGCATGGGCAGGACATGTAATGAGGAGGGAAGATAACAGATGCGGATGGTTACGGACTGGATTCCAAGGGAAGCGTAGCAGGGGGCGGCAGAAAGTTGGGTAGGCGGATGTGATTAAGAAGTTTGCAGGGACGACATGGCCGCAATTAGTACATGACTGGGGTAGTTGGAGAAGTATGGGAGAGGCCTTTGCCATGCAGTGGGCGTAACAAGGCTGATGATGATGATGATGAATAACAGGGCAACAAAAAATGTCATACCATCATTGCGTGATTACGCATGAAGCCTAGTGCTATCATTAAAGTGGCTTTTGGTGTTTTGGAGCTAAAGGAAAAGTACAGTTTGGAGCAGGATGGTTTAGTGACCGGTTTGTCTACAGGAGCTTTGCCAAGACTTTCGTGCGCTTAATTTCTCCAAGTCTGCGCAGTGCTCGCTCTTCACTGCAATTGTGCCACTGAACGTCATTGGGTACTTGTTCATTATCATCATCATCTGGTTCTACATCACCATACTCAATGCACAATTTGTGGAGAACGCAGCAGCTTATGATAAACTTATTCAGCTAGGGAATAGTGCGGAGCTCAAGATACATCAGCTGTCTGAAGCGCTTTTTGAGGGTTCTAAATGCATTTTCGATTAGAACTCTTGTGGCTGAAAACTTATAATTAAAGTGCTTTCGCTGCTTTGTTAAATCACCATAATCCCTGTAGGGTGTCAACAGGTGTTCCCGCAGTGGATACGCTGCGTCCCCTAAAAGATGGTAAGACCCCTGACATACTGTGCGGAGATTTTCTTCGAAAGTGGCGACAAGCTGAACACATGCGAATCATGCATTTTGCTTAAACTTCTAATGAATGTATCCAGGAAGTGCCTCTTGTCATCGCAGACGGCTTGTAGCGCGAGTGAAAGGTAGTGGTGCCTGTTACAATATGTCGAAGCAACCTTCTTCTCCGGGCACTGTATCTTGATGTATGACCCATCTATGCAACCAACAACATCAGGCATTCCAGACACCCGCAAGCAAGTCATACACTTGTATTGAGCGATATCATCCATGTCTGAACATAAAATGAGCATTTGCAAGGAGTTTTAAGAGGAAATACTGGTGCTCATACCCATTAACTCACGTTAACAGCATACCCTTCATGGCACAGCACCATTTATTTTAAGTTAAAGAAACAAAATACAAACCAAATGCAACTTTGAGAAGTACTGATAGCAGCATACACTGCCGCGCATACAAAATATTACATGTTTTTTTACTATCCACTTATCTTTTTGCTATAACAAAATGGGAAAGAAAATAAAAGAAAGCCCGTGTATCTTCCCTTAATCGATTTGAAGCATGTAATGAGAATTTGCTTGCCAAAGCAGACATGGTCTTTATCGCAACGTACGCCCGGAAATCTCAACAGACATCTACTATTGTGGGTGATGACAAAGCATGCAGCATCATTCCTAAGCAAGGAATTGGCTGTGATCCCAAGAGATACCTTTAGGTTGAATGTTTCGACCACCACTGGTATAAATTCTGAGTGTTATCATCAGAACCTATCACGTTTTCATGAAGGTCCAGCATTATAGAGCTTGAAATAGCAAACAAAACGTGCGCAGTGATGTTGTAATATCAATAAAACTTGGCTGGCCGATATTCATTGCTTCTTATAGGTAAAGAAAATCAAAACAAACCTTCTCAAAACTTCTAGTGGGGTTCTGCAGGTCAGCAGGAAATTTTATCAGCGACTGTCCCAGAGTCAGGAGGAAGTCGGCTACTGTATGAAGGATTCGGTAAACAGAGCTTTCGACAAGTCGAACCGGCTGGCCACGTTTCTCATGCAGGTTTTGTTGGCCGCGTACCCGTGCAGTGGGATTGCACGCATCCGAAAAAGCAGCTTCAGACTACAGTGCACTGCAAGCAACGAGCTCGTAGTCAAATGCGTTTTTATGCAGGCATCCAACTCTATCGCATTTCATTTATCGTTGTTAATTAGGCAGGTGCATAGAAAACACGGCGAGAACTAACCAGATAAAAGACAAGATATGCGTTTCCGCAGATTTCGCTGAAACGCCTCCAAGTGTGCCAGAAGGGCACATTGACGTCGCAGCAAAGTCGGCGATCAACTTTTCCGCCACAGGTCAAGATAGCCTGAAGTGCCTTCGGAACTGCACAAAAAAAGAAACAGAAACGAAAGCACCACAGCGTGTTAAACCTTGAGTATGCTGCTTACCTTTTTTTTCCTTACCTCATCGTCGGAGTACTGCCGCACGACGTCCTCGATGAAGCCGACTACTTTAGGCCTCTTTGCGGGAATGCGGAACATCCTGTCGAATTCCCGCTCGTAAGCGACAGTTTCAGCGTCGCTGTCACTATCCGAGCAATCGCTCGTGTCGGAACTTCAGCTTTCCGACTCGGAGCTGTCGCTATCGAGTAGCAGAAGCAATGCCGTACGCTTTGCCGAACCAGCCGAGCCGTTCACGTCGTCCGCCATTACCAACATATCTCGCGAGTCGTGACCGGTGGCGCCTCCCAGCCGACAAACGTGGTAAAAGAAATACGTCATGCAGAGTTCCGGTCCACTCCGCCGATTTTGGCGCAGCATCTTTTTCTGCTCCACGGAGTGACTCCCGCTCTGAATCCACTCCGACTCTCTCATTGGAACACCTTACTCCTGCTCTCACTCCGTCATTGGAACAAACTTGCTCCGAAACCAGCAGAAAAACTTGCTCCGACTCCGCCATTGGAATTCAACATTAGAGTGCACGTTCTAACCTCGCCTCGCAAATCCTACTTCAAACACGCCAAGCTTCTCAGCGGCGAAAAGCTCATAACACAAAGCATCGTTCAGCGGCCTTCAATTGGACATTAATGCTTTCGCACTCACAACACATAAATGCTCACGTGTCTTCTGATTTTTTTTTTATCATAGCAATAAAAATTATGTAGTCAACTATTTAGGTCAGCAGTCATATGCACGCAGTCAATAAATCCTGCCTTCGAATCAAGACCTTCCGCTTTATTCCCTCGAAATGTAAATCAGAAATGGTGTAGGCTTTGTGCACCAACAATGGGATGTACTCTCGTGAATATTTTTTTTTACAATTTCTTTATTTGCCCAAATGAGTTCGCAAGCAGATCTGCACATTCGTATTTATTATTTTCCCTTGTTTTCTGAAGTCCAATAAATAACGGGTGACTATTCATAAGTGCTAGCCGGCCCAAGGTCCAGCAGCGCCACCAGCGGCGCCATATGCGCCACCAGGTCTGGCTCCGACGTAGCGGCCAGGTGTCACTTTTCCTGCTCCAGGTGCCACGGCAGGTGCGGCGACAGGCTTAGCGTTGAAGACGGCATCTGCGCTGGCTCCAGGGGCGGTGCCGGGCTCGTTAGTGTCCACGGTAGCACGGAAACCATTCGCGTCAGCCACGTACGTCACAGTTCGGAATAGGCCGTTGGCGTCGCGGTAGCCGTACGAACCGGTCTTAGCGTTGCTGGCGTCGCCTTGTTCCTTGTGGAAGAGCTGGGTGCCAAACTCGTCCGTGCTGTCATAGCCGAAGCTATATGGCTGAGGCGGCTGGTGAAATAAAAGTAGATACATCAATGCTTCGAATTTAGTTAACGAGTATTATTTTACGGCCAAGTGCACACATGAGCGTCTTTTCTCGCGAGCCACCACTGCGAATAAGCGGAAACAAGAACGACATTCTGACTCAAGGAAAGTACTGTCTAAGCGTCTTTTGACTACCGCATGTGCGTTATTACAAATTCCGAATGAACACGGGCATTCTTAGGGTTACTTAAAACAAAAATGTGTTGCGTTTGCTTCTTGAACTGGCGTGAAAGAATTCGTCGTTACAAAGCTTAACATCACAACTATTTTCCGTGCAGATGCCCACATATCAAACTATTGGTAGTCATTATTGTGTTTCAGCTTATTTATTACTATAAAAAGCACGCGTGGTAACTGAGCTGACCTTACATTTACTGATGTTGCGAAGACCAGCTGCGAATGCCGCCATCATTAAGATAATTGCTACAGCAGGTTTTTCAAGATGAAGCACATACGAATGAAGAGCCGCCA
Organism: Dermacentor andersoni; assembly: GCF_023375885.2. NCBI lineage: Eukaryota > Metazoa > Arthropoda > Arachnida > Ixodida > Ixodidae > Dermacentor > Dermacentor andersoni. The sequence continues at coordinate 195,448,067 of NC_092815.1, forward strand.
GAGCCGCCTCCACCTCCTGCGCCTCCAGTGAATACAGGACCAGCGAAGCCTCCTCCAGCCGCTGCATGGTGACCGTAGCGGTTCTCCGAGGTGACACAAGCGGCGGCGCCGAGGAGCAGGAGGACCTTGATTGCGGAAACAAAGGCATCGCGCAATGATTTCGGGAATGGCGCTCGATACAACCATCCAGTAAAATACAGAACAATAAGATGAAGTTCCCACGTTTCCCTGCTATTTCGTGCTTGCCTATGAGTGCAAGTTGCAATTAGAGTAGTCTTAGATCACGAATTATAAACATTTGATTTCGTTTCCAATTGACCAGAGTGACGTACTCCTCATCGCTCACTTCTTAGGTTGCCGAAGCGCGTTTCTTTTTCCTCTCCTCAGCATTTTTTTCCATTCGATGCATCGACTGCGCTATTTTTCAGCCTCTCTCGTAAACGCGAAGCTACTAGACCTAAATGTTGCCTAATGTTCTAGGAATGAATGCTGTCGATTGAATTCAATATTGCCGCTGCAGGATATGCGCTCCGGAAATACGACCCGTAATATGGAATCGCAGTAATGAAGCAAGGATTTCGTTTTGTCCCTAGTGGATCATGAAATAACCAGCGATTTAAAATGATGTCGATGGAAAGGGAATTTGTGGGACAACGTATCCTAACGTTTCGTATTTAGTTTAACGCAGCAAAGATCATACGTATAACCTTACACAGTGAAACTGAAGGACCAATAAATTTTTGTGCATTCTCCCCTGTCAGTCATTCCCGCCGGACACCCAGTCAACTGCGGAACTGGAGAATCACAAAAACGTGGACATATTTTATGTGCATATGACCCCCTCACTACGTCCCCCTCTGTTGCCCCACCTGTACTGATAACTTCGTGCAGCTGCGGGGCTGTCTGAATAAATAATAAAGTGGACATGGGCCCACTTTAATGACTAACGTTAACACTAGATACACACTTGGCAAGTCTGGCGTGCTTTGGTAAGCACGAAAACGCAACTACGTAACGGTGACAGCGATGACAAATGCGATTACCCTCCATTGGCACGGCTGCATCGTCCATGCGATGGCAATGACAGCAAATTAGGCACAACCGGGACCGCGGTACGACAACGACAACAACGTCGACCGCGTTATGACGACGACAGCGCAACAATGACAAAGCCAGAGAAGGCGCCGATACAACGACAACGATGTCATCCCGAAGGCAATTGCAGCGATGCGACCGCGCTGTCCCTGTGCTTCTCTGTTACCTGTCGAGGTGCGCTTCATTTTGTATTCTCCAATGTTGGAAAATTGGAAAAACTGACTATTTTAATGTCATCGTAAGCTATAGTTTCAGGAATGTAATCTTCGCTTTGGTGCCTCCGCCCTCTTTGCCATATCTTACTTCTACACTTCTCCTCGCTTGGTCCTAAAGTAGATGTAAAGTGCCGTCTTGAGCCCAAAGTGACAGCGTAAACTTACGGACAATGAAACTTCTATTTTCTGGGACATTACCTCACTAAGTGAAACCAACAACGACCTTGGGACTTTAACATTGCTTATCATCACCGAAGAAACGTAAATTAGTGCTGTTAAAACTCCCGAGCTCAAAGGAGCGTAATGAGCGTTCGCTCTATGCTCCTGCCCTGGGATCCGGTAAAATACTTACCTTCATTGTCGCATCCATTATTTCAATAGTATCTAACCCTGCTATGTCCTGGACACACTGCGAAACGAGTGTATGCAAGTGAGTGATGTTCCGGGAGCCACTGTCTCTTTATATACACCTCGCCTAACTTGACGCAACCAGTGTAGTCCACGTAAAGAGCGAAAGTGAGGCGGCGCTTCTTTCCCCTCCCTGCAGCTTGGCCATTCAGAAAGAACCGCCGTCCGAACGAGATATTCTTCTTTTTCGTTCCTTGTGCGTCCAGCTTTGCGAGGTGACGACACTGTCTTTCGGTCAGCTGGCGCCTTCGGGAAAGCAAGAGGCGCCCAGTTGTCTGCAAGCGTCAAGCTCAAAGTTACGAGAGTTTCCTAAAACGAACATATCTGGCACTTCGCACGCATTCACTTTCCTCAAAATGATTTTTCAGAAAACTGTAAACGTTGAAAAACACTTAAGGAAGTGAACATTCAATTTCCAAAGTAATTTACTTCGTCGCTTGGAAAACTTCCGAGCAGGTTTTCTTTGTACGCCTGTGCCTCTTACCGTACGGACTGGAATTATGTCTTTCTTTATTTAGTTATGTTTCCACAATGTGGGTCGTATTTTTATGTCAGAACTAGTCATAAGCGCGTGTGTTTAGGTAATATAGTGGTGGGAATCTGAGTCACTATTGCGACGAACATTTTCTTCGCATTAAATATTTCCTTTCACACGTAAAGAAATAAAAAATAGCACCTAATCGTAGAAAGTCGAGATGAGTAGAGTTAGAGCCGTTACCAGGTGTGTTCTGTCCTCCTAACTTAGCGTGGGGCAGAAGGACGCGCTACCGTAGCCATAGCTTTTCTAAATTTACTACAAATCTGCCGTGGTTGCTTAGTGGCTATGATATTGGACTCCTAAGCACGAGATCGCGGGATCGTGTCGGGGCCATGGCGGCCGCATTTCGATAGGGGCGAAATGCGAAAACGCCGGCGCACCTAAATTTTGGTGCACGTCAAGGAACCTCAGGTGGTCCAAATTCCCGGAGTCCCCCACTACAGCCTATATCGTAATCAGATCGTGGTTTTGGTGCTTAAAACCCCATATTTTTGCATCCTAGATTCAATTTTAATCTGTTCCCGTATGCGTTCAAAGCTGATTTCTTATTTGAAGCGTCACTTATTAAGCCAGGAATAAAGAATGGTTGCAGGCATCAGAAGCGTATATCGTCATGTATTATACAGCCAACTGTATTTAAAGGGCGGCGAAGGAGTATCAACGTTCAGCGGATAACAGAGAACGAGGTCACATAATGACTATTTCACAGGAAGTTAGGATACTTTTTCAGCTAGTAGTTAGTGAAAGTTGCAAGGAAAGAATGGTACATACCTCAGCTTGTTGGAATTCGAGGAGTATTCGCACACGAACTGCACAAAAAACTTTGCTGCACTTTGACAGACGTGTTATGCCTTTTTGTTTTGTGTTCCCGCGGCGACGAATAAGCATAAGACAAAACTAGCAATAAATGTTGACAGTATTTGTAGGGATACGCTGTTCTGGTAGGCAGGAACACAGAAAAGCTGGAAATAAAGGAGCACTTTTGCTCACGCGGGATTCGGTTGATTGGGTTTGATTATACACTACGCTTTAGTAGCCACCTGCTCTGTTTTAGTTTGCCAACAAACTATGAAGACCGCTGTTTCGCCCTTTCGAACATGAGCCGTTTCAAACACCGGTTGCAAGTCGAGCATCATTATTGGCCAATTATTTATCAGACGGAGTCTGGTCGACATAACATTGCAGTAAGAACCTGAATATTAAATGGAGGTGCTAGACAATATTACCACAATAATCACTTTGTAATTTCATTGCCACAGTATATTCCAGCTTAGTATAACTATAACCTCCAAATGACGTCGCGATGGGAGCACTAGAATGAACAAAAGCGGAGCAAAAGTTACCGCGTGCCTTTGCAAGCCGTCTTAACTTCATAGCGATTAGAAAGAACTTCTTAGTAAAAAGAGCTATAAATTTGGAAAAAGCAGTTTCTTGCTTTTGAAATTGAGAATGTGGCTTCGCGCTTGAGTTCAGCTTCCGAGTTTTTAACATTTGCCGTGAATGGCATTTGTTGTGTCGGCTGGCGCTCATGCTGATAAGAGCACTCTGCGAAGTGCGCATGCGCTACCAAGTGTTAAAAGCAGAGTGCCCCTTGCTAGCGGCCCTCTCTGTCTTGCCGAGCCTCAACCCACAAGCATGGGTTAATAAATGTCGTTCACCCGGAACTTGTCTGATCCTTTCGACACGCCTGGCGCAAAACGTAACAGCATTCTTAACCGTTCATTCCACCATGCTTGTTGGTACGTGAGCTTTTTTGAGCAGCCATGCTCAAATTATAAAGGTTTCAATGCTAACAGAGGCGGTTTGTATATATGCCATACTCCCAAGACATAAATGCTTCATTTCTCATGAAACAAAAAGAAAACGAAAATTATGCAGTCGTATACATTTGGCATTAGGCAAATACATTTCTCTGAGGCTTTTGACTTCGTTATTAATTACAAATTCTTAACAAATTATAAACGTACGCTGTGCGCGGAAGCACCTATTAGCTTCTCAAATCATCTTTCAAAGAGCACGTAATTTATAGACGCCAATGGTGCAACAGCTGTGAGGCCACCAGTCGTCGCTGGTGTGCCCCAAGGAAGAAATATAGGGCCACTGCTTTAATGCCAGAATTTTTTCTTCCCCTGATGACACGAAAGGTATGATCACAGGTAACTTAGAAAAAGATGTAGAAAATAGTACTAAAAAGAAAACATCTCGTGTTAGATCTGGGACGTGGCGAACTGTTTAAAAATGAGCCCTCAAAAACAGATAATTTTGTGCAGGTTCAAAGGTAAAACGTTTACAACGTTGATAAATATATTTCTGGGATAACAGCAGTTAGAGATGGTGGACTTTGTTAATATCCTCGGAGTATATTTTTCAAAGCCCTTTGACTGAAATGATCACGTAGAATAACATCGAGCCAAGATGTCATCTGATATTAGTGCCATTGCTCGAATGCGCCGCATTCTCATTAGTAAGGTGGAAAATATGATATACAACGCTTTAATCCTATTTTGCAAGCAGTACTGCAGCATGCTGTGCTGCACAACTGGTGGAACAAATCTGCGGAAGTTGCATTTGCTACAGAAGAGAGCTGTATGTTACATAGCTGAGGTAACAATGTACTTGCGAATATAAAGATATTTGGTTAATATGAAATTCTTCCTATGTTTTCTTCTTTGCAAATATAAGTTGGCATTATGTTACAAAGCCTTTGTTAACCCGCTCTTACTTGAAGGGAAATTACGCACGCGAAGTGTAATAACATTTAGTTTTCTTATCAATATGCATCCATAAAAAGCCTATAAATTCTTTTCTGCTTTAAAATATTTACCTACCATACGGGATGTCCGCCACAGTGGAGAAATTTTGGTAATTTTTGGAGGTAGCATAGACCTGCGCACTAGCTCCAGTAAGTGAAGGGGCCCACTGTTCTCTTTTGCTCCAGCAAGCGAAATTCCTGCCACCACATTAACAAATGTAAGCTTGAACACACAACTCCAGATCCAGTGCACGTTATTCTGTGTTATGAGATACGAAAGAAATAGTCACTTTTTGACGGTAACACCTTGCAATACACTCGAATGGGGAAAGGGTGGCTTGGCAGGAGAGTATTGTGGCACGTCGCTTACACCAGGTAAGCAGAAATTAGAGATTAGGAATGGGCAGAAGACGGCAGCACGTGCTCTGTGCAGTTGATACACCAGAGCGTCTGAAAAGCACTGAACTGGCACCAAAAATCACCAAAATGTGTCCACTGTGGCGGACAGCATGCAATAAAGGGTTAAATTTGGTATTGGTTATATGATTCACATTGCAAAACTACAAATAAATGCGAGTGTTCGTCAGCCTAGATATAAAGAAATGCTGTTCGTACGCAGCGCAAGAACTTATGACAAACAATTTTTGTGTGTCAACCTAACGTCCCTACTAAACTTGTGAAATCGTGCAGAACTTGGTGCTTCCTGTACCTCAAGCTATCTCATTGGAAGCTTTTTTAACCTCTGTTATTTGCAATACTTCTATAAGCCACCTATCTTTTATCTGTTTTCGTTGAACTCAGCTGCTCGTATTTGTGCGAGATCATGTTCATGCCAATTTTTGTTTGTTCAGCGTATCTGTCCCTTCTGTATTACTCGATACTCTGTGTTGCCACCCGTATACTATATAATGCTTCTTCTAGGACTGGTCGTCATCTTCATGTATTGCCACCTTGCAAGGGGTCCAGACCTCGTCAAGCTTTTAAGCTAATCCTGTACTCCTCCTTATTAAAGGAGACAACATTTCTTTTTTGATGTCATCGAGTGAGTGACTTTCTTGTACTCAGAATTCAAGCTTTGTAACGAAACATCCTATTGCCACCACTTAAGCGCGTCGCGTAGAAGCCGTGGACTCCCTCTGGGTTCCTCTCTCGTGCTTCTCTCCACACACGAAGTGCGATATTGAGGTACAGTCCCGCGCGAGGTCCCTCTCCATTTTAGTAGCCTGCGAGATTGCACCGCTGATGCGCCCGTACGTGCAAACGCCTCAGAACTGCTACTCTTTCGCGCTTCGCTCCGCATGCTGAGAAATATTTGCTTAGCGGCCCGCGGTCATTCGTGGTGCGGCGCTTAAGTGTCGGGCTGCTTTACATGAGGAACGCGTGTGACGTGGGTTTGAATCTACCCTGAACCGGAGGAAATTTGGAGGGTTCTTTTATGATGATGATGATGATGATGATGATGATGATGATGATGATGAAAAACGTTTATTTGCTCTATTTTGCAGTGATTTTTGCGGCTTCAGATGCAGTCTTCCATCTTCTCTCCAGGGTCGGTTCCCCTAGTCCAGGGCTCCGCTGAGGGTAGCTGCCCTGCGTGCACGCCTTACTAGTCCTTGTTGGACTTTCAGGATGTCGCTGGATAGCATCCTCTCCCACTGTTCCGCACTCGGGTTTTTTATTATAGCTAGCCCATCTATTTTCTGGCAAGCCCATGTGGTATGGTATAGGGTTGGTTTGTCTCCACACCATGGGCACTTGCTCTCGTACTGCGTGGGGTAGATCTTGCTTAGCATGTTTAGGCACGGGAATGTTCCCGTTTGTAGCTGTCGCCATGCTACGGCGTCTTCTATATTTAGTTGTTTGTGAGGGGGCGGGTATTTTCGTCTGATGCCTCTGTAGTAGTTTAGTATCTCTGAATAGCTTTGGGCTACCGGCTCGGGTTCCTCAGCGGGGTCGGAATTGTTGGATGCTCGGTATGTTGCGTGCCCTCGAGCTATCCTATCCGCCTCCTGATTTCCCGTAATGTCGGTATGTCTCGGCACCCAAACTATCGTGTGTTTGGCCTGGTTGTTGACGGTGTTGCCACTTGAGCGGAGGATGCGGAGCGCGCTGTGGCTGATTCTGCCGTTTAAGTAGTTGCGGCATGCTGCTTGGGAGTCTGTGAGTATGGTTAAGGACCTGTTGGATCGGTAGCCCTCCGCTGCCGCTAGAGCCACGGCTGCCTCTTCGGCCTCAACTACCGTACATTTCCGAATTGATGCGCTGGTGATTTCTTTTAGGTCCGAGTTGATCACCGTTGCGACTTTGCTGTTCTTGTGGTTCCTGTCCTGAGTGTAGGTAGCGGCGTCTACGTACACTGTGTCGTGTCTAGTTGCCAGTGTTCTTTGTACATATTCTGCTCTTGCTTGTCTTCGTGCCATGTGTAGGTTCGAGTCCATATTGCTGGGTATCGGTGCTACTTTGATGGTGTTTCTGTATTCGTCCGGTATTGTCTCCGTGCTTTGTGTCTCCTTTATGGTAGCTTCACCGCCGTATCTGCTCAGGAGTCTTCTGCCCGTTGCCGATAGCTTTAGTCTTTGCATTTGCGCGATTATCTGCGCTTCTTCGAGCTCCTCGAGACTGTTGTGTAGCCCCAGGGCCAGGAGTTTGTCGGTCGATGTTGACTGCGGTAGGTGGAGCGCCGTCTTGAGGGCTTTCCTCAGGATTGCGTCCGCTTGTTGCATTTCGTGCTTCGTACAGTGGTAGTACGGGAGGCTGTACGTCACTCTACTGACCACCAGGCTTCTGACCAGTTTGAGTGTGTCTGCTTCCTTCATGCCGTGTCTTTTCCGCGAGACCCGCGTTATGATGCGGGCCACTTGGTTGGCTGCAGTTTTAAGTAGTGTTAGGGTGTGGGTACATCGCTGGTTCGATTGTATCCACATTCCTAATATCCTGATGAGCGTCTTCTCCGGGATTGGCTGTCCCTCGAGGTGGATGTTCAACTTCATGTTTACTTCCTCTGGGACGGTGCGATTCCTCTTGCCTCGCCATACTCTTAGGAGCTCGGACTTCTCCGTTGAGCAGGCTAGACCTCTTGCCTTGACATATTCCTCTACGCATGTCGCAGCTTCTTGTAATATTTCTTCCTTTTCCCTGAGTGAGCCTTTGGTGACCCATACAGTGATATCGTCGGCGTACATGGCGTGGCGTACGCCGTCGATTTGGTCTAGCTGTTGGGCCAGTCCAATCATGGCAACATTGAACAGAATGGGTGAGATGACCGATCCCTGCGGTGTGCCTTTGTTTGGGGTGTTGAACTTTTCGGATCTCAGCTCGCCCAGGCCGACTGTTGCTGTTCTGTTAGACAAGAATGCCTTGACGTAGCTGTGTATTTTCATGCCGCAATTTAGGTTGTCTAGTCCTGTCAGGATGGCTTCGTGGCTTACGTTGTCAAAGGCGCCTTTGACGTCCAGTGCCATCATGATGTGCTCTCCTTTGAGCGGGATATTGCTCAGTACCTCTTCTCTGATTTGCAGGAGTACATCTTGGGTCGAGAGCCTGGCTCTGAAACCAAACATGCTGTGGGGGTACAGCTCGTTTTCTTCCATATGATTTTGTAGCCTCCTCATAACCACTCTCTCATAGATCTTGCCTAGGCATGATGTAAGGGAGATTGGTCTGAGGTTTTCCACTTCAAGTTTCTTGCCTGGTTTCGGGATCATGAAGACTTCCGCGTGTTTCCATTCTTCTGGTACTGTTCCCGCTTGCCAGTGTCCATTGAGGTATTCGGTTAGCTTTGCGACTAGCTCGTCTCCGAGGTTGCGGATGAGCGCGTTTTTGATCTTGTCCGCACCTGCGGCTGTGTTCTTTGTTGCGCTTCTTATCGCCGCGTACACCTCTTCCCGGGTGATGGGTCTATCCAGCCTTCCATTTTCTTCTCCTTTGTAGCGCTCTGTGTAGGCTGCTGGGTCGCCGTCGCCGTAGCACTTTTTGCGTACTTTGTCCAATAGTTCCGAGTCTGTTCCCTCGTACTGGTGCACCAGTCGGTATATGACTTTGTTGTTTTCGGTCTTTGATTTTGCCGGATCTAGGAGTGCCTTGAGTATGCGCCATGTTTTTGCAGTGCTCAAGGTTCCGTTTAGAGAGTCACTAAATTGTTGCCAATTTTGCTTCGATAGCTGCGCCGCGTACTCTTCTGCCTTTTTCGTGATTTCCGCGATCTTTAGCTTGAGCTTTCTGTTGTATTTCTGTCTTTTCCACCTTTTTGTGAGCCCCCTTCTGGCTTCCCATAGTCTGAGAAGTCTAGAGTCCACGTCCGGCGTCTGCGGCGTACGCTCAATTTCTTTGGTGAATTTGCGTTGTGTTTCTTTGAGCATGTTCCCCCAGTCTGTTATAGATTCGATGCTTTTTATTGTATCGCCACATGCTTCTCTGAACGCTTTCCAGTCCGTTATGTTTGCTTTCCCTATCTGTCGTCTAATTTTGTCTGCTATTGTGATTTGCATCTTTAGGATATAGTGGTCGCTACCTAGGTTTTCCATTAGGTTGTCCCACCCCGCTTGCCTTGTTCTTTTCACGAACGTCAGATCGGGGCAGGTGTCCTTGTTCACGCTGTTCCCGATTCTCGTAGGGGTATCGGCTTCCGTGATGAGTTCACACTCGATATTGTCAGCTGCCTCGGTTACCGCTCTTCCCTTTTGATCCGTTCTCGTGTATCCCCAGCTCTCCTCTCTGGCGTTGAAATCTCCCAGTATGACTAGTGCATTTCCTTTAGCCAGCTTGTCTGCTCCTTTGAACAGCGCGTCGAATTTCGCCCTGCTTTGTCTCAGGGGGCTGTATATATTTACGATGAATATGCTTCCTCCCTTCCTTTTCTTTTTTGGTATGATCTCGACTATTACGTGCTCTACCTCTGTGTCGGCTATCCTGTCATGGCTTATGGCGATGAGGGTTTTGTTGACTAGGATTGCCGTTCTTCTCCCTTCCTCCGGATTCTCGTAGCACGTGTAGCCCTGTAGTGTTGGGGTAATCCCTGTTTCTTGTAGAGCCATTACGTCGGGTGAAGTTAGTTGTGTGCTGATGTACTGTTGTAGTAATGCTTGTTTTCTTCTATATCCTCTGCAGTTCCACTGCCATATTTCTAGTTTTTCTTCTTTTTTAGTTCTTTTGGCTGTACTGTCCATGTTTAAATTTCGGGGTCGTCGTCTCTAGTACTGTAGTTTTCTAACGCCGGGCGTCTCTGGTTGAACTTGTCTTTGACGCCTTCGGTAATTTTCTGTTTTTGTAAGGTGCGGATTTCTGTTCCCTGCATGGTTATCTGCTGTTCCATTCTTTGCATAGCTTGCTGTATTTCTGCTATAAACTTGGTGAGGTTGGCCTGAGTCATTTCGGTAGGTTGACTTTGCGGGGGTGTTGATGGCGGCCTGGGAGCGCTACCTGACCTGAGGTCCTGTACTTCCTGCATTAGTCTATTGATTTTTGTGTCCTGTTCTTCGCGCGCTCTACGGCTAATTTCTAGCTCTCGCCTGGGTGCCCTGTTTTCTTCCTCTAGCTGTTTCTCTCTATTGTTCTGGCTATTACCCGAGTGCGGAAACAAAGTTTTGGGGGGGCCTGCTTCCCAGCTCACCTTCGTGCCACCCTTGGGCTTCTTCATTTTCTGCTGCTGCTGCTGGCCCTCGATGGCCGGGGGCGGCAGGGGTGGGAAGGACCGGGACCGGCTCCGTGAACGGCTCCGCGACTGGCTCCGTGACCCGTTCCGTGACCCGTTCCGTGACCGGCTCCGGGATCGGCTCCGCTCGCCCTCCGAGCTGAACCATCTCGGATGGCGTTGCCTCCGTTCTTTCTCCCTGCTGCTGCGCTACTGCTGCTGCGACTGGTGCTGTCGACCTCGCAGTTCTCTGGCTTTCTTCAGGCGATCCTTGCAGTCCCTGGATCCGGTGGCGTGGTCGCCTCCACATATCAGGCACTTGGTTTGGCATTGGTGATTTTCCGGCGGATTCTGCATTCCACATTGCCTGCACGCCTTGGCGTTTGGCGTCGGGCAGACGTCGGAGCGGTGGCCCTGCTGGCAGCAAATGTAGCACACCTGCCTCGTCGGCCGGTATGGGTAGCATCTAAACTCTGCGCCCGCAAAGATCACGTATTTGGGTATGATGGAGGCGTCAAAGGTGATGACCGCCGTCTCCGATTTTCCTAGCATTCTTGCGGTGAGCACCACAACCCCTTGGGTGCGGACTCGTATCTTCGCCTTGAGCATTTCCGTCGGCGTTCCCGCGGGGACTCCCTGTATTACGGCTCCCTTGACGTCCTCCGGAATCGTCGCCGTCGCCGTCAATGTGCTCTCCCGCTTGACGGCGCATTCGTGCCTCGCGAGAATGGGTTACAGTGTTGCCAGAGACTAGGAGTGCCTTTGGCTGCAAAAATGACGAAGCAAAGTCGACTGATCGTCACTCCTATAATCAATCGCCCTTTCGGCCAGGTAGGGCTGTCTTGTGCTTTAAGCTGCTGGCATGAGCGCTGTGCGCCTGCGACTAGGAAAAAAGAAAGAAACTTTAGCGCTACTGCTGAACTGTGGTGCGGATGCACTACTATGACTGGGCCAGACAGTAAGTGTGACGCTAACGTTTTCAAATGTTTGTCTGGGCGCTGGCTAACGACTCCCCTCGGACTCACCTCCCACAGCATCCAGGTGCGATGCCTGCAACGGCAGTGGTGACGTGTCCCATCACGACAGGGTTATAAGACGCGTGGTACCAGCCAGGGTGCCGTTCCTTCTACGCAGCCGAAATGGCCAAGCATGCGGGATTGCCACCGCATGTCGCGACCGCGTATACTTGGGACACTGTCCGAGGGAGTGTAAATGCTGCGCTCAACATTTATATTTCTGTCACTGCATCACCATGTGAGCCAAAGTGCAAATACTATCTCCACAATTCTTGGCACTCATGTACCAATTTGGTGTGTGCCGGTGTGGCAAAAATAACTTCTAACTTAAGATGTCTATGTCTTAGGCCACTAGTTAAAGAAATTCGAAACAACATAGCCTGTAGAACAACATATATCATTCAACGACTTGGCGTTGCCCTGTGTATTGATCAGTCAAAGAACGCCCATCTTGCTAGCGGCATATAAACAGCAGAGTATCTGACCAGTCTTCTGAAGTTCTTACGGTTCTTGACTTCTTGAAGTTAGTTTAGTTTCTTGATGTCATCGAGGTGGGTAAAATTATTCCTTTTCGAGTTTCTTCAAGGGTTAATTGCACCATGCACATAACACGCTATGTTCGCAGCCCATTTACGTCAATCATGCTTTGGAAAACATAGTGACTGAAAAGTGAAAAATTCAGGATACACTTCTGAAAAAATGTTTGATACGCCTACGAGATACCCCACATCGCTTCAATATTATTCCCTTACAAATGCCACCAAAACTAAGAGGTGAAGCCTGAGCTGTTTAGCGACAATGAGAATGCAAAAGTCGTGCACACCACGCATGAACAGCAAAGGTGCCCAAGTGTGAGCCACGAACAAGACAGCTCAGTGCACAAATCGTCGTTGAAAAGAAGATTGCGAGGAGCATTTCACTGATTTTTGCCCGAAGTACATCCTCGCATATTGAGCACGTGCCTACCTGTCAAACCAGGTAAACCAGGCGTAAATGTATTTACGAGAGTTATGTGTGGTACTGCTCCCTACGCACAAACATGTCCCCATTCTTACCTCGACAAGAATGAAACATCACGTTCGTCCTCGTGACATCCTTGCACCGCCGTCTTCTAATGCGCTTCGGAGTAATATAGGGCATAACTTGTCAATAGTGTTGCGTACAAATATAAACGTTGAATGCTAATAAGCATCTTGCTTGGGAGGTATAAACAGATGCTTTGCGTGAGGTACACGTTGCATAGAACAAAATAAATAAAGAAAGCACTGTATCCATCTCGTTTACTTGTACGTAATTTCAACACCACCTTCACTAAGCCTTCGTTTCACAGAGATTAAAATGTGCACGCTGCATTCACATAAGTTTATTTTGTTTTGTTCGTTTTTCAAGGGCGAGACTTTCCCTTCGCACGTCAAGGTGGGCCGCTTTAGACACCCTGTGCGACCATTCATCCCAAAGCCGCAGCAATGCCGCAATCGTATGACGCTGGGACACGTGGGCGCCGTGTGCGAGAACAAGATAGTTTGCTCATGCTGCAGCGAGCCCCACGCTCCAGACTTTTGTGCAGTCACGGCTCTCAAATGCACCAGTTGCCTTGGGTCCCATGATGATTCCTCGAAGGACTGCCCCAAAATGAAACAGGAAAAGGCGATCTTGAAGCAGATGGCGAGAGACCATTAATCTCGTGGGGAGGCTGTTGCGGCCGTTACAAACTGACGCTCCCGACGCCGTCGGACTTCAAACAAAAATGATGGCTCTGTGAAGAGTACGCCCCATCAGAGAACACCTCCTCCTCTACCCGCTAGGCCTGGCGCAATTCAGTCTAAATCTGACAAGGTCATGGTGGAGAGCAACACAACTTGGTACGCTCTACCAAAGCAACAGACAAAGCCAGAACAACAGCGGAAGTCACAACCGATGCCACAGCCGATGCCACAACCGGAGCTGGAGCCGCGTCAAGCGATACAGCTGCGCACGGCTGTATAGTGCACAGCTCGGGTTCCTGAAAAATCGCCCAAATGCCAGACATGCCAAATAAAAAGTAAAAGAACCTGGAACCACTGTTGTAACACGCGACCGCGCAGTCTGTAACACTGGCGGCAGCTGCCCTGCCGAGATAGTGGCGCGAGCGGAGAGGCCGTAGGGCAGTGCGCATGCGTTATGGCGACTAGATGAGCGGGCAGGGTCCTTGCCTGGGCTACGCAAAAATAAAGTAACGGTTGATTTCCAAGTACGTTAGGTTTTATTGAAATCAATAGCAACAACTACACGGCACGCGGCGCTGTCATTCCTTGATTTCGCCACCCGAGAGGGGAAGGGGAACAGTTATCATTTTTGCCTGTGCCTCCGCCCTGTTGTCAGACTAAGCGCCGCACGCAACGGCGGCGTCACATCAGCGAGGGGCTTTGTGCCGATCCTAACTCTCTTGCATGTGTAATTATGCGAGCGACAGTTAACATTTGGAATCGGATATCTCGGAGCACAGGCACTCTAAAATAATTCTTCCATCTGATACTGTGTAGAAACATGACTGCATCTAACTTTTCAGTAAAAACACCCACTTACTGCAGTAAATAAAAAGTTAATTATTCAATTCTATTTGATTGGGCTGCTGACAGCGATAATTATCATCTTACTTTGTGTCCCCCTGGCTGCATAACTTCTGTGCACAGGTAGTCTTTGTGTACGTCCAAGAGCATAATTTTAGGAAATTCGTAGAGATTAATTACGAACACCCGGAATGTAGGGCATGGGGGAAAGGCTCTGATATATTTCTGAAAATAGCGCCAGCCGGAAGTTTGGATTTGATTGCTGTAGCAAAGTCATGGTCAATTTTGTAAAAGTACATTGTGAGTTTTAAGTGCTTGCCTGAAGCCGTGCTGTCCGAAGTAGCTTTGGACATTTTGATCCAGATAACCGAATGCAGCGCTAATTATATGTTCCGTTGTTATGCAACATCTGATCGTTAGTGTTATAGGCCTGTGTGTCTCTAGAATCTGCCTGAGTTCACCTTTCTGAATTAGTACGACATTTGAGCACAACGAATCCGTAGGAAGCACTGCCATTTCAAATTACAAAGTGAGCATGTTGCCCAGGAAGGGAGCAAGTGACGCGTGTATCGCTCGAAAAATGTGTTTGATATTTTATCAAGACTGGATGATTTTAAAGCGAAGCTTTTTTTTACTCTTCCTTTCACTTTCCCAGTGCTGTTGCTGCTGCTGTCGCGCGCATCGCGTCGGGGGGTGGTTCAGAGCGCGTATATAGATGACAGGCGCGAGTAAGAGAGGAAATGCAACGGGAGACACTCGCTTTCACCCCACCGCTTCGAATGTGCACAATGCCCTCTGGAGCTCCCTGGCCGTCGACACATTAGCCGTTTGACAGCTGTAATTATCCGTGACTCCCCTCAGAAGCATTGCAGGAGCTGCAGCGCTTCTCTTTCTACTAACGTGCGAGGGCAGAGCGGACGCAGATAGAACTGTAGGGAAGAGAAGGAGAGGGAGGACAAGAGACAGTTCGCATAAAAGAGCGGGGAGGAGGTGACGTGAGAGGGCAAGGAAACCACCCTGATATACGACAGCGGTTGGGGGAAACAGGATAAGCTTAAATTTAAGGTACGGTACAGTACGTTGCTGCTATTTCTGAAAAATAACCATCCCATGCAAATATGTCAAGCGGACAAACTACGCTTCTGTGCCCGCGGCGGTATCTTTGCGGCTATGGCGTTGCTAGAGTTTGCGTATTTGATCCCAATCACGGCAGCCGCATTTAGCCTCCGTCAAAATAGAAAACGCACCTGTGCTTAGATTTTGGCACACGTTCAAGAACATCACGCTGTCAAAATTAATTCGGAGGCCGCCACTATTACGTGCCTCATAATCCGAGTGTGGTTTAGGCACGTACAGCCCCATAATCCCATTCAAGCTTATTACTTCTGCCACAATGCGATGTACCATGTGAGGGAATGACAACACTCAACCCTGTCAGTCGTTCTAAAATATGGCGCACAACAACGCCTAAAGCAAGCACCTCTCCCCGTGTATTCATATACTACGCAGGCAAACAGCAATGGTGCGCTCAAGGTAACGTTTAACATCAACTCACTACTCTCGTGTTAGCCTAAACGTTGAAGACATTGAGCTTTAGCCGATATCCCCGCTAATTATGGTCTATCAGAGCATACAGCATGGAAAGCTTCGCTTACACCGATTCCCACTGCGTGCGATCTGCATACATTTTTTGACGTATATTTGTAGCAGGGAGTTCAAAATGCCAGGCTCAGTTCCTTTCACAATGCCAGGCTCATTCCTTTCACATTGCACAATCGCGTTTTTTAGCCATATATCAAGTTCCGGCGTGTCTTATATTTATCCCGGGATTGCCAAACGTAAATAATTTTTTTTATCGTCAGATATACCCTCCGGGATACGAACTTCAGAAGTTAATGAAGTGGACACAAACGCAAAGTCTAGTATTCAGCACATTTGCCCTTGAATGCGTGTTGTCTGATGCACGAGTTGAGCTAGCGAGAAACTTTGCATATTATCAAAAAGAAAGACACAACATTTGACTGCGTTATTACCCGTGAACAAGTTGTCCCAATCCTTTCCTCGAAAGGGAAGGTGTCCTGTTAGATGTAGTTTTGCTTACTAGCGCGAACAATTGACCGAGGTTAACCTTAAACTTTACTTTGGTCATTGATGTGGTTAAGAAGCAAGGCATACGGTTATACAAAGTAGTTGTCGGGAGATTGCGGACGTATATAGACGCCGTATATTATCAGAATGACATAATTAGGTTTTCTTGTGCGCCATGTCCTCACATGATCAGCAATCTAAGTTTCAGTTTGAAAACAGGGACGTATTTTAACCAACCACGGCAACGCCTCTAGCACTACCACCCAGATCTATGCGAAATAGTTCAGAAGAGGGAGGAACCGCTTCGGTATCAAGAGTATCAGGGTTTAGCTGTGTCTTTGTAATTACGAATGCATCCGGGCTGTACAAAAGTTGGGATTCTTCAAATTCTTCAGGTTATTCAGAATGCTTCTCGCACTGGAAGCGCAATAACGTCAGCGGTGCAGTACTTCGTCAGTCACATTCGTTGTGGCCAATAGCGTAATTCTGGTCGTATCGTTATTCAACACGTACATGCTATCATTCTTCAGTTTGTCAAAAAGCACAGTGACTTTATTACCGCTATAACAGTTTGCCTGCTGAGGCTTGCCGTATTTCTTACGTATTTGAGAAATGCCTGCAGAATATTTCAGAAATTGAAATGGGACTTCTGCTTAAAACTGCTGTGAAGAAGAGTAATCTTTTTCTGCAAATTCATAAAAGCGTACAACGATACTTGGGTCTGGACAAGTCCTTCTGACGCCGACATGATGTACACTAGATGCTGTGGCTGGAACGTTCTTGTGTCGTCTTACGCTTTTGGGGCGCAATAATGTAAAGCTATTGCAAACATTGCCATTACAATTCTGCAATCAGCCCACGACGATTAGTCAACGATTAGTCAACAGTCAACAGCGGCAACACAAAAACCAAAAAAAGACGCCCCATCCGATTTTATATGCGCAGACTGATTATACATGATTAGATAGAATGAAAGAAAAATAACTTATGGTTCGGAGCCTTCTTTGCCCTCAGAGAAGAAGGCGTCATTTCACCACTTGCTATTGGTGAAACGTTTTTGGGCTGCATCCACTTCACCCATCTGTCACGTGACGTCACAAAACCGCAACACCTCACCGCGTCAACGTGACGTGTATGCGTTAAAGACGTATGAATATGCTGAAAAAAACTGATTTTATTTTTCTGAATCGCTGTACATTGGGGCGCTATAACGTAAAGCTGTCCCAAACTTTTCTATTCCGATTCTGCCATCAGCCCTCCACGATTGGTCAAAAAGTTTTTGAGCCCCCACCCACTGCGCCTGTTTGTCAGGCGATGTCACGAAACCGTGAAAACGCCCCGTCTGATATGATATCTGCACACTTATTATGCATGACAATACCCTGCGAAAAAAATTATTTCTCATTCGAGGCCTTTTTCTTTAATCACGAAAAAGGCGTCGTTTGACCAACCGCAATTAGCGAAACGCTTTGGAGCTGCGCATACTTTACCAGTCTGTCAGGCGACGTGACAAAACCGCAAAGCTCACTTTGTCAAAGTGACGTGCGCGTGTTGAAGACGCATTAATGTGCCGAACAAAACTGAAAGTTTTTCTAAATAGATGGAGACTGTCCCGTTCCGACAGTAATAGGAAATGGCTGCCCGCCAATGGCTTTGGCTGTGTCTACTCGGAGCTGACAGGGAACATAGGTTTATTTGCTCATAGTATAACATTTCGTGTAGTAGTATAATGTTGTCGAGACCTTGCGGCACCTATACAACATCGCTCTGCCAACTAAACTGCCAAGTCGCAGATGCCGGTACCACGCTCCTCATCCCGTTAGCTGCTTTCATTGTGCTGGCTAGGCCCCATCGAAACTCTCTCCAGCTGAGCATGCTCCTCGCCTCTTGTCAGCCAATTAGACAAGAAAAATCTGCTCAATGTAGTCAATGCTATTCAATTTCAAAGCAAAAAGAAAGTGCCATCCTATATACGAAACGCGTGTTTGATTGACATTTTCAGGCACAGTTGCGGATTACCGCCTGATGCTTGCGTGGATGGCGTTGTGTGCGGGAGTGGATGGCGTTGTGTGCTGTGCGCTCGCCTCTAAGCGATAAGTCGGTTAACTTTACTTCCTCTTCCGTGAGTCCGCTGGCACGTGCAGCGTGTGATGGAGGTAATGGTTGAGGCGAAAATTATGTAATAGAAGAAGATGGGGGGGGGGGGTCAATGAAGGATTCTTTCAGTGTGGCAGTTCTACTGGTATCAATCGAGTGAATGGTACCCGGTTGCGGTTGCAACACCGGCCCCCTGAGATGAACCACCAGAAAGAGCACCACAATTGAACTCCGTGTTCGCAAGCAGAATAGCGGATTTTCACTGAACTACCAGCATTTTTTAGCTCACCACTGTATACTTATACGGGCAACAGCGGATGACCTTGCTTTCTTTCGTTTTTGCAGCCTACCGAGAAGCAACGGGCACGTACGTGTATATGATTGTGACGGACCATAAACACTGCTCATGGCACATTACAACTGCTCTTACATCTTTCACGAAAGCACACCTTCCGGGGTTGATCGTAGCGAACTTCGCAGCAAGTCTGTGAAGAGTACATCTATGCGGCGTAAATACAAGGCTACAGGGACACTGTCACAGTTCGCCTTGCTTCCGTTGTGCTTCTGAATGGCCTATTTTACAGCACTGAATGCCGACTTGATCAGCAAATTTTTAATGTTTGCAATGCTGGCTCAACTTCGGTAAGAAACAATGCGGGATGTTGAACCAAGTAAAGATGTTGTGCAGCGTGCTGAACATTATTACAACTTTATTACGATTAATCATAACTAGAAGTTGTTGGAGACAGCGGAATCCTACTGCTATCTTATCTATTCAGGCTATTAAGAATGGGCTAACAAACCAGTTGAAGTTGTCAACTTGTTGGGCACTTTATGGACAGAAGTGAGTCCCTAAGTAAGAATTGACACTGTCAACTCTAATTTTCGCTACTAGTTGTTTCCTCTCCATATGCTGCTAATTCCTCCTGTCCGATGACTGCACACGATGTATTTCACGATCCCTGTGTTCATGCAGCAAACAGAGGGCTACCCCAGCCGTAACAGGCAATTTACGATGAGGGCTTGCGATGAATTCTGCACACACACACAAAAAAAATCACTTCAACTTCTGAAGCTTTCGTGTCATTTTAACTGCAGCAGATCACTTGGCGCTCCAACAAACCGATTCCACAGCCCTTAGTAGGTCTGCGCGTCTGGTACCAGCTGCAGTATACAACCGTCATTAGACATGCGCATTGTTATATAACTTGCATTTCAATTAACTGTAGGGTGCGCTGACAAGCCATAAGCAAACCATGAGAGGTAAAAGTCAGTTATGTGAGTATTACATTATGGATGACATAATGGAGATAACACTGAGAGCTATGAGCTAATTAATGTTTTACTTATTTGTTTCGCCGTTATATTGCGACTGGTGTCACACATAGTGCCTTTGGTTGTAAATAGCGGGTCACGGAAAGGGTAACCACCTGTTTTAGCCTTCGTCTGACTTTCTTTCTGAAATTTAGAGGTCACCTATGTTTCGCTAAAGAATAATAATCTACAATGTCAAAAAACACTAACCGTTGCTTAAGTGTCCTGTGTTTTAAGGCCGCTTGCAGTTCACCACCACATCATTTCCTCGTGATGAAATTGGTGGTGCATCTATCTTTTGGAAATAAGTGGCGGCATTGCTGAAATAAGCAAGATTTGCTATGATAGGTATCTAAGTGGGGATTATATGTCTTATATGTTAGGATGATTATTTGATGACTAATTTGATTGAGGGAAAGACACAAAGAGCTGTAATATTCCGAAGTCTAATGTTTGAACCTTAGCTACATTAATTGTTTTCTGAAGATCACTGAATGTCTATTTTTATGTACACATTTCGTTTATCGACATATATGTACATGCGCACTTAAGAGGGAGCGTTTAAGGTCAAGGGTGTAAGAGGAAGCGACGGCAGTGCTGCGCTGGCGCTTCCTGTCCGCTCTTTTTCTAAGCGGGCGGCTCGTCTGCCGTTTAAGTGGTGGGCAGTCGATGGTTCTCGTCAGCACTTGTTCCTGGGTAACGGCGCGAGCCTTCGCCCAATAGCGCCGGCAAGCGTATCCTGCGGATTTTTTATTCAAGCTACTCACCAGTAAGCAGCTTCTTAGATCAAAGCATGGAGACGACAAGATGGCTGACCGAACATGGCGCGTCTCTGTTTTCTTCTCCTGCTTCCCTTTCGACACCTTGCGCCATCTGGGAGCACCGCCAGGAAACGCGTGAGGTGCGATGCGCCTCCGAGATGCGTGACTGATCTGCTTGAGAAAGCCGTGTGACGAGGGTTCGATTCCGCCCAGCAGTAGAGAAATTTAGTAGGAATTGTTTTTTTTTTTTTCATTGTAGAACGCCACTTAGTGAGGCGAGTTGGAATCAAAGAGGTTTATTGAAGAACGGAACAAAATCAGTCATCCAAGCTTGCATGAAAGAGGTTTATTACTGAATGACACATACCCAGCGGCACATGCTCTGTGGCCCATGTAAGTGCGAAATAGATATGTTGACGAGCGGCACATACCGAGCGTGAGAAGCCAAGTGTCCTCAGTTGGTCCTATGTTTGATATGAAACCCATTTGCCTCAGTACAGTAGCCCGATGCTTCATTCATCAGACCATAGACCCACGCTGTAGTCACAGAGTGAGAAAAATAGCACAAATGCGGGAACTTCTGGAATAATGCTAGTCACAGTACTATCTGCAGAGGTTCACCTATACCAAAAATATCTTTTGATATTACGCTTATTATTATATGCATGACGCAGTGCCTGTTCCAAGCACTAAATGATGAACTTCAGATGTTCCTAATGTATTTTGTGATGTCGAGTAATTGTGCCCGGCTAGTCTCAAGTGCAAGAACATAACTCTTAAAGTACATAACAAACTTGCCTGTTCAGCTACACTAACGCGATGAGCGTTGCCGCAGAAGGGTAAGTCACGTCTCATATGACCTACAGTGGATAAGTTCGCAGCTTCCATTAGAAAAACGGTGGAGAGAACAGATGGCAATGCGTATGGCTTAACCCCTGTTTTGACTTCAATGCGTGAACGCATTGAAAACCCTCCGAAAGGCTACGCGCTTTCGCTTGCGGCCACCGAGCTAACAACGTCAGCTACCCATCTATTTCTCTCGTTTGAATTCAATGAGCGATTTTTACTCGGTTGAATGTGGTTGCTCCCAGAGGGTTTTGCCGTTAGTATATCTATCATCGAAAAGCGAATTGTGATATGGTTTTTGTCCGTATTGTGAATCGTTCTACGGGGACCGAGATCGCGCAGTAGGGACTGGTCACTAATGACTGCGTGATGAGAAACGGCAAGGTTATATCTTTATTTCTTCTATTGTGTGCGTGCAACGGAGTTATGCTGCCAAAACCATTAGGTCAAGCTGCAGGTTGAGCTGCAAATTAGGCGACCAACAGTCGCCACCGACTGTTCGTGCTTAACCTTGGCTCCTGTGGGCCACACATCTCTCGGACACGCTCTTACAGCGATGGCCTGTAGCAAACTCTGCGCTATTCTTTTCTTTTTTGCGCTGCCTTTTGAATACCTGGTCACGCTGGCTCACATGTGCACAGGGCATTCGTTACCTTTCCCATTAGATATCGCCGCCGAGGCAACACCTCGTGTGGCTCCGGCTGCTAACCGACCGACGGCACCCCGACGATCCTGACACGTTGTACAAATCGAAGTGCGAACACCAAAGCAGGCACAGCATTAAACCCATTCCATACAACTTGACAACATATTGGAACTAAACAACACAAAGATGAGAATGGAAGGCAGAGTGAAAGGTTGAGCACGTCAGCTTTTCATTTTTCGAGTCATTGCTTGTATTGTGAATTCGTGTTCAGGAAAACTGGTGACATATCTGTTCTTGACAATAATGTCCGTGACTATAACATTACTATGCTTATTTCCCACTAGTACCTGCGCAAAGACAACGTAACAGACATCAGACCAAAACAAACACAAATGGTTTAGGGGTAATTTTGCACAAGTGTAAAAGCAAGAAAATCGACTTTTCGGCGGTAAATAAATAAAAGAACAAAGAATACGCAAAGGAAACGAAGGTCATCTGCAGAGCATGCCACTGTTTGGAAAACCGTAATAAATGCGTTAAAATGCGTTAAAATGCAAAAAGTCTTCCGTGTCTTACAAAAATGTACGGGCCGTTTTTTTTAGCTAGTGCCCTCACATGCCTGAAATTACCATGTGGTGGACCACCTGAGTGCTGCCCAATTCAGCCCCTGAGCCTAAACTAAGCATGATGCAGTTCTGGCCTATTTTGAAGAGGCCAGCCGCACAGAGATCCTTTGTAGAAGAGACAAATATGACGGCCTCAGGATTTTCACTGCAGCTGCTACTGATAAGTGAACAGGCAAAGCAGAAACATGAAATGACTTCATCTGTTCATTAAACTCATGCGGTGCTATAATGAACCTGAATAATATATTTGCCAGATGTAGATTTGCCAATTATTTCAAACGCAGAGGTATCTAGTTTTGTACATGCAGCTTATCATTTCATCTCGCTGTGTAATCTCGAAGAACCATTGCAACGTAAAACACTTCAATCCGAGACCCGCCGGGGTAACTCAGTGGCGAGCGCGTCATGCTGCTGATCAGATTCTTCGGGTGTAATGCAAGGTCTACAATGCTGCGTGAAAGGACGAGTTCGGCGCGCATATTCCATGAATGAACTTTCTAATACTGTCTCCGTTCTGTACACCAGAACAAGTATTGCTCAGGGCTCTTAGTCCGACTGCGGGTCACTGTTCAGTGAAGACTTAAAGTATAGTAACCTACATGCTGAGTTGTTCTAACTAATGTGCCTGGTAATTGAACTGGCCTGCATGCCCGCAAGATCAGTAAGACTGCCATAATTGGTTTACTTTTTGTCTTTTAGTTACGTCAGATGTGCAAGCAGCGCCCCAACGCAAACCACCATAAAAATAAATAGTATCGAGGGAGACGAATCCTGATCTAGGTCAGGTCCGAAGCGCCCTTCCAGCGACAGCAGCCTAGTAGTAATGGGTGCGCATCTCGATGGTTATGCTTCCAAGTGTTGCAATTGTCTGCAGCAAATAAAGCAGCTGTAAATACGTAAAGGCCGCCTTGTTTTGGACACCGCCAATAGGCTTAGGATGTAGCTGCGAAGAGGGGATTTTAAACATCCGGGTGTCCGGCAGCCAGCTAGATTCCCAAGTTAGAAGGAGATTTTTCGGAATGGCTCAATTATCGGCAGACAACTGCATTGCGTTAGACTGTTGGTTTGCGCAATTACGCCGTGAGCCTTGAACCCATTGCAGTTGGATGATTTTACGTGTTTCGCGCCTTTCGAAACCTTGAAACGGCCAGCAGACCTTGCAAGGCTTTTAAGACCATTTCGACATAAGACATTAAAAACGCGAACAAAACGCACAAAAAACAAAAGGGCGAGTGAAGGTTCCGACAGCGTCTCGACGGCGGCAACGAGCTCTTCATTGCTGAGACGTGCCGCCACTGCAGTTGCGGTTGCTGGAGGAAGGTGCCTTCGCAGCGGTTTCCGACACACACACGCGCGGGCAGACAGGCCGTGGCGCAAATGGGCGGGCCTCGAAGGAGGTCGTCGCGGGTGGCCCCATCCTGTCCGGAGGCGTAACGATGCCACGCGTCAAGGAAGAGAGCGCATTCTTCTTCCGCCCCCGCACGCTCGCGGAAGTGAACTAGACCAGCTGCCGGTGACGACGGCGGCCGACCTTGTTCGCTTTGCGAAGCAGCGCTCAGATCCCCGTATACGCAAGGAGTGACAGCGCTGTAGACGTTTGTTTTGGGAACGGCCTAACCCTTTTTCTAAAGCAATCGTGAGCGCCGTCTGACTCCTCGAGGTCCGACTTGCCGCGGAGAAAGTAATCGAGCAGGAACGTCGGCACTGGACGCTTGGGCTTTGAGCCGCGATTACTGCGCTGTCTCTGCGCCATTTTCCGCCCCCTTGGTATTTGCGACATACAAGTGGTCATCAGCTTTTCTTTTCGCCTGAGCGGAGATTGCAAACCCGCGATGCTCTAATGGCATAGCTAAAAGCTTTTTGCTTATGTTGCTTTCTCTTTCTCCTCCAATAGCAATGCACAATGTAACGAGTGACGGCAGCAAGTTGTCCCTTCCTTTCAGCTCGAAAATAAAATAGCGCCTTACAGCAACGCGCATCTCGAAGCACGTATTGGTATTTTCTTTTCACTTAGACAGAAACAGGAACAAAATAACTGTCATTAAAACTGTCATCGACTTCAACCGTGCCAAGCGGCAGCCTATTTCACTGATGTAACTGGGCAACTTAAAATGGTAATTTATATTTGTAGCTGTCGATACTAATGACAGGTGATGTTCATGCTATAAACGTCATTGGCTACTCAAGAAAACACGCAGATAATAGCTCATCGCGCTATAGCTAAGTGATAATGTTTTCTTTGTCTGTGCTGGACTTGTGCCATGCATCCAACCTCATGTTGTAGTTGGTCGGTATGCTGAGATGGCCTCAAACTCTTGTGCACCCGTTAGTGCGCATGTCGTAATCGTAAAGCCATTTGACCCTTAATCCGGGTGTTGTGAAATCAAGACACTGCTGTCACGAGACAGGAGGGTTGCAATGAGTTTCCGACTTGAAGCAGTGATGAGTGGACTAAGTCTTCACCATCGCGAAAGCCCTGCGGCAACATAGTGAGCTAGATCGTTGTCACTGCTTTAAACGTTGTGCCAAAATTCGTTTCCTTTAATGTTCTTATAATGTGCTCTGTAAGGAACACTATGCCATTTGCTCTTTCGTTGTTCAATAAAAGCCATAAATATTACCCACTGCCAGGAAATTTGCTCAAGAAACGACATCGCCATATTCGCCATTAGGCTATTGCATAAACGATTCAGCTCCTAATTGCAGATGGAGATTAAGATATATCTACATATAGAGCTGTTTTCTGCGTGGTAAGCTTAAGGAACAAATAAAGAAGTGCTGCTTGCTTTATCGCACCTGGAACATCAATTTTACAGATAATAAAGAAAGAGAGAAAAGCCTAGCGAGTGAGCGGCAACCTTCTAAGGTACTGTTAGCCGTTCAACACAGCATATTAACGCAAAAGTTCTCAGTCTGTAGGCACTGGACAAATGTTTCTGTCGATGTTTTTAAAGTAAGAACCTCGCACCTCTCATCATATTTTGTCTTTGTAGACAAAGACAATCCGTAGGGCAATCGCGACAGTGCTTTACATCCAACTTGTTCGATGTCGAAATGTTTTTTTTTTTTTTTCTCTTAGGCAGAAGTAGAGTCCTTACAGTTCTAACTGCCTCATTCTCTCCCGCAAGGTAGGGTGGACAGACGACCGGATACACAGAGAAATTCCTGAAAAACACTTTCCCACGCCGCTCGCTTTCGGAAGACGCGGCCGGAGTCGTAATACACGCTGCTCATCCCAGCGGGCGTTGCCAAATTACAGGCACTCGTTCCGTTAGCACGGATCCCATGGCGGGGTCAGCATTGTTATTCCCGCTACGATGCGGCTGACCGGGCGTAGTTGCTGCCGCGCCGCTAGAAGCAAGAGTCTGGGTGCGGTCGTCGGCGCTCTATCTCCATACAGCCGCTAGAAAAAAAAAGAAAAACACAACGTACACCATTACGTGGGGGTATTCGCTTTCTTTGCTTCAAGGCATCCCCACCCAGCACATGTGCGCACGCATGAACTTACATTCACATACACAAACATGCGCACAGAGAGGGTTACGGAGATCAAAATGAAGCACCCTTTGCTATGCCGAACGTCTGCGATAACATTGTCCACGCGCTCTTACATGAAGCATTCCTCTAAGAAACAACTTACTTCAAAAGAGAAAGGTATAGCACTTCTTTTTCTAATGACACAAGGAAACAGTGTTTTTCAATTTGGCCATGGATTGTTTTCTCTCCGTCGCAATACAACTTATTTTATATTTAAGGTCTCTCTAGGACAGGAATACATACATTCATTATGCGGCGTTTGCACAGAAATTACCCAAAGTTATAGGCTATGAACACTAATGATCGCGATAAGCTATATTGCGTTCTAGCCACAAGGAGAACAAAGCGCCAAGCAGGTGGCCTTGCGTCTCCTCCTCTAGCCCGTCTGTGGCTACGCGTCGCTGTTCATACGGCTGGGCGCAAACGGCGCATCCGTGGCCCACACGCGGTTATGTTGGAGGTCATCTGCGGCAGGAGCCGCGGGCCAAGTGTAAGGGCGGGCCGAGATGGCTGGTGGGTTCATGCGTGCAGCCTACCTGAGTGCCTATTATTGGAGGTCGCGAAGCCAGGGATTTGGAAACGTAGCACATTCGAAAACTTTGAAGCGAGCGGCACCGTGAAGCATTCGCTTTTGGACAAGCGTGCGCTCTCCCCGTTTACAGCGTGCATTGCAGCGAGAGCTCGCGGTCATCCAGTGCGACCTGTACATGTTTCTTTTTTTTTTATGTGCGCGCGTGTCAGCACGCATGCTTAGTTAATGTGCCGTTGTTGGCTGCAATTTATAAGGCCTGCTAAACTGCGAACGCTACACCGTGTAATTTGTCGGATATTTCGCTGACGCTGTGAGTACTCCTTCGCTTGGGAAAAACTACAACTACTTTTCGCGTAATATTGTTTTTTTTTTTTCGCACGTGCGCTCTATAATAAACACCATTATGACCGCGTTGCATTGATGTCAGGCGGGCAAGTAACGTTATTTGGTGACAGTAATATTTTAAAACCATTGCTTGAGCCAACGATGTGCATACCGTGCGGGTTCCAGTTGAAATATTTTGCAAGTAACAATAGCACAAACTTATTATTATAGGTGCCATTCCATGCCAAACGTCCCAGCTGTGCACTAGAGTATCTTCAACATTTACTGTATAGAAATTCACTTATATAGAAAATTAAAGGTGGGGCACTGAGCTTCTAGCCAAACTACATTAACATGCTTCACAAAGGCGCCCTTTGGTCCTTGTTTCAGACACAACAAATGCACATGCGACATTTCAGTACTGTGGGTGTCAGTCTGCTTGTATGTCCACCCGTTAAAACGTTGTGTAGGGAAGCACAACAAAATTTTGCGATGTGGTTTTGAACTTCAATCTTTGGTCTTCACTAAAGGAAAGCTTGTTATTTTAGAATTTCCAATGCAAATAGTTGATGTCGTTCTGTATGATTGCCGCTATATTCCATTTATTTACGAGGACCACTACAGCCTTCTATGAACTCGTAGAAATAGGCCAACATTCTGTGTTTCCAACCTCAGCACTGTTTTATTTATATATTAATTTACACATACTGCAGCCCCTGCTGGGGCTATAGCAGGAGTGGATAATACAATACAAGAAAGAAATACAATAGGCAACAAAGAAAGTTTAGGCGCAGTGTTGAGGGAGTTTCATTTAATGAGAGAGAATGGTTGGTTCCTGGTAGCGAATTCCATGCTTCAATTGTTTTAGGGAAAAAGCTATACTTAAAAGCATTAGTGCGTGCAAAAAATGGTGTAATGTTAAGCGCGTGATGTCTCCTACTAGAAGAGATTTTTTCAAAGATGATATATTCATTACTGGAGAGGCGACAAGATGAGTGAATAATGCCATGAAAAAATTTTAAAGAATTAACGTGTCGCTGTTCGGCGAGAGATGTCAGGTTGAGTGAAGACATGACTGGCGATGGTGAGAACTGGTGGTCATAACGTCGGTAGACAAATCTAATGGCTTTCCTTTGTATGGCCTCAACTCTGTCTATTTCGTACTGCTTGTAGGGATTCCAAACGATACTACCATACTCAAGTATAGGGCGAACAATTGTTTTATGTAACAGTAATTTAGTGTCACGCGGAGGATTAGACAGAGTACGACGTAAATAACTGAGTTTTTGTAGAGCTTTAGTCGTAATGGAATCAATGCGCTTTGACCAGGATAGGTTAGTGGTGAACGTGAGACCAAGATATTTATATTCAGAAACGCGTTGAATTAAGTTATCATTAAATCCGTAGCTGAAAAGGAACGGGTTAGCTTTATTAGAAAAGGACATAACGACAGTCTTACGGAAGTTAATGTTCATTTGCCATGTTTCACACCATTTAGAAAATCTTACGAATGATTCACTAAGGCAAACGTGCTCAGAGGGAGATTAAATGATGTCATACAATACGCAGTCATCTGCATACATTCGAATTTTAGATGATATCTCGTGTGGCAAATCATTGTTATATAGTAAGAAAAGTACAGGTCCGAGGACCGAGCCTTGAGGGACGCCTGATGACACATCCACCACCGATGACTTGATGGAGTTAAAGCTTACGAATTGAGTGCGGTGAGACAAAAAGCTTTCTATCCAGTTCACTAATTGAGGGTTGTTAAGAATGGCATTTAGTTTGGACAGTAGTTTTGAGTGAAGTACGGTATCGAAAGCTTTGAAAAAATCTATGAATATAGCGTCAATTTGATATCGCTTATCCAGGTTAGAAGCTATGTCATGCGTGAACTCGACAAGTTGTGTTATGGTGCTAAAACCACGTCTGAATCCATGTTGTACATTAGAGAGAATGTTATTTGGTTCAAGGAATTCCATAATGTGTTTGTATAGCTCTAGTATTCTGCATGAATATGTTGTTAGAGATATTGGCCGGTAGTTAGAAAGATGCTGCTTACTACCTGACTTATGTAACGGAAGCACCTTAGCCATCTTCCATGATGAAGGTACTATGCCGGAAGTTAGTGATTTATTGAAGATAAGAGTAAGGTATCGTGAAGTCCATAAGGCATACCGAACGAGAAACAAATTCGGGATTCCATCAGGCCCTTCACTTTTCTTTGTATCAAGATTTAGTATGAGGTTCTAGACACCGTCTGCGCTAACTAAGACATCATTAATGGGGCAAGTCGGATGAATGTTTGGAAAATGAGGAACAATATGATTATCGCAAGTAAAAACGGACTTAAAGTATGCGTTGAAGGCTTTGGAGATTCATAGTGAATAACTAGTCATTTCGTTCTTCACACATAAGGATGTACAAGAGCTGTCACGAGGAAAAATGGATCCCCAGAATTTACGCGGGTTACTTTTCAACAGAAGCGCTAGCTGCACGCTATAAAAAATCTTTGGCTGAGTTGGTTTTTGTACAAAGATCCTCCTTCGCCTTAGCTAACCTCGCAGTGTGTACGGGGTTATGGGAGTCCTTCAAGCGTCTAAGCCTGCGAACACGACGTGAAAGATGTACATAGTATATCTCTGTTAATCCAAGGGATTTTAGTATTTTTCTTTTTTGTTTTGATGGGAATGAAGTGTTCGATACATGACATGACAATATTTTCAAAATATTTCACGAGAACATTCACGTCACTTGATATGCTGAGTGTTTCAAAGGTGTCGAAGGCATCAGCCAATGTATCTAAAATAGAGGTGTCGTCAGCGTGATTGAAATCGCGAAAAGTAGTAAGAACGATGGATGGCTTAGGAACAATGCACGGAAGGGAAACAAAAACAGCCTTATGATCAGAAATGCCTTCTACCACTTCACAAGTGTAATCATTCGCGGTGAGGTTCGAGCTAAGAAAGACCAAGTCCAATTGTCCAATTGCGTGGGTGTTGCCCAGTATTGTGGCACAGCTAAAATTTGCGTCAACAGCATGCTTTCTGGGCATATATATAGAAGTATTTAGGCACTTTCGCATGTAGCCATGTCTTGCATATACCTTCTAGAATACGCAATACGTTTGTCAGATTCAGCACCACATTCCAGAACGAAAAAAAAAATTAGGCCTGAAATATTTTACAATAACAAAATAATGTGCATCAACTATAATATATAAGTAATTGTGACATTGGAGAAAATACTAGATTTCTGGCGAAAAAACATTGCCTCGTGATTTGGCGCCGTTTGGGTAAAATAAATTCTGATGGCACTCAAATATGATCGTTTTTCACCTAATATATTTTGGGGAAGGGCTTTTCCTGTTCTAGTACTAATTTTTTACATATTCTTTAAGAGAAATTAAAAATGTTCGAGCATACTGCTGGGACAGCTGGCGTAGGATCACCCATACTGACGGTAATGTGCCGGTAGGGGTCTCATTGTCACTGCCAAGAGGAGAGTAGAAAACGACCTCCGGAATGCAGCCCCGGTTTCCGCAACTGTGTGCCCATTTAGGTAGAGACGGCGAAAGACAATAGAAGAAGTAGCAATGATTACATAGTTCGAACAAGCAGCGTAAAGTCGAGACCTCTCCGGACGGCGCACTCCCGATCCCTCCCCGAGGTTAAACGTTTCGCCCGCGAAGCGTGTTGATCTGTGTGCCTGGAAGCACGACACCGAAGCTGTTGCCACAGGAGAATCGGCGGATCGCCGCCCCGTCGACTTCCGCCTGGGGCGCAAGTGAAGAACAATGGATGCGACTCTGCACTTTGCACGGTCAGGCGCACTGGCTGAACGCCGCGCGTCATCGAAGATCTCCACGAACAGCGTTTGTGATCTTGCTCGTCGCACGTCAGTTGGGTGCGGCGACGCAAATGAGGGCAAATTTTGGGGTTACATTAAACTATGCCATTGCAGTAAATATGACTGAGAAGACATTCTTTTACGCAAGTTGCAGGGGGATGTTTCAAGTGCCGTTCTTTGTTTCGTTGAACGAGAATACCGGCAAGATAGGCCATACACGAGCAGCCAGGTGAGACTGCAACAGGATACAATGTCGCCGACTCGCGCAGTCGCCGCAACATGCTGGACACACATACAGGTACGCCTAAAGTAATAAAGTTCAGCAACTAGCAACAGACAATGAGGAGGAAGAGAAATCTCAATAAAGGAGACAATGTAAAATCAAACTAGTCGCATTTAATAGAATTCGTAGTATTTTAGATAATATGCCTTTAGGCTGATAGTTGGCACTGGGATCCTAAGATTATTTAACTATCGCGTTAAAGGAAGACTAAGAACGTTACGTACGGACGAACGAGTGGCAGAGTACTTTGAAAGATTGCTGAATAATACTTAGACTACATCCATTATTATACGGTTATCAGAAAGCCCATCCCTACAGGACAAGACCTTTCAGATCTGAGTATGGTCGGCTGGCAGGGCTGCCTTCCCAATTTCATTCAAATATGTACAATCAACCGCAAAATTTTAAGAAACATGAGATCTGAGAAAAAGCTCAATAACCGTGCAGACTCGCAACGCAGCCACAGCGTCTACTAGTATACGCCAACAACACTGACTTTCGGTTTTACCGACTACTGTTACAAGCTGCACAGAAATTGGACATTTTCTGAGATCCCGTGATCGTAAACATTTGTGGCAGACTGTACATCGCATGCACCCTAGGCTAAGGACAAAATACATCAATACAATTCCAAAATCAAACGACTTATAAAAACGAACAGCACATATGGATGTCTTTGTTTAAATTTGTGAAGACAATGAACGTTTATGATGGTATTGTACTTCGGAGAAAGCAATATCGTACTTATTGCTATAATTTAAAAAAACCTTTTGACTAATGTCACTTCTATATACAACGGCAAGCTCCAGGAACAACCAGTAATATTTACTGACGCCCGCCATCTTTTCTTTAAGGGAGGGTGAATATAAAATAATGTCTGTACAACGTAGTTAACCACTTACGGTCTAAGCAGTCAAAGTAGGTGTCACTCCGGGGTCAAAGAATATTAACATTTCCGAAAATTTCAGTTTCCGAAAACCTGCTAGACGAACACTTATTGAAGTGCTACTGGAAAGGTATTTCGCAGCAGATGATGCTGATTCCGTCCAGCATAGAAGTATTTTCCAGCAAGAAGTTCAACAAATTGGCACATATCTATAGACAGAAAAATGAAAAACCGTAAAATAAATTGAATTTGTGGTATGTTCATATACATAAGTTCATAAAAGCAAAATTTAGGCAGTTAGGTGCATGTCATTACTATTTCATAATGACTTGTACTCCCCGTGGAACATTGCAAAACCATTGCGTGGTTTTTAACAGAGAACCACCCCTCAATTTTGTGTTCATAGTGCTCTGGTGGACCCATATTTTATAAGAGGCTTTTTTGCATGCCTTCTCGGGCGGGGCTGCTGTCTGGTGCTCAGTTGTTCGGTATCTCAGCTCATTTACTTGTGGACATATATGCACGACATTCCATGCGTGCCTGACATTCATGTCATGACAACAACATGCACGACATTATTCCGATGACATGAATGACAGCACAATAATGATACCTGGTAACGCTTTGCCGAACACCAAGCAGTGCTGGATAGTCAGCTACCTGCAAAATGCATCGCATTGAAGCCACAGTGCATGCAACAGCATAATTTTTTTGTGTGTTGAGTAACTGCATAATTAGTAACCGACTTCGTAAGTAATAACTTCAAGGCAAAGCTTCCCATGAGAAACCAGCTGTTATGGGTTATGATGAACTCCTGCTGAATTTGCAACACATGGCTTCGAGATATCATGTAATACCCGCTTCAAAATATGTGCCTTTAGTGGTAAATAAACATGAAGGTTGCATGAGATTACACACTGCCTACTGTGCAGATAAACACAGCTAGCCGTGTGGCATTTGTTTGCTCGCTTTACTGCAACTCTCCTTCACATAGAATCCAACACATTCATTGGATGTCCAATCTTTTCCAAGCGTTTTCACTCCACCTCACTTCCAGGACACGGGGCGCTGTATGGCTGGTTCCCAAAGATACGTTACTATCATATGTATCAAGGAAGCTTGACTGAGAATCTGCCGCATCGATTAGGGTGCAACGAGAAACTGTGTTCACTATTGTAAAGAAAGAAGAAAAACTTACGAAGGAATAAAGAACAGTTATAAAATGTCTGCTTTATCTCATGTATAGGCGCGGTAGTTGAAAATGTTTACAGCTGTCAAATTGATAAAGTTATCACAATCACGCCTTGGTGTAAACGGATAACGAGCCAGCACTCAGTGTAATCACGCAGCAGCTTCGGTGGCGTAAAGCACTTGAAACCAGCGGATTTGCTCATTTCCACGACTCCGCTGAAGGACTGGTCTAACGTTCCCTCTCCCTGACCGGATCAATTGCGAAGCGGAGAGAGGAACCGCCTCTCATCGCGCATCACGGGAAAGTGCGGGCGTTGCACAGTTAGGTCAGGTGTATAAAAGCGAAGACCGTCTTCCCAGAGCTACGAGAATATTGCAAGTCTTCTGCCGGACACACCGCAGCGTGAATACTCCTCCGATGGATACGATACTTAAGGTACAGAAATATTTTAATACTGCTTTCCTTACTTCGCTGAAAATATTTGTTACTGCTACGGCTATCCGACGCGTCAGCTTATAGATTTGTAGGGGTAGAATTCTGACAGTGTTTCTTTAAGGGTGCTAGGCAGGTGACTGCGGACGTGAAAAGTTCAAGTTCGCTTTTTGAGAGAGCTAAAGATTCGAGAACCTATCGCAACGGTGTTTTAAAGCTCGCAATTCCGTATTATCTTTTCTTTAATTAGTAACAGAATGAATGTCTTATGTCATTTCCCAATAAGAAGTTTCCAAGATAGCAAATTTCTAAGCACAGTGTGTGATAAGCGCGCTTGTATGCGGAACACATCCGACGCACTTTGTCACACGCGCCGATTTTGCCAGTGCCGGTCATTCTCTAGTAGCACAGCAACGACTTGTTTAGCTCGGTTCTTCTCAGCTCTTATTTCTGTTTATTTTGCGGCGATCTCTCCTAAATGAAACAGAAGCCACGGTGCCTCACTGTGCGAGATGCACGCACATATGAAATTTGTTCTGAGGATATCCACCGCAATTATCACTGCACTTGACGCTAATACTGTAGTTATGTGCAGGCTATCATAATTTGTGCCGTATCTCTGACCAGACTGTCCTCCTCCTGTCCGTCGCCGCCTTGGCGAGCGCGGGGAATGTGTTCGGCGGCGGTCACCGTGGATTTTCGGGGGCCGGTTTCCGAGGCGCGGGATTCCAGTCTGGAGGCTTCGGCGGTCCCCTCTTTGCCGCGGCCGCTACTCCTGGCCTCTCCGGCGGAGGCGCCTCATACGTGAGTGTGCCTGCGTTCGTGAAGACGAAGTGGCTCACGGTTGTGTATCTGACATCATCTTTAGAAAAGTGCTATTTTGCCTAGTGAACTTTAGCTTCACGTTACCGTGCCACCGATTGCCCTAATGTGATGCATCGTTTACGTCGCATTATTCAAGACAATCCGATTCTTATGTTCAACGATGAATAAACAGTCATGTTGTGACACTTGCTGGGGAGTAATTTAATGATTCCTAATAAGAACTGCGACGTCATCGCTTGTCTTTCCTACATGACAGCACTCGTATTCTTTTGCGTGTGAAACCTAATCCTATCAGGTCCAACACACTGATGGTCTGTTGCATGTATGCTGATGTGCTGTTGGTATGCGGCTAGAAAATATACTGCATCAGACTTAATAGGACGTGTTTGCCAGCTTACTCATTGGAAATAGCGCATTAACGCGGTAAATCACCTGATGACCTAAACAAGTGTGCAACGTTTTGTTAAGGAAGTCAAAACGCTTTCTTAAGCTTCAAGCGCTACCCCAAAGTTACTGCTAATACTACCCGATATCATTCCCTTCATCATGGGGAAGTGTTGACGAAAGTATTAGAGTTTACTTGGCGGGAGTCAACAAAGCTGTCTAATGTGGCACTATATCTTTCGAGTGTTCTAACAACTTTATTCATATTGTGAGGTACAGTAACAGCTGTTAGGTCATCATTTGCTGAGGGCTCACTGCGGTGTGCCTAATCTACTTGCCCAATGTTAACTTCGTCTGACCACATATAGCTTGTTTGGCCTTTTTATTTTTGCGTTCAGCATCACATATTCCTGAATGTTGTTCGTTCAGTCTGATTCAGCGCATGCATAAAAACGTTATTATGCCTATTTGATTTTTCAAAGGAATAAATCGTCATTCACATGCGAGTAGAAGAAAAAAAAAAGGCACAAGGGTTCCTCAAAAGAAAAGCTTCGTAGTCAATTCTTCTCATTTTCTTTTGTCTCGAGGAGAATTCTGTGACAACCTGTACAGGTTTTACTTGCATCTCTGTGCTAGTCTATGGTCGACGACCATTTTTCCCTTCAAAAAAGAATACGAGCTCCGGCTTGCAAATTTGCGCAAAACTGATTTGAATGTTGAGTACTTCTACGCTCCTATGGATTAGGCTTAATTTTTTAACGTGTCTTCCCATATCTTGCTCTTGATTGTAGTGCCGCGTATGCCGTACTACAGTGGATCTCGCATAGATTATCAGTGTGGTGCACAGTTCTGACGCTCCCTTTTAATGTTGCTTTACCAACGTATGCACATTCTTTTTTTCCAGCCTCCTCAACCGTACAGCTTTGGCTACGACACAACCGACGAGTTCGGTACACAGCTCTTTCACAAGGAACAAGGCGACGCCAGCAACGCTAAGACCGGTTCGTACGGCTACCGAGATGCCAATGGAATCTTCCGTACGGTCAAGTACGTAGCGGACGCCAACGGTTTCCGAGCTACGATTGACACAAATGAGCCAGGAACTGCTCCGGGAGCCAGTGCAGACGCCGTTTTCAACGCCAATCCTGTTGCCGCTCCAGCCGTTGGGCCAGGCGCCGGAAAAGGGGGAGCCGGTCGTTATGCAGGAGCGAAAGCTGGCGCGTATGGCGCCGGTGCTGGAGGCCCTTGGGCCGGCTAGTCACTTGCTATGCTATAGTGGTAGACAATTTGTTTTACTTGTTTTGTGCTGTTTTGCCTATGGGGCAAGGAACAATGGTGATTGTGCTTGAAGTGTCTCTATGGAGTCTGTATGCAATAAATGACTTGGCCTATTAAAAATGTTTCGTTGCAATGTTTAATATCTGCGGCCAGGTGAGATCACTCGGTCGCTATTATGTAGCTATTTCTTTCGCTCGAGTCTAATTCTTTTATGTCATCTAGCGTTCATGGCAGGCCAAACTCCGTGATAACTTGAGCGGAGATCCCTTAAAAACACTGACGAGGCGCAAGCATTTATAACATTGGAATAGAATCGTTACATTATAATTTGCAGTTTATAAAAGTCTATTAAATTTTAGTAACCCGTTAGTAACTCCTGCAGCCTTCTCTGCAAAACATTCGTTGAGGTATGGGAGCTTGCATTTTTTGTATCGAGTTATTTACATACATATCTTTGCAGGAAATTCAGGCTAAACGTGTCCGTAATTCTGTTTCATATTAAGTGAATAGTAAGTGAAAATAAATTTCCAGGATAAAAGCAGCGTTTGAAATAAAAATCCTCCTTGATTCCTAATTACTAGCAATTGTCAGAACAGCGAAACAGCCCTATTTATTTCATTAAAGAGGCTTAAGAAACTTATCACTCGTCCTGGAAGTTGATCACTTCTATTGACGACGCATCAACAACTGATAAATAGCTATGCGAAGGTACCTTGAATCCTTCCGTTCGCTTTACTGATAGAATTAGTATGATATCCTGTGATATTTTGGCCTGTCGCATGAAATACACAATCGTCCCGCAATATTTTTGGAACTCAAAATTTCGCCAAGCTTTTCAATTTCACTCACTGCTTGTTACTTCCACTTCAACTGGTATATCTCAAGCAGTTAAGCATAAACATGGTAAAGAGATTGATTTGTAGAAAGTCGCAGACAAGCAATAAAGTCGTCAGCTCTAAATTTGTAAATACAAGGCCGCAGGTCTGTCAACTGACAGTATGGAAACAAAGAATCCACAGTGCCTTTTTACCAAGAAAACAGCTTAGAGTCACAAAGAGCATGAATGTTGTTGAATGTGGTTGTGTTGGTCACAGGGATAGATTTGCAAGGGTCGTTCAATACAAATTTGCGCCTGCCCATTTCCTGTAAGAATAAGCAGCACGGAACTGGGCATATTTTTTTCTATTTATCTAGGTAATTGCCACGGAGAAAGCAGAACACATGTGCTCTCAGCGCATTTGGATGTGCTGAGAGCTTTTGTATGCGCAGATCTTAATGAATAACGAGTTCTATAGAGCATACAGCGACTTTCTCGGTTGTTTCTTGAATTCTTATCAAGCAGTATTTTGGGGTGGCGTTCAGTTTTTTTTAGTAGTACGTTACTTTGGGCCAGTTGGTGCGACAGACTACAAGTTTAACCGAGGATGCAAGAAACACACGACAGCGCTGGTCCTGTGTTTATATGTTTCGTGCGTTCTTATTTGTAGACACATGAGCAATAATACGACAAACAGAAGAGTAATTTAAGACCTTATTACGAATTTATTTGAGTATATGCATATCTCTTAGAATCGTAGGACCACCATAATTTGCCAGAATATAGCCAATACCTTCCTTGAGAGTTTGGCACTTGCGGCTTGATCAAGGATACTCGGCATGCTGTCGGTGCATGGTGCAAATAATAATAGTAAAAGAAAGATAACAAAATGATAACAATGGAAGGGGTTAAACGTCCAGTCGAAGTCGATAAAAGACAAAGTCTTCCGGGGGGAGTTCGGAGGTAGAGGGGGGGAGGTAGAGGTGGAGCCACTGCCCGCAGCACTTCCTTGTCTACCTCTTCGCGTGAGGAGAGCAGCAGGGGAACTGCCCTATCGTCGTGATCGGCCCACATTTGGCCGTATGTTTGACGAGTTAATTAATCTTCAATAATTTCCGCCATTCAGAACATCAAAACAACGATCCGATTGCCAGGCCCGCCGTTATGGGGGAAAGCGCCCTTGGCCTAATGGTTAAAGCATGAGACTCGAATGTGGCCGTTGGACACTTTTATTTGTTTATTTATTTAAAAATCCCCATTTCGCGGTAGAGGCAAAAAGAACGAATGCGACAGCAATATGCTAGAATACTACACGAATTAAAGCTCGCGGCGTGCCAAGTAGAAATTGCCTTAAACATCATCATCATCGCCATCATCATCGGCAGCAGCCTATTCATGTCCACTGAAGGACGAAGGCCTCTCCCTGCGATCTCCAATTACGCCTGTCCTGCGCCAACAGATTCCAATAGCACCCGCAAATTTCCTTATTTCGTCGCCCCATCTAGTCCTCTACTGCGCTTCCCTTCTCTTGGTACCCATTCTGTGACCCTAATCGTCCAACGGTTATCTAGTCTGTGCATTACATGACCTGCCCAGGGGCATTCTTTCTCTTAATGTCTATTAGAATATCGTCTATACCCGTTTGCTCTCTCACCCAAAGCGCTCTCTTTCTGTCTCTTACAGTTATGCCTAACATTCTTCGTTCCATCAATCTTTGCGCGGTGCTTAACTTGTTCTCAAGCTTCTTTATCAGCCTCCAAGTCTCTGCGCCGTATGTCAGCACTGATAAAATGCACTAATCGTACGCTTTCCTTTTCAATTAAAACGGTAAGCTCCCAGTCATGATCTCACGATGTCTGCCGTAGGCGATCCAACCCATTTTTATTCTTCTGTGAATTACCTTCTCATGGTCAGGGTTCCCTGTGACTAGTGGTCTTAGGTAAACGTACTCCTCCGCAGACTTTAGAGGCTGGCTTGCGATCTTGAACTCTTGTTCCCTTGCCAGGTTATTAATCATTATCTTTGTCTTCTGCAGATTAATATTCAGCCCCACTCTTACCCTCTCCTTGTTAAGGTCCTCAATCATTTGTTGTAACTCGTCTGCATTGTTGCTGAATAGAACAATGTCATCGGCAAACCGGAGGGTGAGGTATTCGCCGTCGATCTTTACTCCTAAGCCTTCCTAGTTTAATAGCTTGAGTACCTCTTCTAAGCACACAGTGAATAGCATTGGAGAGATTGTTTCTCCTTGTTTGACGCCTTCTGTATAGGTATCTTGCTACATTTCTTGTGTAGAATTAAGGCGTCTGTGGAATCTCTGTAGATATTTTCCACGGTATTTACGTAAGCGGTCTGTACTCCTTGATTAGGCAATGCCTCTAGAACAGCTGGTATCTCTACTGAATCAAATGCTTTTTCGTAATCTATAAGATCCATATAGAGAGGCTTATTGAAATCTGCGGATGTCTCGATAACCTGGTTAATGACATGGATGTGATCCATCGTAGAGTAACCTTTCCTGAAGCCAGCCTGCTCCCTTGGTTGACTAAAGTCCAGTGTGGCCCTTATTCTATTGGAGATTATTTTGGTAAATATTTTATATAATCTTGGATTAAGCTAATGGGCCTATAAATTTTAGTTCTTTTACGTCGCCCTTTCTTGGATTAGTATAATGTTTGCATTCTTCCAGTATTCTGGGACCCTTGCAGTCGATAGACACTTCGTATAGAGAGCCTCCAGTTTTCCTAGCGTTATGTCTCCTCCATCTTTGATTAGATCGACTGTCATTCCATCCTCTCCTGCGGCTTTTTCCCGTTTCATGCCTTGCAAGGCCTTACTGACCTCATCTCTAGTTATAGGAGGAGTTTTTATATAATGTACATTATTGTTTCGAATAGAGTGCTCCTGAGTCCTCTGGATCCTGTAAAGGTCAGTATAATATTCTTCCGGTGCTTTTATTATACCTTTGAGATTGCTGATGATATTACCCTTCTTATTTTTCAGTGTGTACATCTTGCTTTTTCCTATACCAAGTTGTCTTGTCACTGATTTCAGGCTGCGTCCATTTTTAACGGCTCCTTAAATCTTTCTCACGTTATAATTTCTAATATCACTTATTTTCGCTTTGTTGATCATTTTCGACAGTTATGCGAATTCTATCTTATGTCTTGAGCTGGACACTTTCATTCTTTATCGTTTCTTTATTAGGTCCTTTGTTATTTCGGAGAGCTTGCCAACTGGTTGCTTTGGTGCCTTGCCTCCCACTTCAATTGCTGCCTCTGAAGCGAGCCTCGTGAGGGTTTCATTCATTACCTCTACGTCAGCGTCATCATCTCTCTGTTCTAAGGCTGCATGTTTGTTTGCAAGTACCAGCCTCGATTTGTCTGCTTTTAGCCTTACAGCTCCTAAGTTGACCTGTGTCTTCTTCGCCAATTTTACTCTTTGTTTGTTCAAATTCAGGTGAATCCTGGCCCTCACTCTCCTATGATCACCACATTTTACCCGACCTATTATATCTACATCCTGCACTATGCTGGGATCGGCAGAAAGTATGACATCAATTTCATTTCTTTCTTCACCATTAGGGCTCTCCCAGGTCCATTTTCTCTTGCTACGTTTCCTGAAAGAAGTGTTCATTATTCTCAGCTTATTCCTTTCTGCGATTTCTACCAGCATCTTACCTCTAACGTTTCTAGAATCGACATCGTAGTTGCCAATTGCCTGTTCACCCGCCTGAATTTTCCCCCTTTTGCATTGAAGTCCCCCATTACTACTGTATAGCGCATTCGCACTTTTCTCATCGCTAATTCAACATCTGCATAAAACTGACCTACTTCCTCGTCGTCGTTATTGCACGATGGAGCGTAGGTTTGTACTACCTTTATTCTATACCTCTTATTGAGTTTGATTACGACTACTGCTACCCTTTCGTTGATGGTGTAGAATTCATCAGTGTTGCCCGCTGTCTTTATGAATTAGGAATCCTACCCCGTATTGCTTCTTATCCGGGCGACCTCTATAGCAGAGGACATGGCCGTTATTCAGCAGTATGTAAGCCTGACCACTTCTTCTAATCTCACTAAGGCCGATAATATCCCAAACAATGTCTGATAGTTCTTCAAAGAGTCCTGCTAAGCTAGCCTCACTCGAGAGGGTTCGGGTGTTAAACGCTGCAAGGGTCTGTTGGTCCCTCCCGTGTCTAGGAGTGCAACCATCCTGCCGGTCTGACATCCTCCTGCCCAGCTGTGCACCTGTCTACACAGCCTCCACCCTGCTTGGACGTCCAGCCAGGTCGCTGCCCTCTGCCAAGAGCCACTTGCCCTCTATGCTCCAGGCGGCTCCAGGCGGCTCTGACGCGAGGGAAACATAGCAGCGCACCGGGAGCAGACGGTGTAACGCCACAGATGCTCCGCAACCTGGCCGCCAGCGAGCAGCAGTGTCTGCTCGTGTACTTCAATTAGATCTGGCAGTCAAGGCAGGTGCCAGAGGCATGGCGCACAGCCATTGTGGCACCCATCCTCAAGGCCATGTGCGCCCAGACGCTTCGGATCCGCAAGGCGATCTCACAGCTTCTTGCCCGTGGACAGGGCTGTACCACTAGGTGGTCCCTGCAGCTCTTTGAAGCTGCAGCCACTTCACGGCTACTGTATGCCCTCCCCCTTGTGGCGCTGTCCCCACCCCGCCTGCAGAAACTGGAGCTACAGCACCGGTCAGCAATACGGCGCTGTCTTGGCGTTCCCCGAACCTCACAAGTGGCCGCCACTTTGGCTGAGGCAGGTACCTGGCCCCTCTAATTAGTCTTCCTGCAGCAGTATCAGCACTCCTGATACACCTACGCTCCCGGCCAGCATCAGACATGGGACGGCTGTCTGGCCTCTATAAAGAAATCATAGGGGACACGCCTGCAAACGATGTACAGTCTCGCCCATCACATCGACCACCAATCCCTATCTCGACGGAGCTGCCAGGTGTCTCGAAGAACCGTTCCTCAACGTGTGTCCTACAGCAGACGGCAGCCTCTCTCCTCCAAAACAGACTTGGGGACCACCTTCACATCTTCGTCAATGGATCCGTGATACCAGAGACGGGCTCATCCACAGCAACCTGCGTTGCACCGGCCCCACAAAAGAGCAAGCTGTGCCATGTCCTGGGACATGCAAGCTCTACCGCAGCAGAGCTAGCAGGACTCCACTTTGCT
The DNA here is from genome assembly GCF_023375885.2 of Dermacentor andersoni. Taxonomy (NCBI): domain Eukaryota; kingdom Metazoa; phylum Arthropoda; class Arachnida; order Ixodida; family Ixodidae; genus Dermacentor; species Dermacentor andersoni. The sequence continues at coordinate 195,490,186 of NC_092815.1, forward strand.
GTGGACCTACTGGCTGAGGAGCTACCAACGACCTCGGAAGCCATCTTCTGCGACTTCAAGGCGGCGGCGCTTCTCTGCCTGCAGAACCCTGACAGGGCTAGCCTTGGGGTGGCGCTGCTCTCTTCAGGACTGACGGCCCTTCAGGACTCAGGATGCTCACTATCCCTGCATTGGCTACCCGCACACGTGAGGATCCCGGGCAGTGAAGCGGTGGACACTCTTGCAAAGAGTGCACAACACTCAAAGGTCCCCCTCATCCCTGCTCTAACGGCCGCAGACTACTCGAGACACAGGCTGCGCCGGCACATCATCGCCTGCCACCCGGACAAGCGGGTATCCCTGGGCCGGCCTCCACGGCCTCTTCCACAGCATGGCACTCCACGAAGGGATGCCTCGTTGCTGCTCCGATTGCGAGTTGGCTGCTACTGGACGGCAGCCCGCCGGCACCACCTTGGGAAAGCCACCTCGCCAGCCTGTGCCTCCTGCGATGAACCAGAGACTCTGGAGCACCTCCTGCTGGCTTGCCCTGCTCACCTACAGCACCCCGGCCGACTTCTGCATGAGTTCCGCCGCCTGGGACTCCCCATGTTTACGACAGGAAGATATCCTCTTCCCATGTCGTAATCAGCTACCAGCCTTCCTAAGTGACGTCGAGTACCTCGACTCGTCGGGGCTTTCGGCGAGACTATAGGAAATTTCTACAAAGACCGATAGCCTAACGGCCATCTCACCACCTCGGGCTTCCTGATCCGCCACTACTTCGCTTCTGCTGGACCACCTCCTATACGGTCTACCTCCAGCCCACTCCTCCGGTCGAACCCGCTGCGCCCTCCCAGCCGGGCTGCTCTGATGCTGCTAGGACGACCCCCTACCTTTCTCCCTCCTACCCTCTCTCTCTTTTAATGCCATCTCCGCCACCCTGCTGGCGCTGAGCCGTGACCCCGCATGGTTTGCAGAAGGTAGTGCTAGCGTTTCCTCCTTCCCCACAAGAACCACTTCTCGCTCTCTCCCTCTCTCTCTCTCTCTCAGTTTCCATGGGTGGCCTGTCTGGACACAGGTATTGTTAGCACCCTCTGTGCGTTGCAAGTCTGACCGCCGCCTTGGTCAGGTGCTCCGCAGCCGCTTGGGACTGAGGGCCATTTCATTGAGGAGATCATTTCATAAGGGAGGTTTCGTTGGCCGAGTACTGCACCAGGGAGGCCAAATCCCGTTCTGATGAGGGAGTGTCTTTGTTCAAGCTTAGTGGGCCTTCCTAATTTGGTTGTACCTGGATTAGTATAGCCGCACTCACTCTCGGCATCTTTCGCCGGTGTCAGGCGCCACTCCAAGCCTGCAGATGTAGTGCGCCGTAAACATAAGGCTTGCTAAGTAAACAAGCGTAGCGTGATGTGCGTAGACATACATGCAAAAAAATAACTCTATGACCGGTAGCAGCACCGGCTAGAACTTACAGGGCTGTGTCGCTCCTGTCATCTTGCGCGGGGCTCGCGTTCCAGTACTGCCCCTTGAGCATATGCACAGTGGACACGATATGCGTCCACTTCACGCTTTTAACGCGACAGCGTTAAGGAGCTCGTGTCGCAGAAAAGCCGGTGTCGTCGGCGTCGGTGTCGGCGTTGGCCGTGAGCGATAAATCCCAGCAGGCACTTCATGAATAAAAAACAACTTGCAAGATGGGCTGGGTGGGAATCGAACCAGGGTCTCCGGAGTGTGAGACGCAGACGTTACCACTGAGCCACGAGTTTTTTTTTTCTTTATTCCACTGAGCCACGAGTTCGATGCTTCAAAGCGGTACAAAAGCGCCTCCAGTGAACGCGGTGTTGCCTTAGAAACCAGCTGTTTCTAAGGCTCAGGCGTGCGTCGCTTGCTCAGGCGCACATTTCGTTGTCGCGTCGAACGCTGCGTTGCTCGACGCTCACCGCGTCCGATGCGGGGCGCGTAGTGGCTGCGCAGTAGCCCATTGTCTTACACCCCTTGGCGGTTCGACGGGAACGCTGTCGCGTTCCACTCTTGAAGGCGAAGCTTAAGCGTCCTCCAATTTTTTACCATGGGTAGATTGCACGAACATTTAATAACGAAAATAATAAGACTTTATGAACGCGTTCTTGTGCGGTCTAGGCGTTGTCTATGGAACATATGAGAGCGCGTTCCTAAATTCGTTATTATTTTCCTTATTAAATGTTCGCGCAAGCCGCCCCTGGAGGGGCTTTCTGAGCGTTGTCTTATTCTCGGCGTCCTGTTTCCGCAGCACCGCGTCTGGGCGTCTCTGGAACAGAGCTACAACGTGCGCCGCACACGCGGCATGCTCATTGTTCCACCCTCTGGACCCCGGAGTGGTCTTAACGCGTGTGGGAGCCCTCCTTGCTTCTGGTTGATTAGCGTTTCACAGGAGCTTGCCTCCCGGCTGGCTTTCTGACAATTAACACGCGTAGTCATGTTTTCGCGATGCCAGGGACGTGTCACTTTGCTGCAGAAACCCCGCGTTGACAGGTCATACCACGGTTGCTACGTGCGGGAAAACCATCGCACAAGCGCACGATCTGCATAGCTGTATTAAAATTCGTTCTAGCAAGCAATGCTGTCTAGCCTGAGGTATTAGAACACAGCTGCTTCTGTGCACTAGTGTGGCAATGGCTTAGGAATCTTGACACATTTCTTGACGCTTGTAAACTTGACACACTTTGAATACAGATATTTCAGAGTGTATAAGAAGGTACTACATGACCTGTCAGTGTCAGTGCACTAAAGCACAAATGCGCAGTCTGTGTTTCCTATTTGATTACGAAAAATGCTTGCTGTTCTACAGTTTATTTCCAGGTACGTATCCACCAGGAGCATGTTGCGCATTTTGGCTCTTTGAGGACTGCGGAGGTGCTATGCATAAGCCTAGCGACACAGTGAAGCCGTCGAAGTCACGTCATCATCTATGAATCGCGCTGGGGTGTTTGACTTGTTTCGATTGAAGGGTGAGCACACCTTCAGAGGAATTTACTTGTGCCAGGTCACTGAGGCATTTTCGATTATGAGTGAGCGGACAAGCTTGCCGCCGAGCCTCTGCACTAACCACCTAGTGATGTTCCACTGTCCTTAGGGGATACCCGTCGGCTCATCCGGAGACATTTAACCACGCTACATCCTCACCGTGGAGTCGCCCGCAGGGAACGATTTCATCGAGCCTCAGTGCGACCACTATGGCGACGGCAGCAGGCAATGCTCAGGCATTTCTGCGTCGGCCACGTGTGGGCATAGCCACGATGGAACGCGAGTGCTCACGTTTCCGCGTGGTTTTGGTATGGACTGGAGCGCCTGCACCCCACCTTGGTCTCGCCAGTCGGCACGTCATGCTTGTTCCGCCAGGGTTCAACTGAAGACGCATGAATCTTGGCTGCTACGCTGCACCGCGTTCACGGCAGCCTGCGAAATCTCTTTTATGCGTACGGCGCACTTGGTGCTTCTGTCCACACAGAGGTTGACATCCCGGAATGCCTTCCCTCACCGCGTGCATCTGCCCGCGTACAATGAAAGGTACATTATAGCCCGGACAACTAGAATGATCGGTCAGGATTTGCACTGAACCTAATGTACGCGATGTAGCAAGCCCAGTGGAATTTTCGTTTGCCCGTGTTCCTACTGAGGTTGTTTGATGCTCACAGAACAGCTTATATCAGCAGAGCGGCCAGCTACGGAGCATTTACTTTTATCTTATCTCTCATTTTTAAAGCGGAGCTGTCTCTGCCTTTTTTTGCCTTCTTTGCCAGGTGACGCTGCTACTGCTGCGGCCTTGCTCACGCCTGCAGCTCGGTTTCTTGCAACACCACCAGATGACGCTCGCCTTCGCGCATCGGAGTTCGCACCGTGGCATCAAGGTTTTAGTTTGTGCGCATGGCACATGTTGTGGTTGCTTCCCTACATGACAAAAAATCAGGTGGTCGGCTGCGTAGGTCACGTGCTGCGCTCTCGTAGTGTAAAGGTTACAATCATCCAGAGCCTGAAGAGAGTGCTTGGATATGGCTTCTCAAGAGCGCACTCGTACATGATTTCCTAGCGACGCCATTTACCTATCATAATGCCTTCCGCATTTTCCGCGTTCGTGAGTGGTCAAGAGACGCTCCACCCGGGTCGCAGCGTCTCTTGACTCACCTCGGGCTTGACTTGACTCGGAGCGTGGAAATCGGGTGCTCACGAACGCAAAAAGCGCCGACCGGCATTAGCATCGGAAAAAGACATCGATACAATATCGCGGCATTGGTGACGTATGTAGAAGGAACACAAACACTCGCCAGAAAAGTGGCTACGAAGCGTTTACTGAGCGTCGAGAACACCCAGGCGCGAAAGAAACGTTGCGCGGAAGAGGAGCGTCTTCGCTACGCAGGGAAACGTGGCGCATACGGCAAATATATGTTTACATACAATTTTAACGCTATAGTATTAAGGGCTTAGTGTCGCAGAAAATCCGCCGTCGGCGTCCTTCGTCCAGCGTCGTCCATCGTTTCGGCAAAGATGATTCCGAACTACGCAAACCCGACCCCGCTTACCTAACTAAGGATACTCTCCGTATAACGGAAAAAAGTTACTGAGTTAATTTAATTTCGCAATCTAAAATATGTTAGAAAAATCGTAAACTATGACTTCCACACAACCTACAGAAATTGTAGCGTTGAACCGAATTATATAGCGTTACAGAGCTATATTGTAATTTGAATATTCCGTAAACATAATTCTGTTACGCGGAAACTCAAGCAACAAACCTCTGTTCCAGAGTTCCTACAAACATAGTCCGGCCACGGCCTCAGGGATTGCGCGTACAGCCGTGTGCAGATATTGGAGGCCACGGAGCAGCACGCCCGGTTTTTTGGAACACCTCAGGATAGCGGTCACCTCCTCTGTATTGCGGCTCATGCGAGAGGCCGCGTTTATATTAGAAAGCTCGCCTTCGTCCATAGCGTTCACCGCCAGCGTTTCGCGGTAAACTTTACGGTTACATAGGATGCACTGCCGGGAAGCGTGAGAAGCAGCCAGGGACTTTTGAATGCTATCACGTTTCACTCATGAAGGCAAAGGTTCACCGTCCTCCAAATTTGTATAATAATTGATTGAATTACGTGCAGCCCCATAATGCATTTAATGTTTTACACTTCTGCCACCATGCGATGTGCCATGCCAGGCAATGACAATGCACAACTCAGAGAGATTATGAACAATGACACACAAAACCGCCTCAAGCAAACAAGTCTGCCTGCGTGTTGTGCGTACTACGGATACAAACAGCAGGGGCGCACCAGGTAACGTTTTACATTAACTGACCCCTCTTGTGTTTCACTAAACGCTGAAGAAATAACAGATTCGGCGCCAACGTCATTACAAATTATCGCCAATCAAAGCAAACACCATACAAAGCTCATCTTGCATCCATTGCCACAGTGCGAGGGATCCGCATATTTTTTCGGTCTCTTCACTCGCCTGATGTCGTCGGTGAAATACACAAGGTACATTCTTTAATTTCTGTGAGAGTAAGGGTAAGGTAAGGGGTCGATGTATAGCCATGGTTAAAGGTGGGTGGGTTAGTATGGGCCTTCGGAATAAATTACGTCGGTAAGCGCTCTCCAACACTGCAAAGGCTTGTAAGGAGAGGCACATACTTTTGCCTCTTGATGAGGCAGAACTTCAAATTCCGCCAAGATCAAATTCCTCGAAAGTGAGTAGGACGCTATGAGAACTCTCTATGCAAATTTAAACGATGTTGTGGAAAAAATACAGCTTTCGTAAAAAGTGAGAATGCTTGTTCACGACAACATTGAAATCATTTGCTAGGCTGGTATGTTTTTTATATACGAATGGCTAGGGACGTCCTTCACGACGTCGTAAGCTGCCGTCGTCGCGTCAGCTTACGCAACAGTGTTCTTTACCGGTAATGCGGGGAGCGCTACGAGCATCGCATTGTTTTGAGAAGCACCTTATCAGCAATTTTGTCGTTCGGATACTTCTTTTGTGCATGTTCTGTATGGAAACTTGCGCTGAGGCGCTATAACGTAAACCTGTTCCAAAATTTTCTATTCCAATTGTGCAATCAGCCCACCACAATTGGTCAAAAATCTTTCGGACCACCCCCACTTCGCTGTCTGACAAAAGACGTCACGACAACCACGACAGCTCCCCGTCTGATGTGACGTGCACACACTGATTATGCACGATCATACCGACCACAAGAGGAAGTTATTTCTGATTCCACGCCTTTCTGCCATTAACCTTCTCCTACCGGTCAAAAGTCTTCGGGTGGCACCCACTTCACCTGCCTTTCACGCAGCGTCACAAAACCGCAAAAGCTCACCGCGTCAAAGTGACGTGTACGCGTAAAAAATTACGTTGATATGCCGAGCAAAACATAATTTTCTTCTGAATAGCCGCAGGTTGCCCCGTTCCGAAAGGAATAAAAGATGGCTGCCGCCGATCGCTCAGGCACTGGCTACGCGCACCTGCCGGAGATCGTGGGTTTATTTGCCTATGGTAAAAATTTTTGCATGACCATGTAATGTTTTCGAGCACTTTCAGAGCGTTTACGACATCGCTCTACCAAGTCTACTTTGCTGAGGATCCGTTTTAAGGGCAATCTTTACGTTCCGTTGCACGCCGCCGCAATTTTCGGCCAGCCACTGCAAGCTAAGTAAGGGAAAGCGGGGCAATCGCAGACCCGGGCAGCATCCTCTTCATCCGGTTGTGTACTTTCAGCGCGCTCGCTCGGCCCCATTGAAACCCTCTCCACTTTCGCGTGCTCTTCGCCTCGTGTCATCCAATTAGATAAGAAAAACAACTCAATGGAGGCAATACTATTTGCTTTGAAAGCAAAGAAAAAAAAGCGACCTCCTATAAACGAGGAGTGCGTTTAATTGGTATTTTCAAACAACGCTGGAGGTTACCGCGCGATGCTGGCGTCACTGATTACGTAAATATGACGTCAGGAGATTACAATAAAAACAAATTGGAATAGTTTTACGTTATAGGGCCCCTGTTCAGGGGAGTTGCCAGGGAGGGGGCTTATGGAGCTTCAGCCCCGCCCCCCCCGAAATTTTTTCGTGCTGTCCATGCACCGCCCACCCAAGCAACCTCCAGTGCCAGAAATCATTCTGAATTTTCCCTAGAATGTCTTTTTCACGCTCGAAAAGACATTTCAGCGCGAACTTTGCGAACTTGGGCTGGATTTCGCGGCAGCGCCCATGCACCGGGAGTCACATAACACCAAGCAGCCCCATCCGAGCGCAAAGTTTCAAGGGCGTTTTCATGGCGAACTAGGGTGCCTCGATGTGCGCCCACTCTCAACGGAGCGCGGGCGCGCATCGAGGCACCCTATGGTGAACGGGCACGCCACGGCATCTTGCGGAGGCCGCAGAATCTAGGTAGCGCATGGATGTCAATTCCGAAATTTATGGGTATAAAGTTCTCATAAACTTTTGATGTGAAAGGTGCATTGACATCTCCAAGGTTGTGCTTGAGATTTTCAATTGCGGAACTTTGGGGGTTTTATGTTACTATAAATATTGGACGCCAAAGGTGCAAGTCTTACATCGGACCATACAAGGAGACAAGCCAAATCAACGCACTATCAGACAAGTTGGCAAAGCCAGCACCGAGGTCGGATGAGATGAAGCGTTGTGGTGGTTAATTTGTGCCGTCATGACACGTAAAAATATATCAATATTTTTTTTTTTTACCTACGCCAGAGCATCCGTGTCAAGACACTAAAGTCAGCCAAGGTAACTACGTTCTTATTTATTTTTTGTACTTCGACTTTTATTCGCGAGGACACATTGAGCCTCTTCAATTTTTTTTGTCCTCGCTAGAGGCAGCCAGGGCACATGCGTTTTTCTCGTGTTGCTCCTACGACCGCGCGGCGCACTTCGGTGCGCGTTTGCTTTTCTCTGGCCGAGTGGATTTTCGCCTGGCAGAGCTTTGGGCACTTTCTTGCTTGCAGACAAGAAAAAGAAACTATCGTCGCTCGCCGCCATCACTGTGGGGACTCGACGAATTGCACCGCGTTCGCTTGAGCGCAACCTCTCCGGAAAGTGTTGTCTCGCTAGTGTAGGATACCGAGCAGTATGCGTATGGTTCTCGGTGGACCAAGCGTCTCACGTTTTCTTCGATATTCTTTCCGTAGCTACATTAGGTGCCCAAAGTAGGCATTCCATTGTGGCCAACGTAATTTGCGCTTTTTCATTTCGGTGCCCCGGCCCCATACACACACAAAAAAAAGACTGTTGTGGCGCAGCGAATTGTCGTATGGTGAAAGTTCGATTTTGTTACATCTTTTGCGGACAGTAATGGGGCCACGGGACGCTTCAGTTGCCGGATAGTCTTATTTTATACTATTGCGATAGCAATTATATGGACACTCCTGGCGCATTCCTGCCGTTGCCGTCGCCCTCATGTGTCGTGTAAATCCAAAGGCGATAACATCGTGACCGCGCGCCGCATGCTGTATGTGCGAGTGAAAGCGTAGGGAGGGGAATGGGGGGGGGGGGGGGGCTGGAATGGGTGAGACGACGATGGTGGCTCAGTCTTATGTGCGCAAAAGAGAAAAGCGGCGAGCAAGCGCGCCGCATTCCGTCACGCGCGATACATCGGGGGGAGTGGATGGAATGGGGTTGGGATCTAGGATTCTGTGAATCTCTAATTGCGCAACATGTTTATTTGCCCTGTTTGACGCATTTTATACAGTGACCCTTTTTAGATACGTAGATTTATTGGAGACTTATACGGGTATATTTAAATATCTTGTTGCGGGGTTTTGTGTATACGTGCAGTGAACTTTGTTTCCAGTGACACTTTTTTGCCTTTTATCAAGCTGTATCTTCGCATTGGTATATTCCATTGTACCTTCGCATTTCTAATGTACGAAGGCCAGTAAAATGACAGTGAGCCAACCCACCCCACGCAATAATTGTTCGGTCCATTATCTGCGAGGCATGCACGTGACACAGAGCCATTTCTCTATTACAAAAGTGACACGCAGGTGTGACTATCAAGGTTGTTTAATGCTCTCATACACTGGGTTGAACATGGTTGCGCTATATAATGGACGCTCTCGAAGTTGAGCAGCGTAGTGCTCAGAGGTTTTTGACAGCTGAAGGTATTTCCCAAAAAGAAATTAGTCGCCGTATGGCTGCCGTGTACGTTGAACATTGCATTTCATTGGCCACTCTGAAGGGTTCGAGCAAACGGTTCAAAGAAGGACGTGAAAGTTGCAGAGACGATCCAAGGCCGGGCCAAAGCCATCGTGCAATCACCCCTAACAAAATTACAAAGGTTGATGAGCTGACGAGACAAGAACGGAGGATAAGCATCATGAACTGGCAGAGCGTGTGAACATCAGTCACGGTTCGGTTCACGCCATATTTCATGAACACCTCGGTTATCCGCTCTTGTGTGCGCAATAGTTGCCCAAGATTTTGAACTACCGCCATAAGACGGAGAAGTTCAGCGCTGCCTTGACTCATCTGATCCGGTATCACAATAAGGGTGACAACTTCTTGTCTCCAATTGTGATCGGGAACGAACCATGGTGCCACTTCTACGAGCCCGAAGCACGAAAGCAGAGCTTACAGTGGAAACATTCGAATTCAACACACCCAAGAAAGGAAAGGCCGTCATTTCCGCTTGAAAGGCTTTGTTGACTTTTTTTTTTCGATCGTCAGGGGCCATTACTGATAGAATTTGGTAAACCTTGAGAGACTATAAATTTGTTTTGTTATTGTAAAACGCCAGATCGGCTGCGTGTGACAATCAAGAATAAGCTACGTGAAAAATTGACGATTCAAGAATGTATGTGCTGTTCTCTTCCCTATCTTGTTCCACGAAAATGCCGTCCCTACGTCGCTGATGTGGTTAGTACAAAACTGGCAATGTTCAAGTGGGATGCGCTGCAACATCCGCCATACAGCCCGGACCTGTCGCCTTGTGACTTCCACTTTGTGAGCATTTGAAAAAAACAGCTCAAGCGAACCAGATTCGATCGTACGATGATGTGAAAGAGCCAGTTGCAGACTTCCTGAAGCAGCAACCCAAGGAATTTAATGATACGGGAATCACGCGACTCGTTAGACAACGGGACAGATGTCTAAGTGATCAGGAGACTACTTTTAAATAAGGCACCCCGTTTGTCATATATTCGCATTGGCTGACTTTCATATGAGTCGCCCTCATTTATTTTGCAGAACTCCTGCTTTTTATACGCGCTCTCTCTTGCGGCTATAATTTCGGTGCAATTACTCATTTAGTAATCACATTGAAACAAATGACAGTGTCATTGAGATTTTTCACTGGCCATTGTATATGTACAAGAATCTAAACAAGGTTCTTGAATGACAAAGTGTCATTACAATATTTGTCCTCAGCGTGTTAATTTCATTGCCTTTACATTTTTCATATCAGTGGCATGCACTGCCTTGCTGGTTTCTAACTGATATAGTTCTAAAGTTCGTGTGATATTTTATTTACTTATTAAATAGAGAAAAAAAACATAGAAGTATTGATATCGATTATTTTGGGCACAGTTCTTGGCACATAAAAGTATATTCTTTTATGAAAAAATACATATTTTACTTGTTTGGATAGTGCGCAGCGTTCAAGAATTCGTTTGCACCATCTTTAGCAATGCCAATGCAGTTATTATTCATGTATTTGATCCCCAGAGAAATTGTTTAAGAGGAAGCTTCATCTCGCGCCCAACTCCGACGCGGCCTATTCAAATACACGTAAAATACATAAACACTTTTCTGTGATAACCCCCGGATTGCTTTTAATGAAATTTGTTGCATTTGAGAGAGAAATTTAAATTCTAGTCTTTGTTGGAAGCGGAATTTCGATTTAGGGCATTAACATTGTTTAAATGTTTTGAAAAACACGAAACTTCCAAAAACAAATAAATAGAAGCACAACGTTTACAAACAAATAGCTCTGCATCAAGCACACATGTCGCTGTTCAGTAAACGGCATCTATTATAACATTCAAAGCGGACAAATTTGGTGTGTCAATTCATATCTTACGTGAATTGGTTACGTTGTGTACAAGGATTCTGCGAAAGCCGTATTTCCATAATGCTAAATTTCTGGAGATTCACGTGTAACATAGAAATTTTGTCCGCTGTAGATGTACTATTAGGCGCAATTCACAGAATTGTGATATCATTTTTCATCGCTGAGTTACATAGTTTTAAACTTAATTTCTGAAAATTTGCGATTTCGGTGAACTTTCAATAAAGAATTGACAACATAAATGAAAAATTCGAAACCAACACTCACTAGAATTTAAGTTTTTATTTTAAATGCAACAAACCTCGTCAAATTTGATGCATTGGTTGCCGAGAAAAACTAATTCTCCTTCTACATGTATTTAGATACGAGCCCCCGACCTGAAGCCTCCTCTTAAGGTGGAGACCGAGCTGCAATGTGAGCCCCCCTCCCACCCCCCGAACGAAATTTCTGGCTACGCCACTGCCCCTGTTCTGTATGCTGCATGCGTGATTCCAAAGAATGTATGTGCTGTTCTCTTCCCTTTACTGAGTGTTTGAAGCCTCTGCCTTACGGGGGCACGAGCCACTTGTCCTGGCCCTGTATTGCTGGCGGGATCGGCCGACATTTTTAAAGGCGAAAGCCCTAAATGTCTATGTTTTATGGCCTCGTTGCGAGATACAGAAAATATCCCGTGATCTGAGGAAGGCCAGAAGTGAACCAAAGCAAGTCCAACCGTGTAAAAGAGATGATGATGACTAGCAAACTTATTTATTGATTGACTAAAGATTAGATTAAGGCGGATTGCGATGCATTAAGGTCAATTAAGGTGAATAGAGGTGTATTAAAGAGCATTTGTGGCTTAAGGACGATTAAGGTGGAATAATGTGGACAAAGTGGATGAAGGTATATTAAGGTGAATAATGTTGCAATAATGTGGATTAAGTTAGATTGAGGCGAATAAAGGTGTTTCTAAAAGTAACAGCGCTAAAAAGACTTGGACAGAGACAAAGAACACGACATTGGCACTCGAGGAACATGAATTACCTCGAACTCGCCCAAGTTTTCCTTCTAGTAGAGTAAACGTGTATTAGGAAAGATTAGGGTGGATTAAGGTCGATTCAGGGGGATTAAGGGTAATTAGAATGTGCTGAGGTGGATTAAGGAGTATTAATGTCAATTACAGTATGTTTTACGAGGTTTTCGCCTCCGCGTCAGGAAAAGGTATTTCTGCGGAATCCGCTGCATGATATGGTTATTATAAACGACGACTCCTAAAATTGGACCCTAGCATAAAATTTAGGCTACCACCAAAATTCAGCGCAGCTGTGCCTGTCTTCTGCATAAACCTAGGTTGAGGGTGGCGTTTGCACGCGGGTATGTGCACCTCATGTGACGTACCGAGTCTCCAGACTGTGAGCTGTGCAATGTGGATTAGACTATAGGTCATGTGCCGTGTGACTGCCCTCAGTATGTGGACGAACGACAAAAGTTGAGCAACAACCTTACTCGCCTCAATAGCCCACCTTTGTAGGAGGGCGTTATTTTAGGCCCTTGGCCAGGTGTTAAAGTTTTCGAGCCATCAAACCTTACCTGAATTTTTAAAAGGGCCTGCACTGTAGGCTTCGAGTCGACCTAAATGCTTCTCATATGTTTTACATCCTCCTGTCGTCATCGTCATCCATCATGCTCCTCTTTCTTCCCTCTTTCTTTTTCCTCTTGCCTTCCCTCATCTCAGAGTAGCTGGCGAGAGGAATGTACCTCAGGCCCACCTCGCTGCATTTTGTATCATTAAACTTCTCCCTCTCTCTATGCGAAAAATGCCGTCGATGTTCCCAGATTATAATGCGGCATTATCTGACGTCTGAGGGGTGTTATGAGAAGTATGGAATGAAGCCAATTACAAAAACGTCTTTGAAGTAAAAAATCATTGTGCCAAGTTTCCTTGAAATGTTCAAATGCCTGCTTCTGGCAATTTATCCTCATCCTCTGTTTATCAGTGTTTCCGTGCTCCTAAATAGGAACGCAATAGTTTATTCACCTGTGTAGACAAGCAGACATATCTGTCAACAGGATAGATATCGCGCCACTTCAAATTACAATACAATAACGCAGCTATTTATGGAGGTTCGCTTCAGGCAAGCGAACCTTTTGCATTCGGTAATTAAAGCAAGAAAATGCAAGGCAAGGTCAACTTCAAAGACTGCCGTAGTTAGACAAGCCGGATAACCGAAATTCCCGCTGGCAACCACGTGCTGGCCTCTTTTGTGATCAGCGGTTGAGAAAGCGCGCACGCGGGAGAGCGGGCGTGAAAATCTCGGAGAGAAGAACGACGCAAGATTTGCACGCCTGTAGCGGCGTGACTGCGGTGCCTGTGGCGTAGAAAGGCGGCAACAATCTATCAGCCCACTTCCGCATGTAGCACAAGTGAAGCACGATGCGACCTCGTGCTCACTTCGACTGTCACGCTTCAGGCGGTATGCGAAAGCACCACTCGTCTTCGTAGGCTGCACGTGGGACCGAGCCAACATCTTCCGGTCAAACGCGGATGTGGCACGAAGTGTCTGGGCAGACCAGGGTCCGCTACATACGAGTGTGACGAAAAGGGCGAACAGCTTGTTTTGTCTGTAGACTGTAACGACATATTCAATATTGCGAATGATAAAAACGCGGATTTCAATATGTGGACGCACTACTTTTCCACCCTACTGTGCCATTTATGCGGCGTGTAATTGAATTGCGCAAAGGTACCTTCACGAAAATATACTTGTATTATGACAAATATCAGGACAGTAGTCGCCAGTGAATCACGCAATGGTGGAGATGTTTTTTATTTATTGAGTCAGCAAAAGTACAAGCTGATTGAAGCTGGATTCTAGTTGGATGGATGGATGAAATCTAAAGCTGGATGAAAAAGCTGGATGAAATCAGAGCTCACTAACTGAGTTATCATCCAGCTCGTCTCTCCCTCCTCCCTCAAGTGGCTGTGCAATTATTAAGCATTCCTTCAGACAGGTTGAATTGCTCACTTCGATCAGCCGAGAACTATGGAGGCGTTATTTTGGTGAAATGAGTTCATAAGAGTGTGCATATCATGGTGTCTTTAGCAGAAACAGTAATAGCAACGAAAATAATTTTCACAGCGAAACTTGCATCGGTGTAACCTTCCGTAGTTTTATCGGCGTCCAGCAACCAAAGAACTCAGCATGTGGGCCGATCCTGGTGATAGTGCAGATAGGGTCCAAGCTCAATGGCACATACCCCTCTGTGCTCGGGAACCTGTAACGCGCCCTTGAACTTTTCTTGTCACGCGTAAGAACCAAAGAGGTCCTACGCACACGAATAAGAACATATGTTCTTGAAAAAATGTTTCGTACAAATTTTTCAAAAAGGACTTGCAAATTTTCGGCGCCAACCGCGCAAACGCGCTAGTGCCACTGCTAACGCGTTCATCGTCATCGTCGTCTTCCATAACTGGCTTCGTTGCCGCTCATAATTGCAGGGTAGAATTCACTTCTCTGTTGTCGACATAATTGGGAGGCCACGTCTACGTAGGTATGAGCCATTGATTAATGGGGTGTAAGCCGATCAGCAGCTGCGTTATCGATGAGGCCGACACGTATAGTTCATACACCCGAACAACAACATACGTACGAGGATGGCCGGAGAGAACAGCAACGATAATGTAAACGGCGCCGCCACGAAACCACCACCGACAAAGAACGTTCCCACGATGCTGAACGAAAACGAAAATCGCGAGCCCGGACCCCTTACGAAGGAGCAACGACGCCATATTCGCAAAGCAATACGGCGGCAGAGGTACCGGGTGGACCGAGTGAACGACTTCAAAGATGTGGATGTCAAGTTCCGACGAGACATTCTGGATAAACAAGTATGGGGACAACAGATGCCATAAAAAAAACTGAAAAGAAAATTACGACCATTCCACTCTGTGAAGATGGAATGGCAGCGAAGGTATTTGCTTTTAATTTGGGAGCATTGATTGTCGTCAGCTGTAGCTGCCATTCCGTCTTCACGGAGCGGAATGGTTGTCATTTTTTTCAATGATTCCCCATATTTTCTTGATGGAGATAACAGCGCCGGTAGTAGTTACAGTGAGCCGAAAATCTAATTAGATGAAAAATTGCCTCAAACGCTCAAAGAATATTAGCTGGCCACACCTAGAGAGAAAGCCGGAAAGCGCATCGCAACCTGTCACCTGTGCTAGCATAGCATTTTCATTAGAATGAAGCACGCTCACAATGCATCCAAATATTTTATCATAAACAACATAAACAATAAAGAATTTCACACAGGTGAACCACAAGGCTCAGTGAGTAGTTGAGATGGTGTCTAATGATAATAACAAGAATAAACAATGAAAAGAACAGTGAACAGAAATAGACATTGTTGTCATCGCAGAACATGTTGCACTAGAGCTTCTGATCATTTAAGGTTCAATGTAAAAATTTAATAAATAGGAAGTGAACGCTAAATAAGGTATCTTGTAATAATAGCCGCGAGCAAAAAAATTGTAAAAGGAAATTCGACAGGTGACGTAATTCAGGTAGCATATAAACGGTTGTCTGTTCGTGTAACTGAACGGGAGCCAAGGGAAGAAAAGTTCAGGAGACAGTCGTGCGCAGTGATTATGACAAGAAATTTCCAAACATAATATGCGGTCGGCTGATGCAATACACGTAATGAGGAACCGATGAGGGAGGTTTTCTTCCTGCAGCAGACATAAACAGGCATGTGATAAAACGAAATGGCGTAGATTTATTTGTTCCAATGCGTTTCAATGTCACATCCGACTTGATTTCTTTTACCGCAAGCGTAAGAACGAAAAAGTAGCAATCACTCTAGGTTATAAGACCGTACTGTCCTACAAACCACTTTACACAGCAAACAGCACGTAGCGCTTCAGAAAGTCTGTTGTCAAATACGGCACGGCGAAAAATATTAGCCATCAAAAGTTTTCAAGTCATGTTATAACAGCAGCTTCTGCCATCATGTGTTCAGAAATCTAGCAAAGGTGTTTTTTCTATACAGTCAGGCACTAAAAATGCAAGCACTCTAAATTTATTCCTGCTATTAACGTCTGCAAACAACAAAAATGAAGACAGTCGTGGCAGCACAATACAACAGAGGGCCTTTAAGGTGCAAAGCTGAGCAGCAACTCATAATGATTATGCCTCCACGCAGCATCGCTGTCCATGGCCCAGTCATTCAAGAGATGCCGAGACAAACCCTCTCTGGTTCGCCGTCACGGGAGAGGGTGATGGTTGCGTGCGGTCAGGTCAGGTGTATAAAAGTGACGAGCAGCTCTGTCCATTCCACAAGGATCTCGTAGCTCCCGTGCCAGACGCATCTCGAAGTGAACTCCCACACCGCGGATATGATATCTAAGGTGATCGTGAAGGAGCACATCTATGTTCTACACTCCATAATTCATTGCTTGACTGAGGATAATATTGCTAGGCATAACGAGTGAATGCAATGGTAATGACGATATTCACACAGAATTATTTTTCTGTGTTGTATGGTAAACGTTCCCACAGTAGCTCCTTACGAAATGTTATTTGTAAAATATAGCAAGAGTCATACATAAGAATTTTCTTGTGTTTATTCAAATTGTAGTTAACTGTTACCAGATAGCGGCTCCTAACGAAACGTTACTGGTAAAATATTGCAAAAATCATGCATGAGTTTTTCATGTGTTCATTCAAATTGCTGTTAACTGTTACCTGCAACTTAAGTCTGCTATTTCACCCTAGTGAATCACAACTTCAATGAGAACGTGCGCGCTTACAGTAATTGCTGTAAAGGCATGATGTTTCTCAGCCATGCTCCTAACTCTCTGACTATGCAAGTTCAATGCTGTTATTGAACACTAAGTCACGGAGCAGCGTCGCATATTTCTTATAGAATTTAGGCAGAAATGGGCGAGAACGAATAGGTCTTCAACGTAGATATTTTGACTGTAACAAGAGGGTACTGCAGCTTTACAAAGAAAATACAATCCGGTCTGCGAAAGGCGTATGAAATGTCCCTAATGTCAGCTGCACTCGGTACAGGCCCCTGTCCTCCTCGCCCTTGTGACTTTCGTGAGAGCGGGTAACGTGTTCGGTGGCGGTCGGCAGTATGGTTTCCAAGGTGCCGGGTTCCAAGGACCGCTGTTCGCTGCGGCTGCTACGCCTGGCTTCTCCGCTGCTGGTGCCTCCTACGTATGCATTATGTTCTTTGTTACGAGGCCCTCGCTGCCCATGTTTTCCTTGGAAATAATTTTTACTCAGACATCAAGCAACAAAGTAGTAATATTTTTACGATACTACTGGCATGAGTTTCCTCTCCGTAGATATAGTATCACTTAGGCGCAGGTTTGACAATATCAACAGTGAACTAGAAGCAGAGCAAAAATAGTGTTCCTGACTTAGGTAATTCTATTGCATTGTTGTGAGAGACTTTGGAGAAAACAGAAGCGCGTGCTTAAGGAGCAAAAAATAATTTCCCTTGCCGGCATTTCCCACGTGGCACGTAGAACCATCGCTTACAGAAAAGCCCATTCCGTGGCAGAAACAAAAAAAGATGGTCTTTAAAAAATACATCTACAGGGCATCACATGAGACAGGAAATTCTATTTCGGTTGCTCTGTAAACATCTGTGGAGTCCCATATTATAGTGAAAATTATGCGCGGTTGTTTTGAACAAGTACCATATAGCGATGACTCTCACCAACAAACATCAAAAGAAAGCATAAACATGAAACATTATTCTACATTTTAATGGTTGTATGATAATCAGTCTTTCTTTGTCATAATTAGTATAGGAGATTATGTCCCTCTATTGTGTTTTTGTTTCAATTCTTTCAGCCTCCCCAGCCGTACAGCTTCGGCTACGACACCACCGACGAGTTCGGCACCCAGCTTTTTCACAAGGAACAAGGCGATGCCAACAATGCGAAGACTGGTGCCTACGGCTATCGGGATGCCAACGGCCTCTACCGCACCGTGAAGTACGTCGCCGATGCCAATGGATTCCGTGCTACTGTCGATACCAATGAGCCTGGCACCGCTCCGGGTTCCAGCGCAGATGCTGTGTTCAACGCTAATCCTGTTGCAGCACCTGCAGGAGCAGGCGGTCGCTACGCGGGAGCCGGAGGTCCCTGGGCTGGCTAGTCACATAATCTCTTCGGTATCTTTGCATTTTGTGCAGCCTAGAAAGCTACATTTATGGACACAATATGTGAAACCATGCGAAATAAACAATTCAAGCCTATATATTTCCTCTTCATAATTTGGCTAAACATTTGCGAAAGTTATTAAAGAGATCTCTTGCGCGACCAGGGGGGGGGGGGGGGGGGCATTCCAGGATTTGGAATAGGCCGGTCTGTTAGTTCGTCACTCGTAGTATCTTCCCAGAACGAACGCTTTCATACTATAAAAATTACGCAGAACCTGTCTCAAGATGAGTTTCGACAGTAATTCCTTGAGCCTTGAATCAATATAGCGAGACAACGTATTGCCACAGTCGGAACGCCTTATCTGTCATGCGTGTACTCCAGCGGAACTCCCCTTTCCCGCTTCGGATGAATGGATGAATCGATGGATGGACGCTGTGTGTCCCCTCTGAAACGGGGTGGTTAGTTGATGAACCAAGTCTTTGTTCTCGTTTTGCTTAAAGTCCTACCTACCTTAAAGAAACCACGAAAATAATTCCCAGCTTTAAACTTTCTGAATCACTATTGCGAAGCTTACTTTTGCAAGCCTCCGTTGTTTGTGGTCTCCTTACTTTTCTGCCACCAAATCTCCTATCACCTTTTACATGTTGGTCCTCTAAGTAAACTCAACGCCATCTAGCGGAGCAGCCACGAAGCCTGCGCGTGCGTTCGAAATGCGTGGCACGCCACTGCGTGCGATCGCTGAGAAACCCGCAATTCGGCAACCAAGCGCCTTTTTCGAACTTCTTTCTGGACACACCCGATGTGGCGGCCTAGTGGCTAGGGCGTTGCGCGACTAAGCTCGGGGGCGAAGGATGGAATATTGGCCGCGGCGGCCGCAATTCGATGGGGGTGAAATACAAAAACACCCGCGTATTATGCATTGATCGCACGTTAAAGAACCTGGGATGGTCAAAGGTAATCTGCAGTCCTTCATTACAGCGTGCCTCAAAATGGACTCATGCTTTTCATACGTATAAACTAATAATTTATTTAGAATTTCTTGTCCGGACACTCTTCGCCACCTGGTGGCGATACCGAGAAGTCCGTGTGTGTCCTCCAAAACGAGAAGCCTGGAGCGCCCAGGCCTGCGAAAGCTGAAAGAATTACTTCCTCGCTTGTAGCACACCTAGTCGCAGATACTCAGTGGTACAACTTGGCGATGTAGCCATTGAAAAGTGGCACATACCAAGTGCATTCACGCCTAAGATGGCGAAAGCGTTGGCGTGAAAAGCGTTCATTGAATAGCTGCACATACCCAGTACATTTGGGGCGCAGCCTGATATAGCGTCGCGTTGGTGTCCTTGAGGATCTTTTGTGACGTGAGTTGGATTCCGCCATCCTTTATATTTTGCAGTCAGGGCCTCCATCTACAGACAGCAAAATATTCCCTGATTGCATTCACGTGCAATCATATGAAAGGGTACCTGATAATCTTTAACAGAAAGCAGATACCTTCTGTTCCACGCAACAGATTTGGTGATGTTGTCTTAGACACTGGACAGTCTTGATCGAAACACGTTGCCGTACTACCCTCAATGTTGGAGTTCCCTTCTCGTCCTCCGCATCGTTGCAGGAAGAAGAGAGGGCTCATTGGAGTCATCTCTACTTGAATGTACCAAGGGGTATTTGCAGGATATATACGATACAGCATGCCCACGCTCTCAAGCCTTAGCTGTGTGGGCACGCTGCAAAGCCTTGAAGCTCAAGCACCGCGTACGTGCTTGTGCATACCACGCTGCACGTCAACCAAAGGTACGATAGCTGCAACTCGTGCTTGTCCTGTCAGGGTATACATGTTCTGCGAGCGTATTAAAGAGCATCGTCCCTTGTTGACCCGACACAGACATCAATTGTCATCACTCCCTGCCATCAACCCAGGTTGCAACTTTTCAAGGCCTATATCACGCGATCAGAATAAACTACCCTCAAGAATTTGTGCCTCCAGCATTCCGAGACCACCTATACGTGTCCTGCCTAAACTTGTGGTTAGACTGCAGATCGTTGGCATTATAAAGTTATCCGTTTCATTCATTGGCCTCAAGCAGCCTATAATGTTTCACATTGTTGCAAAGATCGTAGGTATGGCGCACATGTATACCGATGGGTATGCCACGTAATATGTGTCTACTGCATCATTCAGCATCCCACAAATTTTCATAGTTCTAATGCTTAAACCAGACCATAGGTCAACGTCAAGTGACACAGGAGTTGTTGCAATCCCGACGGTATTTCGATTTCTCTCCAAGGACCTCTTTGTGTGTTCATGATATTATGCGATATTATGCGAGCTCTTCAACCCATTGACTGCGTCCTGAAGTGTAGTCCACAGTATTTCTTAAGCCTAGAAATCACAGAGCTCCTGGCCCATGCACATAGAAAAGGCCACATAATCACCTTTCATAGGATAGCTGCGTGCTGTGGCGTGATCAAGATTGAACAGTTAGACGCTGAAGCAAAACACCGTTAAATGATGCTTCTGAAGTACGAATGGGGCTCTCAAAGACAGTAATGAACGCGCCACTTTCTTGTAACATGCGCAAATCAAAATTGGAGCAATGGAAGTAACCATATGTACAAAACAGGCGATTGCATAAGTGGAACCCAGAATGGAATTTTTTTATGCCTCGCTGGCTCAAAGGGATCCAGACATCTATGATGCATTGAATTCACCTTCATATCTCTTTCAAAAGCGTTACGCACACCTCATAGGTTGCAGTGACACTAACCGAAATTGTGAACACCTGCCAGCTGCCAGAAGCACAAGCTCGCATATTTCGCAATCATCCGAGGTGCGCAAAAAAAAGAAACGATTGAAAGTGGTCCGTTCCATCAAACCTATCCTATAAGAGTCTCTATAAGAAGTACTTCTTTTCGGTCCTGATATGGATCATTCTTTTGGGTTCTGGTGCCAATAGCGCAGCCTTGATTACAAATACAGCTATAGCCTTTATACTAGCCGCTCCACTAAACACACAGTTTTCGAAATGTATCGTTGTTGACTCGTATATACGCCCCTCCTTCTCATGTCATCATAATCAACATCATTGCTTTTCTTTCTTGTCCCTTGTCTTCTATGTAGAGTAGCAGCGAAAGCAAGCTGTAGATCGAACCTGCTCTCTGCCTTTCTGTAAGTAACTTGATCCCTCTCTCTGGAACTCAGTTCATAGAGGTCAGGCCTTTCTTTTGCCAGGCCTGGCTTTACTGCGTATCGGTCGACTCTATCATTAGAGTGCGAAGCCTCAAGCTTTCGAGAACGCTGCACCACATATAAGGACAATATTCACTAATAAAATGTGCTAATGACACTATTCACGTAAGCGAAAACGGCAGTCAGAGAAAGTAGAGATATGTAGCTACAGGTGAGACACTAATAATAAACAGTCAGTCATTTCACTGGGCAACCAGAACGTGTTTAACAATTTAGTCCTGCAGCGCCTGTACAGAAAGGTGTTCAAAGCCGTGTATATAGGTAAATTCTCCCTTGCATTGTTACGCTAGCGCAAGGAGACGATCGCGCCCTTATAAGAAATTTTACTTTTATAGTAGGATTATGGGTCTACTTCTTGGGAAGGTCGTTCTTGAATACCCTACGGGGCACGTTGTCGCAGACAACAACACAGCAGACACCGGGGCGACGCAATTCAGAGCCCAATCCACTTGGAGTCCCGAACGGGACCAGGCAAGAGATCTTGACCTCTATCTTAAAACTGTCAATAAAGAAACATTAAGCCAAACCAAGACATCTAAGCGACCTAAAAACATAACTGCCTTGGAGAGCCATATTATTTCAAATATTAGTTGCCGGAATGACATTGCTATTACGGAAGCTGATATGGGCGGAAGTATAGTTATTTGGCCAGCACAAAAATACAAGCACGAGTTTTACAGACAACTAAACAACACAGAACATTACCGTAAGCTGAACAACGGTCCGACATTATCCTACACACTGACAATTACCAACAGGCTGAAATCACTTGTGGCTGATGAATTGATAACACCATCAGAATACAATTTTCTTAAACCAAGCAACGAAACTGCCGCGCGTTTCTATCTCCTTCAAAAAATAATAAAATTTCATCCACTGAACTATACACCGCTAATATTCCAGGGCACCCGATAGTACCAAACAACACCCCGACAGATAGAATCTCCACATTCCTTAACGACTTGCTTTTCGTCCTTCCGCACTTACGTCCTTTGTACAAGATACGCCCCACGTACTAAGAATTATGCAGAACCTTAATACCAAAGGCACACTACTTCAAGAAATAAATTAAAGTCTACTTGTCCCTCCTAGAATAAGTTCTAACACATAACTACTTCGAATTTGAGGAGAGTTACTACCTACAGGTGCATGCGAATAGTATGGGTACGTCTCTTGCACCAACGTACGCGAACATTTTTATGGGGATTCTAGAAAAAATTTTGTTATTGCGCTACACTGACAAGCCCCACACATACGTACTATACATATAGAATATATTAATGATATGGGGACATGGTCAAGCAACCTATATAAATATGTAGCATTTCTAAATTATTTTCACCCAACAATAAAATTCACATCAAAATCTTCAACGGAGCGCATAAACTTTCTGGACACGACAATAGACATTGAAAATGGTACACTAAAGACAGCGCTGTATAGAAAACCTTTCGACAAACAACAGTACCTGCAATATACGAGCCACCATCCCAGACATAGCAGACAAAGTATCGTTAAAGGCCAAGCCACACGCCTACGGCGCATTTGCCTTGAAAACCAAGATTACATAGACATACTCGGTCACCTTAAAGAAACCCTGTAAAACAACAACCACCCAAACATTGCCCTTCAGGAAGCCTACACCAATGCAAACAAACTTGATCGAAGCGAGGCCCTCAAGCCCCGCCTTAGACTCGCAAGAACAACCACGCCTCTTCTTACTACTAAATTATCAAACGCACTCCCAAACGTCAACCACATCCTCAACAAATACTACTCAATTCTCACCAGCAACCACAAGCTTAAGATTTTTCCGGACCCGTGCAGAGTAGCCAACAGATACAACATTAATTTTCAGGATAATCTTGTACATCCTAAACTAAGGACAAAAACGTAGTTGGGAACTGGTCCCTGTGGCCACGCCAGGTGCTCTACATGCGCACATATTCAATCTACTCCTGCAGTAAAAAGTATGGCGCTCATTTACTCACACAAGGTAACTTCGAGTTTCCCATGCACATCAGGCAACGTAGTATACAGTCTAGAATGTGCCACTTGTAGCAAACAATACATAGGTGAGAGTGGACAACAAATTCATACCAGACTCAACGGTCACCCCTCAAATACAAAATACAATTTACTTAAACTAGTAGCCAGCCACATCAATGAAAATGGTCATATATTTGACAAGGCAAAACTCTATATACTACAAACAAATTCCCGTTCACCTCGCGAGAGGAAATATACGAAATCATATCTCATACACAAGTTTAAATGCCTACGCCCAACGGCAATTAATTTCACACGTGGAAACTTATAAACTTCGAAAGCTGTAGCTTAAATTTGAAATTCTCTTATCATCAACCCAGGCTAAACACTCATTAGGCTACCAGGCAACCTTAATTCTTAACCTCCCCTATTCCTCCATTTGATATTTTTCTCTGCCGATTACTCAATTTCATATAGCCTTTCATGTTTTTACGTTAATATCAACTGTACAACCCCTTTTCCCATGTACATCTGCCTCTGTCACCTCAAATTTCTTAATGAGGTGTCGCCCCCCTCTTTTTTGGTCTGCTTTTTATTAAATTTTCTTTAAACATCCTCACTAACACATTCCAAAGTACCAGACGCCAGGATACCTTCTTCGGCACCTCAGCCACACAGGGTATCGCCACTTCTGTATACCGCCTAGACGACACCTACGTTCAGCTACTGGGGTTAACGTCCTTTGAAAGACCATGCTGCTTACTTCCAGCTACCCCATGCATTGCACACCAGACTCTGTGCCACCATCTTAACTCCTTGGAAATTACCCGACGCATTGCTCCTACGCAGCTCAAGTCGTTCTTTCAACTAATGTATTTTGGGGTCTTTTTAGTTACTCGCGCACTGACCACCTGACCGGCTCTTCTAATGCCACAAGAACATGCCGCCAACGACACCCCTGAATCTTCCAAACCTCTCGCTTCCCCAACAACCCTCATGCCTTTCTTTTTCTTGTTATTTTATTCCCCTCTAGGTCTCCTTTATTTTCCTTTTTCCCTTTTCTTTCTTTTCTTTTCTCCCCGCCTTCCCACTCTCCCGTTCTTGTCCCCTCGTCTTAAAAAGCACACTTACAGCCGGCAAGCGACAACGCCAGCCGCCACCGACAATAACCGCACGTGACGCCACTCTACCAACCCTACAAAACTAACACGTCTAGGATGACGAGGCCACCTTTAACGAAGACAGGCCGACCTATCGAAACGTTGGCCAGCTTTTCTGAGGCACTAATCCCTGTTTATAACCTTTATACAACAGTGTGCAATTTCATCAGTCAGCCCGTTCTTGATGACGGGAGAACAAGAAACGCGTCAACCGAGATCCGGTGGTCTCTCGCCACGTTTCCTGGGCTTTTTCCTCCACATTCAATAATGAGCCATAATTAGCCCAATGTCATACCTTTCTCCTGTTTTTGTATGATAAAAGCCACATTTCACTAAAGCGCTGTTGTATCGATTTATTTCGCAACTTTTCTTTACATGAAATATGAAAATATGAAAATACATGAAAATATGCATTTGCGTTTGTGTAAGAAATATGTCCAGAAATACAACAGGTAAGGTAACTAGCCAGCCCAGGGACCACCGGCTCCCGCGTTGCGACCACCATCCCCGACGGGTGCCGCAACAGGATTAGCGTTGAACACGGCGTCTGCGCTGGCTCCAGGAGCAGTGCCGGGCTCATTGGTGTCCACAGTGGCACGAAACCCGTTGGCATCGGCCACGTATTTCACCGTGCGGAACAGGCCGCTGGCATCCCGGTAGCCGTACGAACCCGTCTTTGCGTTGCTGGCATCGCCTTGTTCCTTGTGAAATAGCTGGGTTCCAAACTCATCGGTACTGTCATAGCCGAAGCTGTACGGTTGGGGAGGCTGGTGAATTGAAAAGAAGCAACAGTAAATTCGCAAAAGAGGTGTCTAGGCGATATGTTGTGTTAATGGTGAGCATAAGTGAACACAGCTAAACATAGGTCAGAGTTACTAAACGCGCAAGCCATTTAACCTGACTTTTTCTCCGGCTTATGACCGTCTTGCTG
Source organism: Dermacentor andersoni (assembly GCF_023375885.2). Lineage (NCBI taxonomy): Eukaryota > Metazoa > Arthropoda > Arachnida > Ixodida > Ixodidae > Dermacentor > Dermacentor andersoni. The sequence continues at coordinate 195,515,697 of NC_092815.1, forward strand.
TTCCTTTTCAGTGCTTGTAAAATAACCAGATACGTCTTGGTGGTATAGCGAAGCTGCTTTTTGCGCAGTCAGCAAGCTAACAAAGGACTGAAACCTGAATTCCCTCAGGTTGGGCAAATTTATTCGAAGGACCCGTTTCTATAAGATAGAGCTGGGCTCCATTAGAGGGCCTGTATAATCAATATATTGTGACGAGAAAGGCGCCGACTCGGCACTTTTAGTATAGAGTGCTTCAGAAAGAAAGAACAATACGTGGAGGCATACGTGCGTTTCAAGCTGTCGCGATGTTGGCGGTATTTGTTATTTATTGTTAGAAATAATGAGATGATGTTAAAAACATGAGAACTATGTCGCTCATTGACAGAATAAGCAAACAAAAAACATTTCTCCAGGTGCTTGCGTTGATGGGCATGTTTTCTAGCAATATACAATATTGCTGAGACTTTCTCTATCTGGACACGCCTATACACAAGAAATGGGTCGGATGACCCACACGTTCGTACATTTATGAATGCCTCGAATTTCTAATAATCAAGTTTATGTCGCCAGCTGAAATAATTTGTTCTTTTCTGTTTATAAGATTCCATTTAAGCTGTACTGACATCTGCCTTTCCCGTAGGTGTAAAAGCATGCGCGAACGTTATGATTTCAAGAAGTATGATAGTTAGGTTTTTATATTATACGTAAAAACACCTCACAAATAGACAGCGGGCTCTAAATGCCTGTCACTTGGAGAGCACATTACTTACGTAGGAGGAACCAGCAGCGGAGAAACCAGGAGTAGCAGCCGCCGCGTAAAGTGGACCTTGGAAACCTGCGCCTTGAAAACCATATTGCTGACCGCCGCCGTAGATGTTTCCCGCTCTTACAACTGCGGCGAGCGCAAGGAGGACAAGAGCCTGTGGCGGGCAGATGCGGATTCAAGACCATCTTATACACCATTCAGAGATCGCCCTCTTTTTCAGAAGTTACGCTGCAGTGTGTTTCAGGTGGGTACTGAGGCAATTTTTTATGCAAGCATATTTTACCTCGGGTGTCTGATCTCCTGAAGCACCATAAATAAGAAGAATGTAGATTTTACTTCGGCTTGAGATTTATTAGATTGGAGACAGCTGGAATGTGAGAAACCAGTAATGCAATTGATATCACGGCCCTAAACATAACATATCAGTATTAGCCAGAGCTGCTCTGCTTCCCTTCTGGCCGTATTGTGAGAGGCGCAGTTCGCTGGCTGTTATGCATGAAGACAATGTTCAGCGGTACGAAAGAGAGCACTAGGTATTTTTAAAAACTAATAGAACAATAGACAATGCATGCATCTGGAGCTATGCATCAGGGCAATAGACTGAAACTAAACAAACACAAATGCAAAACATATTTAACCTCAAGTTACGTAATCACTAAGTGTGCAACATCTAGCGCTTTGTTATACAATCCTCTTCGCAAATTAGCCCGCCATTACCTTCAATATCATACCGTAGGATTGACTACTACTTTGTACTACGTCTACCACGATAGATAAGTTGTGCATTTGTTATGAAAAACGTCGTTCCTCACATTTATACACTTCACCTAACACCACGCAACCATCGTCGCCCTCGTGACGGCGAATGAGGGAGGGCTTGTGCCAGCTTCTGCCTCATGATTGGCCCATTGCAGAACGAAGTGGCGGGGAGGTGAAATCGTGGAGAACGCGTCCGCACTCTGCACGCCTCACCGTCACTGGGTTGATGTGAGCTGGCTGCAGCAACATCTCTTACTGTTGCACTTTGTAGACAAAATCAAGAAAGGGGCTGACAGATCAGCCTTTCTGAGGCACCTTATCCCTGTTTATAACCATTACAGCTCCTTGTAGACAAGGATCGTGTAGAATAAGTTTACATGATGGTGAAAAATGAAAGAAAGTGGAGAATGTTGTTCCGCGGTTACGTGGTCTTTTCTTTCAGTGTACTAAAATTATGGTAATTTGTTGTACTCTTTACGTTCGTTAATTGTATGTTCCACCCCTGTTTCTGCGTGCAGTATATACACATACACATTATTTCGGCCCTAGTGAGCTACCTGATTTCAATTGCGGGATAAAAGCCTGTTACGCTGGCTCGCAAGACTGGCGTTATAGCGAGTTGAATTGATGAAAATGAAATCTGTTTTTTTTTTCCTTCAAGTACGACTAGTTTCCTAGCTGTATTGCATCTTCCGAAACCTCCGTGCTGTTAAGTTTCGTCAAAGTTTATTTTAAGGTATTACGTATGAGTTTATTGATTTATTTTTGATCAATTAAAGGAATAAATTCAAACCAGGTCTCTTGTAGACTTCACAACTACGCTCCTGTGGCACTCCGTAATATTACAACGTAGTCGTCACCCGGAAAATTTCGGCTAGTGCGCTGTGAGGTCGTCATCACATTTCCAGCAGTCCTACCTAGTCAGCTGTGTTAACATTACATGTGTTATTTTCCCTGCGCAAAATAAGCACATGGTACTAGTAAATGCCCATGCCTTTATTTACTGCATTCTGATGGTTTAAAACGTTAAGAAGCAGCGTTGAGTATAAAGACAGAAGTGTACGGGATAAACGGTGCCTCCATCGCGTGCGGGCCCATGCGTTATAGTAATTTGTTCGGCACTTTATTCCCTTGTGTTTGTATCCTGCAGCTCGCATAAGCCATGACCACGTTGCCCTAATTGCACGACATGCATTATTTAACTGTAACTACGAGACGGCATATCGTGCGGCATGTTAAAAAACGTCAGATTTTCTTTCTCGAATCGCGTCACAGCATTTCAATACTGGCTTGTGTTTTTACCATGTTAGCTGTAATGACTAATCCTTCAACAGACTAAATCTCGTGGGGTCAAACAATGTCTCTTATTACTGAACAGCGTGATTTCACGAAACCTTCCCTGTTGTTTTTACTAATCGGGTCGACCCTGGACATTCATCTTAGACCCATCGGATTACCCTGTTAAGGAATTAAAATCTGAAGACTGGTTGAAACTAAGGAACGTAAGTGCTTCGCTTAGGAGACTTCCGAATCGTGTCATTACAGCCGTAATAGCGTGCTTTAATATTCTGTCAAAAGCGCCACCCAAAACTTAATGACTGTGCACAGTTACTTGGGTTGATCTCTTAGAGAAGTATTCTGAGCCTCACTAACGGTAACAGATCTTTCAATCACTTCTTGGTTTATTATCAACAAGGAGGAAAGACAGTAAGTTAAAGTGAGATGTTCATTTTAGCTGTACAGCCGACTGGCTTAGAAGTTCTGATGATTAGCCTCACTGTTGGCTACTACTCTATATTCACGAAGTCATACTTTTATCACTATGTCCACAATTATTCTCTGCAGCTGTTATTATTTCCGTGCGAATTTCAGCATTTTCCGACATTTCCACAGTCATCTTTGTAGGCACTCTGTGCATTTACTACTCTTTTTGATAACACTGCGGCTGCATCTTGAAATTGACGCATAGCGCCTTGTGCACTAATATAATAAAGCCATACTGTTTTAGACCACCTCCTTTTTTTCTTTACTGTAATTCTAGCTAACTGGTACATTTTACACTGCTTATTTTCATATTGCACTTGAACAGTTACTGCTGCTCCGTGTTAAATATTCTTAATTGTTCTTAACTCAATGCATAAACTCAGAAAGAGCCATAAACAAATCATCCTTCGTAGCTTCACATTTGTTGCAAGAGCTCATTGCATTGCAGGTTGCATTGTTGCAACCGGTTCGCTTTATGTATGTTCTACAGCATATTCGTCACTGCAACTCTGGTTCTACATGAGTGTCTGAGCAGGCGGATCTCTGAATTTCACAACAATGTATTGACGAAAACGTTTGGTTTATACAAACAGAAAACATGACAACTTTGCTTTACACGACATGAAGGCACGAGAAATTAGAATATTTCGAGGGGAAAACAGAACTGAAGAAACTGACGAAGACTACCAGCAACACTGCACCACTACACCATCGGTTGAACGCACGTCACAACAAATATTACCGCATAACTAGCGCCTTCCAAGGAAAGTGATTTTCTTTTCTAACAGCGAAACTGAAGACAGGCTAACGCGGATGAACCCTCTTTTGTTTATATGCCATGCTTCAGCTCTCTGAATTTTCTGCTGTAAGAAAATAAAGCATAAATAATGACGCGCGCAACTTAAGACGCAGAATGCAAGATTGCGTGGGAGTGTGCTTCAACTTTCATTTAACGGTTACGCTCTCTCAGTCTTATACTGACGCATCTTCTACTGTCTTATATGCGCCCGAATCCAGAAAACTAATAGGAGATACCAATTGGTAAGGAACAAACAGGTTGTGCTGGTTTGCATTGGAAGCATCCCACTCTTGGGCACTGCTGTCACCAGGTGCTCTGACTGAAATGTTCCAAATTTGCAGCTTGGCAAGAACAGCACGTCTATTTCACAACTTCGGGGAACTTTCTTCAAGTGATGCGACAGTATATGTTAATGCGGAATTGCTGCTCCTAGGGCACAACTGTCCCATTCTTTTTCTGTTTTATTTGTTCTTTTCTGGGTCGTGTAGCGAGCCTCTAAGACGTTTACAGCATGCCAGGTGCATGACCCAGCTTCTGAGATTGCAACGCGAGACTAGCTTCCATACCGTGAATTCAGTACTTATTTGAAACCATCTTAATCTGGGCTTAAAATGACTAGGTCTAATTTCAAACAGTGGCTTCGCAAAGAGGACAAGAAACTGCCAGCTAACATGAATCGACCCTCCGATCCAGGTACCCAACTTGCCTTTTGTGGCTTTTACTGCATATTTACCACTCAAATTAAGTTTATTAAGCCCTTTGAAAGTGTCGACAAGCATTCGGTTAACACCTTTGTCGACCAAAACAGAAACATATTTTCCTTCATAAAAGCAGTTTTCTACATGAAGGCGCACGTTTGCAATAATAAACTGACAACGGTCGCGTCAGATCGTTTTAAGATAACATTGTCGAGTCAAATTCTCCAATGGGAAACCAGCCGCTGCTACATGTCAAACTAGCAGGTCTTTTTCTCTCTGTCTGCTCAGGACTTACCAACAACCTGTAATATGAACACAGCATAATAGCTACTTTAAATTCATAAGTAATATCCATTGAAGAAGACGCAATATTCCATCAAGAGAAAGAAGATTACGTTAGCCCTATTTCTAATGTGGCCCTCATTGGCAACATTTCGACATTGCATTAGGTGTGGGAGAGAGTGCAAGGACAAATGGTCAAATGAAAGGCAACATTCTCAGAACTAGAAAAAAAGAAACATGATCGAAAAGGTGTCAGCGAAATGCTGGCGTTTGCCCTTTTCCGTTGTGGTAAACAACGCACTATACCCGCACTGCCAATACGCCCGTCGAAGCTACAATGCGTCCGAAGGTGACAAAGAAAGTTCTGACGTGAGTTCTCCGCCACTATACTGCGCTGCTGTTTTGTAGGCGGCGTGGAAATGTGGCTAGGGGTCTGTTTCTCGACTTCCGGATGTTGGACATGTGAAGCACGATGTAGCCTCGTTTTCATTTACACGGTCACGCGTCCCATGCACGACCTAGCAAGTGAACAGCGCGCTCACCTTCGCCGAAAGCGCGTGCGACCGAGTCCTGTGCTTCCGGCCGCCACATGGATGCGGAAAAAAAATCTTCGCCTGACTAGGTCGGCTGTAGCCAGGTATATCTAAGGAAAAAGAACGCAGACTTTTTTTTTTTTCATCTGCGATCAATGGCGAAATAGGATTCATTATACAAACGCGTGTTTCAGGTATTTCGACTGAGCTATCCACTTCCAATCACTGCATGAAAAATGTTTCAATACCGTTCGACAAATTCTCGGAGAATTTGTTAGGTGAGCCGACCACGTCCTTCTTAAGAAAATAAACAATGCTAGTTTTCATATTCAAACGGAGATTTTATTTGTGAGACCTCACGGAATTCGCTGACCGTGGCTGCTCCTGTTGCCCTGGCCAATAGGTCGTACACGGGAGAGCGCCTGTACAACTAGTCGTTTGATATTCATGATCGTGTGTAGGCTAGTGGGTTCTTGAACTTGGATGCCATTGTAGTGCCTATAGTTATAACGTCTCATACAAGACGATGCGCAACCAAACAACTGTTACTCGTTTGCGCATCATTTTGTGTTTGTGTGATCCTGTGTTTTTCTTATATGTTTCTTTAAATCTATGCAGCGCAACTTCGGGTCCATGGCTTCCAGATAGTCATCTGCTCAACCACGACACGTACGAGCTGACAGCTGTCCATACCTAATTATGCAGTGAAACAGGAAATGGTACTTAATTGTCCACACTGCAAAAAATCTACTCCTTCAACTCTATTGATTAGCGACTATAATTTTAAGCCTTGCGAAGGCTTTCGAAACCATCTGGCATATTATCCTACTTTGTTTCAATTTCCTAACTTAAAGTAGATCCTAACGCTTAAGGCTGGATAGACTGTCTCGTTGAACTGTTCTCAAGCTGTGGATGCCGATGGCTTGGATACTCCATCAGTTTCACTTGCCTCAGGAGAGCCCCAGGGAGACGTTTTAGGACCACTCTTGTATCTTCTTTGTCTTTATCATTTGCCGGTTGGAATTAACTCTTTGATGAAATTTCCCGCTTTTGGTTGCGTTTTGTGCAGGCTAATCTACAAACCTAACAATGCCTTCACTTCGCAAAGTGACGTACGTAAGCTCTCGTGTTCGTGTGCCGAATCGTTGATGAGTATTGACATTTAAAACAGAAAAACAATTGGAGTATCGTGCATTCTTAACATAAGTCAGCCTCCCAATTACACCCTCGACGAGGCACCGCTAGCAGCTGTCTCTTTTTATGAATACCTGGGGATACACATTACACACGATCTATGTTTGAACATACGTGATGATCTTTTAATTAGGGATCGCAGCCGCATGCTTGGTCACTTGCGTCGAAATTTCTGTTCCATCTCTTCACAAGAGGAACATGTTGTTTATGAATCTTTGGTAAATATAAGGTCAAGTACTCCAGATTTGTCAGAAGTATATCCACTGCTACATTATCACATGCCCTCGTAAGCGCGTGAAAGTGTTCCGTGGGCTTTGTTGTGTCCAATTACTGACGTGAAGCCAGTGTATCTTCTATAAAATCAATGCTTGTTCGGCCTAGTTTTGCACCACGCCCTATTTGTTCTCGCTTTTGTTTGTTTCATGAGATTAATTTTACAAATCCCTGCCTTAAGGAACACTTTCTTTCTGCTCCCACCTAAGCTTCTTCCAGCAGCGATAACGAGTTCTATGTTGGGAGTTCCCCCACGTGTACACACCACCATTTTTTGCTGTCCCTTTATACCATGCACGAGTCGAAAACGGAGCAATTTCTCTTCTTCCATTGCTGTAATTACTGATGCTACCGTCTTGAAGATGACAACGTTTGTACCTTGTTTGTTTTCAAAAACGCACTCATCTATGTAAGGCATTCAGGCATTTAGGGTCCTGAAATAAATACCTAAAGCACTCTGTACAGATGGTTAACCACCGAAGCTCAAACGCGTTGCGCCGGTGTTTTATCACTGGGTAAATCCCGATGGTTCATTAACGTATATCCTAATTATGGGTTAAGCGTTCGTGATTCTTAATGAATTCATTAGTTAATGGCTGCGCCGAACGCGGGAGCAGTGGCACGAGCGCGTTCACGCGGTAGCACCGAGGGGCACCAACGGGAGAGCTGTGGAAGAAGACGACGAGCCATTGCTACTGCAATTTTTTTTCTACACCATTCTACACGAGGACACGATAAGGGCAAACTAGCCCATAACAGCCTTTTTGTAATAAATAGGTAAATAAATAATTAAATAAATAAATAAATAAATAAATAAATAAATAAATAAATAAATAAATTATTAAATCCTTCAATAAGATGTGGCTGTATGTGTCCTCTTCTGGGATTCCACGGCTCTGCTCCTTGGTTTGACTAGGTAAAAAGGGGAGGGGAGGAAGGCGCAAGACTCCCGAGTCCTGCCGTGGAGGCTCGTAATCGCTGTGTTTCAATACGCAGAGCAAAATAACGCCAGTTTTTCAGACTTTATGTTCAAGCTTCCCGAAAGCTCCGCTTCTCATGGATCTCATAACAGGCGTTTGCTGCGAAAAATATTTTTCTTTACCAAATCTTTCTTTCTTCTTTGATACTTTTCAGGCACGTAAAGAAGCGACATCAGAACAGAGCCCATGAAAGTTCGCAGATTCCATGAAATGTCCTAATTTCGCAGCTAGCGGTGCGAGTTTCCTTTACACTAAATAAATATAAATAAGTGGAGTTGTAGCGGTCATTTAAAGGTAGAGTGAAATACAAGCGGCGTAATAAAGTAGCAATATGTATCGAGGAAGGGTGGCACGTTTGAGGGTGGTATACAAGGGGCAGCGAATTTGTATTAGGAATTCTGCAGCCGTAAGATTAAACTTGTTAACGCAGCGCCGGGCAACTAGAGATCGTTTATATGGCTCTTCCTCGGAAATGATATACATGTGTGCGTGTGTTTGTGTGTGTGTGTATACATGCGTGTCTCTAATGTCTAGTGCTTCTAGGGCTATCTAGTGAGCATGTACGAAGTGCCGGTAGAAAGCACTTTTCGAATGCAGTGTAGCAGGAAGCACAGGAAAATAGCGAGTAGATAGATGTTACAGAATTTCATTTCATTTCATTTGTTTTTCCCTTAAAGGCCCGAAGGCATTACATAAGGGGGGAGCAAAATCAAGGTCAAAGAGAAAGAATAAATTCACAAAAGAGAACAATAACAAAAAAAAAGTATGTAACAGGTAAATGTTCTTGCCACGCGTATACAATGCAAAGTAAAATTCACGGAATTGAAACACGAGAAAAAAAAAATATAGATATATATATGAAACACTCAATTAATACACGAGAAAAATACAGTGAAAAGGGCATCACACGGAAAACAAGTAAAAATAAAAAATAATCAGCTGTTCAGAGTGCCGAATTGAACATGACAGGAACCTTTTGCCCTCATGAAAAATGGTCATTTAGTTTATCCCGGAATGATTTGCGGTTAGTGGATGATGCGATGGTATTTGGCAGGCCATTCCATAGTGCTATCGCGTCCGGAAAAAATGATGACTTTAGAGCTAAGGTGCGACAGTTGATGCGTGCGATGCTATCTAGACGTCCTGTGCGGGGGTTGCAGCTTTTCGTGTCTCGTGCGTGGGTGATAGTAGAAATGATGAAGAATACAGAGGCGAGATATAATGCGGCGTGACTCGAGTGATGGGATGGCCAGGGAGTGTTTCAGCGTGGTAATACTGGTTTTTCTTGAATAGCATGATGATATAAATCGGACGGCGCGATTCTGCACGCTTCAAGGTCAGCGGCGAGGTATGCTTGTGATGGGTGCCAAATGGATGAGGCATATTCTAGTTTTGGGCGAATGAATGTTATATATGCTAGTTTTTTTTATGTCGGGGGATGCGGCCTTCAAGTTACGGCGCAGGTATCCGAGTGTGCGAGAGGCTGCAGCGCAGATGTTTTGAACGTGAGTTACCCATGATAGTGAGGGTGTTAGATATTACGCATTTCGTCTATAGCCACACTTTATATCCTTAAACACAGCAACGCTGAGGTGATATCAGAGACAGCCTTCCGGGCGACAATGGAAACTGAATCGACGAAGTCTTCCAAAAACAAAAAACAAAAAAACTAACGTTAAGATCTCTCGTATCATTCCAGGTATCCGGCAAAAAAAAAGCTTTGCATTGTATTTTACCCTTACAAGATTTGGGCGTTAAGAAAGCACGAAAGCAACATCCATTTTGCCCATTTCGTCTTTTTTTCCAGAAACAAAAAAAAAAAAAAATATAGAGAAAGCTGAAGCAGGCAGCTCATCCATCTCAACGGGCCCAAACTGTACAAAGATCTCGGCGCGTTTCATCACGACCAAACCTCCTCGCCACTTCACTGTCCATAGCCGAATGACGCTAGCAAGGCACAAGCGTTTCTCTCATTCTCCGTAACTGGAGAGGGTGGCGGTTACGTCGAGTCATCTGAGGCCTATAAAACATGAGGAGCGGCACTTTCCCAGCCACATTAACCACTCAACTACCGTGGCTACAGACTGCCCAGCGATTACCCATCCGTGGATATGATGTCGAAGGTAACGGAAGAAAAGCGCATACGGATTCTTACATAGAGATAAGCATTGTAACTTCGCCGATGTAATTTTATTGGTTGGCAATCACCTTGTAATTGGGCATGGGCTCAGACGCGTCTTGAGGGTCCCTATTTCAGGTTGCAAGCGCTAATTTCTTTCTACAGTTATACGCTTCATACTCTATTAAGAGCCGCTAGCAATGCGTGTGATCAAATGCTCCATTATTGCGTTAAAAAAGTGCCCGCCTTCACCCTTGTTATTCTTCAAAAAAAGCCAGAATAGGCAAACAACTACCACTCGTGCTCAATCATGAGAGCTGAACTTAGATACATGCTTCAAATGGTGGCTTTTATTCTTTGATAACATATCGAATTTATTACATTTCTGAAGTTTCCAAAGCCCTTTATTAAGACACGCGACCGTCTGACTCTCTCGTAACCACTATGCAACGCGGAAGTGGGAAAATGCTAAATCGCGTTCATGTAAAAGAATATCCAAGTGTAATCGTAATGCAACCAACAAAAGGTGCAAATAAAGAGTGACCTATCCAACAATATTGATATTAATCTTATCGAACGCAGGTCCCTGTGTTCCTCGCCTTTGTTACCCTTGTTAGAGGTGGAAACATCTTCGGCGGCGGCCAGCAGTATGGTTTCCAAGGCGCGGGTTTCCAAGGACCACTGTACGCTGCGGCTGCTACTCCTGGCGTCTCCGCTGCTGGCGCCTCCTACGTGCGCAAATGCAATCTTTTTTAAACGGGATAGGACGCATGTTTCATTGAAAATTCTTATTGTTTAAACTATAAACAATGTCGTACTGTTAGTTTAATTTTAGTAGCCTGTGTTTTGTTGAGAAAGTCACACAACATGCAGTGGTGCAGGCTGTAGAATACGTTCAGCGATATAAAAAGAGGGCAGAATTTATGTTGCCACCAATTATTCTAATACCACGTTCCACAATACTGCGGTAAGAACAGTACTATCATTTAAGATAAAGAGAAGTTTAAAATGATCGAAGAATTTTCTTTCTCTGCGAAGTAGACCAGGGGCCCAATAACGTAAAACTATTCCAATATATTTTTATTCCAATCTCCTGACGTCAAATTTGCGTAAGCGCCGACACAAAGATCGGGCGGTCACCCAAAGGGTTGCTGAACAGACCAATCAAACGCTCTCCTCGTTCATAGACGGTCACTTTTGTTTGCGTGAAAAACGAATAACATTGCCTACACTGAGTGGCTTGTCTTATCTAATTGGCTGACAAGAGGCAAGTAGAATGCAAAAGTGCAGAGGGATTCGATGGGGCTGGACTACTGCAGTGAAATTTGATAACCGGATCAAAAGGGTGGGGCCGGCGTCTGCGATTGTTCCGCTTTCCCTTAGCCTGCGGTGGCTCATCGAAAATCGCGGCGGCATGCAACGGAAGCTTAAGAATGATGCTGAAACGGATCCTCAGCAAAGAAGGGTTGGCACAACGACGTCTTAAACGTGCCGAAAGTGCTCGAAAACGATACACGGCGACGCAAAAAGTTGTATTATAGGCTATTAAACCGATGCTCTTCGGTATGTGCGAGTCCCCAGTGCCTGAGCGATCGGCGGCAGCCATCTTTTATTCCTTTCGGAACGGGGCAGCCTGCGGCTATTCAGGAGAAAATTCAGTTTTGTTCGGCATATTAACGCATCATTATTGCGTACACGTCTCTTTCACACGGTGAGCTTTTGCGGTTTTGTGACATCGTGTGACAGGCAGGTGAAGTTGGTGCAGCCCGATAACTTTTGAGCCATAGCCGAGGGCTAATGGCGAACAGGTGTCGAATCAGAAATAACTCTTTTTCTTTTGTTCGATCAAATCATGCATATCATTGTGTATACGTCATATTATATGGGGAGCTATAACGCTTTTCGTGACGTCGCGTGACAGACAGGTTAAGTGGGGGTGGTCCAAAAAAGTTTTTTACTAATCGCGGAGGGCTGATTGCAGAATTGGACTAGAAAAGCTTTGGAATAGTTTTACGTTATAGCGCCCCAGGACGGGCAAGGTATTTTTAAAGAAATACCTATTGTCCTTCGCAAAAATATGCACAGTTTAAGAAAACGCATTTTTATTTCTTAAGTTACTCAACTTACTAAGAGATTCAGCATACCGACATGAAAGTGCAGTAATATTTACAAGCACTAAGTAGTGCGAGCAACAATGTCATTGGCCGGTGCAAAACATAAACGCGCCTTGACATTTCCTCATTATGAACTAATCAGTTTCAACTCAGTATATCACTTGGTCGCCTGTTTAAAATTATCACTTGTTTCTTTCTTTTCCAACAGCCTCCCCAACCGTACAGCTTCGGTTACGACACTACGGATGAATTTGGCACCCAGCTTTTCCACAAGGAGCAAGGGGACGCCAGCAACGCAAAGACTGGTTCGTACGGTTATCGTGACGCAAACGGCCTCTTCCGCACAGTGAAGTACGTGGCCGATGCCAAAGGATTCCGTGCCACGGTGGACACCAATGAGCCCGGCACCGCTCCGGGTGCGAGCGCAGACGCCGTGTTCAACGCTAACCCTGTGGCCGCACCTGCTGGAGCGGGTGGTCCCTGGGCTGGCTAGCTATGTAACCTGTGCTATTTGGTGACTTTACTAAATATTTAAAGCGTTTTCTCTGCCCGAAATATTTTCTGAAATAAATGATCCAACCTGCAGCACCGTTCAAGTACTTGTTCAATGCCAAGATTCAAGATACTGTCGTACACAAAGTTCGTCATGTTAAAGTGTACTAGAAGGGGGTGGTGTGTTCAGGGCCGGACCGTGGCTACGTTCCTCTTGTGGGCCTCTCCAGGTGGCGCCACTTCAGCGTGGGCTGGACGAGAGTCTCTTGTTTTTACCGACAGGCTCCGTGACGACCGCTCGTTGTGTCTGTTGGGCTCGTGAATGTTTGCAATTTATTTATTTATTTTATTGAATGACCTCACCAGCTATAAAGGGGAGCAATGCATTAGGCCGATTAGGAAAGACTAAATGTACTGAAAAGGAGCGGAAGCCAACTCGTTACATAAACTTTAATAATAAAGATAGGAAATGCTATATAACAGTTACCGGCAGAAGTCTCAATGGTAGGTTATACAAAGTAAGGCTGCACAAAATCAGTAACTGTATAAATATACATGAAATTGGTTCAGTTACGTATCACACCTGAAAAACGTATCAAGGAATGTTTACTCCTTCGTAAGCAATTAGAACTCAAACAATAGATGAACTTTATTTAGAGGGTTTGCTTACTACATTTTTAAAGACACCTGACTATCAACGCAGCGGCTTCGGGAAAAATAATCAATTACAATTCGATTAACAAGGTAATTACTCAATAATTCTGGTATTATGAATAATAAACACCAACAGTTTAATAATTCTTGCAGTAATTGAGATTAATCCTTTAGCAGGTAATATGAATTAGATTGTTTATTTCTTGCCGTAATTATTCAGGTAGCTAGGTAACGAAACTTAATAATTATAGTTAAAACATAATTAGACACAGGAGACTACCGCTGCGTATAATTCAAACTGTAGTAATTGAAGAAAAAGCCAGCCTCTATATCAAACGAATGCGTCATTTAAACTGCATACACAACAACAAAACATCGCAGACAGCACCGACTTCGACGAACGTGCGAGCCGCGCCCAGCCAGCACAACTGACAACAGCAGCCATGAGCGACGGATGTTGGAGGCAGCGTTGCTGTTGCGTGGGATGGAACCCGCGTGCCGTACCTTTCTACGCTTGCCACTTGATGCCATTAAGCGGCACAAGCCGCACCTTAACCCACTACCCTCTTCTAGTCCACTAGCCAAGTAGTGTGGGCAGGCCAGCCCCACTGTTACCAAACGTACGATGAGGGACAGCCCCCTTGGGTATATATTTTGCAATACGAACGAACGTATAAAGTTATGAGGGTGCGGTTTGGCGCGTAATAATGTCATTACCTGCCAATTGTATAGCCGATCCAACGTTTAGGTCTGCTGCATGAATGGAAGAAAGAGTAACTTTAGATCAACAAGCATAGTGGTAAAGCAAATTCAATTTTTCTGCCTTAACAAAGATAGATTCTGGTACCATAGCAGACAAAAAAAATGAAAGGAATGGCAAATGAAAAAAGGGAATTTAATAACACTTGCAGAATAACTACTTCATAGGCTTTTGTAGAGCGCTAGTTTTCTCCTGAAAACTTCCACTAGCTTTGAGAAACCTCGACCACTGTGTCGCAATCCTTTGCGCGGCTATAGTCAAATGGACGAGTGGCTGCGCTACTTGAAACGGAGTTGAGGCGTAGAAGTTTCGCCTTCAACACCACTTTCGACACGGACGAGCGAAAGAACAGAGAAAAAGCGCTGATAGACTGCCAAGTGAACTTATAAAATGTAAACACCTGCTTAAGACACTTGTACCACGTAACTTGTGCGCGACTTGTCGAGCAGCGATTGTGTTGCCTGGCGCGGCCTTCGTTTTTCAGGCTTAGATAATACTTTAATTTCGCACGTATCCCCAAACAAAAATCAGTAACGGGAATTTTCCAGTATGGTGCTTCAATTTTCTCATTTACACTTGTGCTCTCATTATATTACCAGAGAAGTTTATGAATAATAACAACTACTTATGTAATCAGGCGAAATACAATGTATAACCTGTTTTGCCTCCAATGTGACAGACCCGCCGTGGTTGCTCAGTGGCTATGGTGTTGGGCTGCTGAGCACGAGGTCGCGGGATCGAATCCTGGCCACGGCGGCCGCATTTCGATGGGGGCGAAATGCGAAAACACCCGTGTACTTAGATTTAGGTGCACGTTAAAGAACCCCGGGTGGTCGAAATTTCCGGAGTCCTCCACTACGGCGTGCCTCATAATCAGAAAGCGGTTTTGGCACGTAAAACCCCATAATATAATTTTTTAATGTGACAGCAAATAACATTACCTTGGTTCAATCCAGATACGTGGCACGTGCATGCGTTTTATATTTTGGCGCAATTTATGGGCGACGCGTGATATATCACACAAACGTCACCACTTGCAAGCCACGGGTACGCAGACGCAGCTTCCAATCAAATAACAGATGACAAGACAGATAGCACAACTGCACTACAAGAATTCATGCGCCATATCAGACTGCCAGAAAGGCACCCTTCGTGATTGCTCAAAGCACTCGAGGGCAGTCAGCGCAAGCGATACCATATTCTATTATTTTTTGTATCTGTAATGATTTCAGTCTGTGCGTAAGCGTTCGCGGGCTGTAAGAAGTGATGCGGGGAGATACACCAGTTTACATGTTACCAATTCAGTTGATAGTCAGCACTTGTGCTCTGCTCTTTTACTCGTCTGTGTCCAACGTCACTCTGTAGAAGACGGATTGGTACCAACTTGCCCAATTAGCAATCCTAATAAGGAGTTTCGGTTGTTTTTACTATCCTTGGCTTCTTGGCTGACCCCACCTGAAGGAGACGTCGCTCCTACGGCTCTACCACGTGCAGCAATGATTAAAATACCTCTTTGTTTTGTGCTAACCATTAGTCTATACTATACAGTATGCATCAAAAGATATCTTGTGATGAGCATGAATACCCATACGTATTTTATTGCTGAACCATAACAGCCCATTTAATTAACGGTCTCATTAGAACAGAGCAGAGGAATGCAAATTACACAATTCTTTTTGAAACTGTGACCGCGAGAAAAACTAGTTAGCAGAGATCACGATTGCCGAATACTGAAATTCAATATTTTATATTTCATAGGCAGTTATTATTAAATTTTGGAAGGCCTTGTTTGGGATTTTAAAGTCACAACCTATGAAAAGTACAGCGTATGACCTTGTATCCTGTAGCCAAGCTACTCAGGCAATGAAATAGTGGGGCCTGCTACTTCTCACGTTACTTTTCCTTAAAAAAACAACAAAATTATTCGTTAGATGCCATGATTAATGGAATTGTGTACCTCAGTTTGTGTCGTTGAGCTTAGCAAGTCGACCCCCACTATAAGAAACGCCCCCCCCCCCCGTCAACCTTAGGAAAGCACTTTTAGAGAGCGATGATTCTGCAACTTCCCTAGGCCTCTCCCTTCCCGTGGTTGGCATAGTTTTTTTCCTTAAGAGAAAGGTAACGTAGCACTCAGTGAACCCTAGAAAAACGGGAACGTGTTTCGCGTGATGTACGGGCGAAGCTCGAACTTTTTTAGAACCTTACTCGAAATAATTAGGAGTTTTGGTGTTAACTACTAAATAAACTGTTTCTTCAAATTTGCGTTATAACGATGCCCCCAGAATGGTTCTCTGCAGACCAGGGAAACAAATGCCGCAGGCATTTACTATTTGCATAAACATTTAAGAATTGTTATGAGTGACGTAGGACAAAGTTAAACACCTGCTTGTTAATTATGGTTATTCTAGAAAATTACGAATTAACACATTAGAAAACGAAATATTCGCACCATTCCGCAACCTTTCACTAATGGCGTTCGTAAGTGGCAAATGTGACAGTCAGTTTCAAATGGCTTGTGATTGGGCCTACATATCGTTGGTGGTGAGTGGAAGCAACTGAAACGCTGCACCTTAATTCCCCCACTTACGAGTGCCAGCACTTAATTTTATCCGCAAGCTTTCCTGTTGTCCTAAGAGAACTAAACGTTCCATCGAGTTCCCACATGATGTGAATGTGGCAGTCTGTTATGGGTTATTTAAGCACTAATTTAAAGCTTATGCGTAATTTGGTGGTATTCAAAATAATTCTATACACTCGTTTTCTCCTGCTCTACAGGTGTGAATACGAAACAGGTATTTGATTACTGGGTGAGTAGGAAGACATTAATACCGCAATGAGTTTACCTTTAAAGGAAGTGAGGGCACGGTTTGGGTGGCATTCTGGCGTATTTTCCAGTGTGTGACATACTCATAGTAAAATATTTAGCGCGCACAATTGACAAGGACACAATGAAGGGGGACACGAACTTTGCAGGAAATTATTTCTGGGAGCACACTAAGGTAATAAATGTGTGCTAGGTGGTAGCCCGTGGGCCATGTGTGGGCAAAGTGCGTCAATTACGGGTGTCGGAAGAAATTTTTTATTGCACTACTTAAAAGCAGCATCTCCTTTGTAAATTTTCTTGTGAGTTTTTAAGCCACAAACGCCTCGATGGCATATAAAAGTTCACATTTGCAACAAGAAATTTATACCAGTGTTGTAAGCCTAATGATGTTCTTCAGTTGAGGGTTGTGGTGTGTGGGTTTGACGGAACAGGATGGTTAGCGCGCTCACCCGTGCTGCGTCTGATACGCAGCAGGCAACGTTACGGTTTCCATACTGCTCGTCCGCGGCCAGAAAAATACCACTATCATGGCACGCTACATCACGGTATCAAGTATCAGGCATGCGTCAAGCAATTCGTTTTAACATAACGTTTCATCAATTTGTCTTCCAAGATATTATCTAATGATTATTTGGAAGGCATCGCAGATTTAGACCTATTTACCATCGAGCGAGTGAAACGCTTCTACAACCAGTGGCCACAGCCCAACGCTTCCACTTGCGATCACAACGTAGTGCGTCGCATGCTGGCTGCACAAATGGGCAGGAACGATATGTGATTTCGCATAACCATAGCCTCATGCTTTGTAGCTGCAATCCTTCAGGTAATTGTTCCACAGAAATTAACGCTGTTCAAATACAGCTTCATTACAAAACTAGGCTTGGGAATCGAAAAAGGGTCAATGAACTTTCCATGAAATTGTCACGAAGGACAAAACAAAAGCGCAATGGTTATGCAACCGAGGTCTGCAGTGTTGGTGGAAGGTTGAGAAGGACCAGAGGAAAGGAAGTAGTTCACCAAGTAATGTTTCGCCATGCTCGTAGGTATCATTTTAGGAAGCCATGAAATCTCGTAACGTTGTCACAAACATTGTGGCGCCATTCAGTCGAGCTAACCTTCGAGTCATGGTCAAAGGCGACAGTGAATAGTAGACACAGTCAAAAAACCCACTCCGGGATGAAACTAGGGGCGACGCTGCCGGTGGTCATACTGTGCATATTCTATTTTGTGTTATCACACGAAGAACCGTATGAAAGGGGCCAGACGTGAACCTCGTCTCCATAGTAACTCCAGTCGGATGTACACTGGGTGAAAAAGCATGTTACAGCATGTGCGAGGGATGGTCAAAAGCATGTGCGAGGGATGGTCATAAACAGTTGCGTCTTTTCTAGCGCGGCAGAAGTATTCTACGTTTGCGAAATGCGTTTCCCATGATCCGCAATCGCGACATCTAACACGTTCAACTGCCGCCTAACAGAGCTCCCGTGAATCATGTAGCGATATGCGCTTTATTTTCTTTTGGTATTCATTGTCCTCATTCTCAAGCTTATTCTCAATTATTTCATCCTCTATGGAAAATACTATCATTCTCTAGCAGCATGGATTCATGTCGGGACGTTCCACAACTACCAACCTCGTTAGCTTCATGATCTATGCCTCTGAAGCAGTGTATAAGAAAGGACAGCTGGATGTGATTTAGTTTGGCCTCAGTAAGGGGTTTGATATTGTATTCCACAAAATACTCCTTCAAAAGTTGACCCAACTTTATGTGCACCACTCTGTCAAAGCGCTGATAAGGAGCTACCTACGCGACCAGTACTGCTACGTTAGCGTAAATGGTCACTCGGCAGAACTTTATGCGGTTACAAGTCGTATTCATGAAGGGTCTGTCCTAGGCCCTCTTCTTTTCTCGCTGTTTATTAACGACGTTTAGGCAGTCATTCAAAATTCTTAAATTTTGTTATATGCTTATGACGCGAAACTCTTCAAAGAGGTAAAAGATGTTAATGATTGCGCCGCTCATCAGAGCGACATTGCAAATTTTGCGCCATGGTGCGCTGAAAACAAGCAGGTCATAAATACATCAAAAATGAAAGTTGAAAGCATCGCACGGAAGACTAACAGGAGTTTATTTCCCTATACCCTTAAAGACGTTCTGCTGTCAGGAACTCAAGAAACGAAGGACCTTGGAGTGTACTTCGATAGCTCTCTGAGTTTCTCGCCCCACGCTCAACAGACGACACAGCATGCACTTCGAACACTAGGCACATTACGTCGGCTGACGGGAGACTTCAAACAACCTGAGCCATTTGTAACACTGTATAAGAGCGTATGCCTTCCAGTTCTTCAGTACGCCTCCGCGGTTCGGGGCGGCACTTGTAGGTCAAATTGTGAACTTCTCGAAAATGTGCAAAAAAAGTTCACATCTATATTGCAACATGCTCCGAGAAATGCGCACTAGTGCCATTTACGCGCAAACCCATGGCAAACTACAGTGTAATGATAAATGGCCAAATAATACGACGGGTCCGATCGTACAAGTTTCTAGGTGTCATAATCGACAGGGACTTGTCATGGAGCCCACACGTATCATACGTGAAAAAAACGGTCACCGGTCACCTGTCATCTGTCTCCTGTTCAAGTTTTTCGCGGGCAAGGCCTGGGGAATGTCGCCAAGTGCCATGTTGCAACTGTACAGGGTGCTTTTTCTAGGATTTCTGCGATACAGCTTGCCAGCAATAAACAACACAGGTAAAACAAATCTACGCACAATACAATGTGTTCAGGGTCAAGTGCTCCGGATCTGTCTAGGCCTGCCTCGGAGTGCTTCAACAGTGGCTACGATAGCAATCGCTGGAGACCACCTTGTTAGGACCCACATTGAAATTGAAGTACTCAGAACCCATATAAGGAATCTGGCCAGGACGCCTCGTCACCACTTGGCCTCCCTAACAGCGAACAGACCACACACATCTTTCAGCCAAACGATAACCGCATATGATGAATCATTGCCAGCTTGTTTCACTCCGGCTGCGAGACCTTCGATTCCTCCATGGTGCCTAGCTCCGCCAAAAATCAACGTCACAATACCTGGTATCTCGAAAAAAGCTGATCTATCATCGCCAGCCCTTAGCCAGCTCACGCTGCTACATTTGTACGAGAACTACCGTGACTCTACGCATACTTACACTGATGGATCTGTCCTTCCAAGCAGCTCCGCGGCGGCAATCGTCAAACCAGCGAAACCTACAACAATCAAATTTAAGATGACCCACGCGACAACATCGACGGCAGCAGAGCTCGCAGCGCTCTTTACTGCCCTTCATCACAATGGTGATGAACCAC